>NC_063340.1:51154163-51157959 GCF_021869965.1 Rhincodon typus | reverse complement strand
CTGATGTTTGTTCAGAACAGCACTGAATGACTAAAAGATTAATCAAAAGAAAGAAATTATAGCTTCAGTAGACACTAGTAAGAGACTCTACAAGTATTTAAAAAGGCAAAGAGAAAGTTATGTGAGTGCCAGTCCTCTAGAGAATCAGCATGACAAGTTAAAATTAGAAAATAAGGAAGTAGCAGTTGAGATAAGCAGCTTCTCTCTCCACAGTAGAAGATACAAAAAAGGAGGTGGAAGGGAGAGAGGAACTTAGAAATTACCATCACTGCAGCACTGAACAAACTGATAGAGCTGCAGATTGATTAGTGCCTGAGGTCCTGATGGACTTTATCCTAGGATCTTAAAAAAGGGAGCTAATGAGTTAAAAGATGTGTTGGTACTTTTTTAGATTCTAACGAAGCTCCATCAGAATGAAAAGTAGCAAATATTACTCCTTTAATCAAGAAAGGAGAGAGGCAGATTAAAAAGACACAATAAACTAGTTATCTTGATGTTTGTCATGAGGTAGGTGTTAGATCAAAGGAGGTTGTAGCTGGGCACAAACGCCATTTCAAGGTAATAGGGAATAGTCAGCATGGTTTAATAAAAGGGAAGTCAACTAACAAATTTATTGAAGTTCTTTGAAGGAGTAGCATGCATTTGGAAAAAGGGGAGACTGACATGCACTGTACTTGGATAAAGCATTTGACAAGGTACCACATAAAAGGTGATTGTGCAATGTAGAGTTTGTACTGTAAAGGGTAACATATTAGCATGAATAGAGAATTGACTGTCCAGCAGAAAACAGAGAGGTCATAAATTAAGGGCAGCATGGTTGCTCAGTGGTTAGCACTGCTGCCTCACAGTGCCAGTGACCCTGGTTCAATTCCACCCTTGGGCGACGGTCTGTGTGGAGTTTGCACGTTCTCCCCGTGTCTGTGTGGGTTTCCTCCGGGTGCTCAGGTTTCTTCCCACAGTCCAAAGCTGTGCAGGGTAGGTGGATTGACCATGCTAAATTGCCCATAGTGTCCAGGGATGTTTAGGTTAGCTGGGTTTGACATAGGAAGTCAGGGGAATGGGTCTGGGTGGGATGCTCTTTGGAGGGGCAGTGCAGCCTTGTTGGGCCAAATGGCCTGTTTCCACACTGTAGGGATTCTATGATCTATGAAAACTAGTATATATAAGTGGGACTTTTTTCCCATTTGTAGAAAGCAATGAGTGGAGTTCTGCAGGAGCTGGTGCTAGAACTTGGCTTTCAATATTTTAGATCAAAGATTTTATAATGAAGGGAGCTAAGTTAATAGCTAAATTTACAGATAACATAAAGACTGGTAGGACCATATGTTGTGAAGAGAGTGAAGGTTTCAGATAGATTGAGTGAATGGAGAAAACTTGGAAGATGAAGTATAGTGTGGGAAAATGTGACATTTTTCACTTTGACAAGAAGGATATTATGTTTCAGTGGAGAATGCCTGCAAAATTCCAGGGTGCCAAGGAACCTAGATATTCTTGTTGTTATAGACCAGATCAAACCCCCTTCAATTATATCAAGGAGATAGCCCAGACCCTAACTTTTTCTTATTTAAAGGCAAGTGTAACGTGTTGTGTTTCAGATGTAATTTGATTGGTTACACTACTCAGCTTAAAGCAAAACACACTTTATTTTTACCCTAAAGTTAAAATAAAAGAGAAACAAAATTGGTAAAACTTTAACTGTATTGGAAAATTTAACAGAATAATAGATTATTTAACTTCCAACAGCAACAATACAGTAACATCCCATTTACACATCCTTGGCAAAGGCAAAATCAGTAAAATAGATTGTTTTACATGATTTTTTCCCCAGTCCAGGAGGGAATAAACATCAAGAGAAAATTCTGGCAGAGAGAGAGAACTCAAACTTTTGCTATTGAAGGGAGAGATGTATGCCAGCTTCAAAACCCCATCAACTACTGAATGATAAACTAAAGCCCTGGTTCTATGGATGCTTGACTCCACCCATTCATGCTGCTTCTATTATTCTAATTTTTAAGAAAAACCCAAGGCATCCCAAGGTATTTACTTCATTGGATTGGAGCAGACCACTCGATGCCTCTGTCTCCACCTCTCTTCATAAAAGAAACCAGAACAAAATACATCTCTTAAAGCCATAGTATCGTCACATAGTGCATGAGTCACTATAAATATTAGTATGCATGTACAGCAAGTAATTAATGGAATGTTGTCCCTTATTCCAAGAGGAATTGTACGTAAAAGTAAGGATGTTATCTTTCAGTTATAAAAATCGTTGTAGAGATCATATCTGTAGTACTGTGTACAGTTTTGGTCTCCTTATTTGAAGAAGGATATAAATGCATTTGAAGCAGTCCCAAGAAGATTTACTAGATTGGCACCTGGAATAAATGGGTTGTCTTATACAAAAGGTTGAATACACTAGGCTTTTATCCACTGGAGTTTAGAAGAGTGAAGGTTAACCTGACTGTTCCTAAATGCTCTTGACAAGGTCTATGTGGAAAGGATTGCAGCTTCGGAGCTTGCAATGTCATAGTTTCAGCTTACAACCTCAAAATGTCAGCTTGTGGTCCTAACCCCCATGTTGGGAATCGTTGCTTTAGGACTTCTCACGCTGACTTATGTGGCAATTTCTATTTTCATCCCATCATCACTATTGATAAAGCAATGGAACTGTGCTGTTGGGAATTGTCTGCAACCTCAGGATTTGGCTTGGAAGGTAATCAGATCAATCCTGCTTCTCCCCTACTCACTGCATTACTTCTGCCTTCTTTTTACCTTGCTCCTGCCCTGCTCATTGTCTTCTTCCCACTCCTTTTGTCACCTTGCTTGTTGATTTGCCCACAGGCTTGCTCATTGCCATACTCAACTTGGCTGTAAGTGCTATCAATTTAATATTTCCACATCTAGGTAATATAAACTGGAATAGTCAACAGGACCCTTGATCTAAAAACTGCTCTAACCAGTCAGGTCTGAATTTTACCCATCTTTGTATATCAAGGCCTGGCTACCAGGAAAGGTTAGTCTCACTTTTGATTGAATTATCTTCACTCAGTATTCATGGAAGAAAAGTCATTTATTTCCAGTATTACCAGCATTTTCTGTATCAATCTCAAATTTGTGATACTTGCATATTTTTAGTAGTTTTACTCCTAGTATTTGTCAGCCTGAGTTGTAAGTCACTCAGTTAACAGGAAATCATATTTAGTCATCAGGTCATATTATAAGTGTCATCTGATTCATAACAACTTATAATCGGTGAAGCAGGTTGTCTGTAGTTTGAAATTTAAACAACTCCATGTTAAGAATGCTAAAATAAAACAAATATTAGAAAGTTGAAACATATGATGAAAAACCAAAAAAATAGATAGCATTGACCAGAAATTCAACTGGGCTTGCTACATAAAGACAGTGGCTATACTGCAGTGAGTAACTCACCTCCTGACACCCCAAAGCCTACTTATCATCTACAAGGCACAAGTCAGGAGTGTGATGGAATACTCCGCACCTGCCTGGATGTGTGCAGCTCCAATGACACTCAAGAAGTTTGACACTCGATTGGCAGCCTGCTTGATTGGCACTTCATCTGCAAACATCCACTCCCTCCACCACCAACGCTCAGTAGCAGCAGTGTGTACAATCTACATGATGTACTGCAGAAATTCACCAAAACTCCCTACACAGCATCTTCCAAACTCATGACTACGTCCGTCTAGAAAGATAAGGGCAGCAGATATATGGGAAAACAAGGTGCGGGGCTGGATGAACACAGCAGGCCAAGCAGCATCATAGGAGCAGAGAG
>NC_063340.1:50977776-51144163 GCF_021869965.1 Rhincodon typus | reverse complement strand
ACCCTTCCTAACTCCCTACCTACACTCACCTTTCCTGGCCCCATCCCCGCCTCTTCGACCTGTTTGTTTCCTCTCCACCTATCCTCTCCTCTATCCCTCTTCTTTCCGCCTCCCACTCTCTCCCTATTTATTTCAAAACCCCCTTCCCCTCCCCCTTTTCTGATGAAGGGTCTAGGCCCGAAACGTCAGCCCCGTTTCCATTATCAACCTTATTGAGGTATATCCAGTCATGAAGGGCATAGATAAGGTGAATGACAAGAGTCTTTTCCCTAGGGTGGGGAAGTTCGAAACTAGGGAGAATATTTTTAAGCAGAGAGGAGAAAGATTAAAAAGGATATGATGGGCAACACTTTTTATATGGCGAGTGGTTTGTGTATGGAATGAACTGCCAGAGGAAGTGTAGATGCTGGTACAGTTACAATATTTAAAAGAAATTTGGATAGGTACTGAATAGGAAAGGTTTGGGCAGATATGGGCCAAGCGCAGGCAGGTGGGACTAGATTAGTTTGGGAATATGGTCAGCATGGTCTGGTTGGACAAAAGGATCTGTTTACGTACTGTATGATTCTATGACTCTATCAAGAAAAGATACCCAAAACGTGCATCAGCCAGTGTGGGTTGAACTAGAATGGGTGAGAATCCTTGCAATCAATTAGTAAGAAATTCATTAATATGCCAATAGATAATTGAATTTGATTTAATTCTGAATCTTGGCTTTAATAGTCAGTACAGAAATTCCCCGAGTTGTCTGCATCTGCAGGTAAGTTAAAGAGCCAGGGCAATGCAAGTTGATAAAACACTGTCCCCACTGTCACCCATCCCCTATCCTCCAGCTACAACTGAAATGCCAGCCTTTACCCACATTCAATTTAGGACATAAGAAGACAAGAGCATTTTGCATGGGAACTTGCCTGAGGAAGATGTGGTCTCTAGTTTAACCAACTGAAAGTTTTGTTTGATGAAGAAAGTTATTTTTTCCCTTTTTGAAGTGCATATTTGCAGATTAAGCAAATTGTAGGGGAACTTGGAGGAAGAAAACTACTCCCCAATTTTAACCAACTTCAACCAGCTTCAGTAGAGAAACAAAGCACCAAAACTGAAGCTATGATTACAAATTATTTTAGTTTGTTATGGGATGCCATGGAAGGGCAACACATTGGTGCTCAAACAAGCTGTGCCCAGGAGTGGGTGAATTTAGTTTGCGCTTTTCAGTCTTCAATTTGTGTGTGGGTTCTAAGCAGTGGAAAAACATTTAGTCAGGGCAGCAGGGAGATTTAGATGCTGCTTTATGGAAAGAAGGAACAATCAGTAATGTGGATGATTACATATTTCCCAGTGGCTTATTAAGATGCAAGAACTGTGGATAAGAGCGGATTGCTTGCAAATTGGTTAACACCTTGTTGAATTTCTAACACTGACTCCAACCCTGTTACATCCACATACCATCATGTCAACAAGCTGCAGGTGGAACATGATTGTACCCAATTCACAGAACTGTTGTTTGCTTCCTCTTCCATTCAGCACAGTTCCTATAATTACTTTAATTCACTCTACTCCAGTGCTTCTCAAGCTCTTTCTCATTGTGACCCCCACTTAAAGGCTTGAAATAATTGCCATAATATCACAGCGGGACGAGCTGGGGAGGAGTTCTGAGTGCAGGGGCAAAGGGAGGAGGTGGAATTGGAGACGGGAGGTAGGGGTGAAGGCTGTGATACCAGCCGTGAATGGAAAGTGTTTAACCTTTCTTCTCATTGGCTTTTTGTAGCTAGAATCAAGACTCTGAGATCCATCTGTTTAGCCACACCACCCTCAAGACAATTGAAGATTTTAAAGAGCTTTGCCCAAGCTCCACATCAGCCAGTTCTGCAGCTCTGGTCAAAGGGCATGGTTTGGAAAGTCCTGCTCTATTCTTTCTTCTATGCCAGGGAGAATTAAGGTTGAGCTTGAGGCTACATTATATCCTGCAATCTAATACATCCTGAGATACATGCAATACCATGACAAAAGAACATGGCTTCTTCAATAATTCAGGTGAAGGACAAGTGAGAGATTAAATGACATGTAAGATGAGTTTGCAAAGTAAAAGGTGATGGTAATGGATTGTTTCTATTAGATGGAGTGTTTGGAACCCTGGACAGTGGGGAAGGAGTATGGAGTGTTGCATTTTGTTTGCTTACATGAGAAAGTGACATGGGAAGGTGGCCTCTTATTTAGAGGGAGTGAATGAATTGAAGGAGGAGTTGTTCAATGTGAGAACAAGTTAAGCCAGGCGCAGGATGGCGGTCTGGTTGGATCTCCATTCAAAGAAGAGGCAGAGAGCTGTCAGATTGATCTGTTAGAGAATGGGATGGTACAGGGATTGGATGTCCATGGTGAAGAGGAGATAATTATGGCCATGAAACTGGAAACTGTTAATGTAGTAATGGGCATCAGAAGAGATGTGAATGCAGGGACTGGTCAAGCGGAGAAAATATAGAGTGGAGACAAGAAGAAACAGGTTCTGTGTGATAAGAACAACTAACATGATGGGTCTACCAGGTGATTCTATTTGTGGACCTTGGAAAAGAGATCGAATTAGGTGTTTTCTCTCTGAAAACTCTGTTTTTTCTCCATAGATGCTGCTGGACCCACTGAGTTTCTCCAGCAATTCTGTTTTTATCTTGGAATTAGATGATGTAGTTTTGGGATAGTTGGAGCTTGACGCAGAGGAGGGAAAATCTGCGGAAGATATTCGTAGTGAGGAAAGAGGCCATTTGTCTATCAAGTCTGCACCAACCCTCTGAAGAGCATTCTGTTCAGACCCCACCCCGTCCGTGCATTTCCTATGACTAACCTACCTAACCTGCACATCCCTGGACACCAGGGGCAATTTAGCATGGCCAATCCACCTAACCTGCACACCTTTGGACTGTGGGAAGACACCAGAGCATCCAGCAGAAATGCACTCAGACACAGGGAGAACATGCAAACTCCACACACACAGTCACCCGAGGCTGGAATCGAACCCGGGTCCTTGGTGCTGTGATGCAGCAGTGCTAACCACTGAGTTACTGTACCACCTGGAGATGGAGATAGTTTATAGTATTGGAAATAATGGCTAAGTGCGACCCCAACATTTCAGTCATTTTCATTCTGTGCCCCATCCTGTTCTGACTTGTCTGTCGTCTGCTTCCTACATTATTCCAATGAAGCTCAACACAAACTCAAGGATCAGCAATTAGTATTTCCAATTACCACTTTAATACCTATTGAACTTAATACTGAATTCAAACGTTCTGGCTATAACTCTGTGACTTTCTTTTCCACGCATTAGCTTTGGTGATAATTTAGTAATCCACTTTTACATCTCATCTAGATCCAAGCTTCCTCCCTTTATTTGTCTCCTTTTGTGTTGTACCATCATCCCTATTATTAATCAATTTCTCCTTCCTTCCACACTATCACAAAACTTCCACATCCCCTTTAACCTTCTCTTTTCCTTACCTCTGAATTTGCTTAAATACACCCACATGCCAAACCTTTTCTTGTTCTGATGGGAAATCAATACTCTTTTTAGCTCTCCAAAGACACTATCTGACCTGTTGAGTATTTCCAGCATTTTCTGGTTCATTTACTGCAAAACATTTCTGATTAAAGGAGTCCCAGAACACTACCTTCTTCATAGGAGATGAACAGATTGATTGGTTAACTTTTTTACATTGTCTGGTTCTTACAATTAACAAAATTAAACTGATGCTCAGTTCACAGCTCAAAGCAAACTGAGATGTCCCAAAACTGCAGAAGTTGTAGTTCGGTCAACATGCAGTGAGTGTCCGCCTCTCACAGCATATTAGGAGTGAATGCACAATATTCCAGCAGTTGTCTTGACTCTGCATTCATCCTGCACTGGTCCACTATTTCAATAATCTATCACCACAATTTTGCAGGTGCCTTGCCTTATGTCATTGTTCTATTCAGTGCTCTCCAAAATGGCTACAAATGCCTGGTGAAAGGTTCCTGACTTTCAATGATGGAGAATACAGATGACCTAACAGCCACTTAACTGGGCAATGCCTCAGTAATTTGAATAATACATTGGAGGACAGATTGCTGGATTGCTGTGAGATGCTGAAATCTCCTTTGATTACTAATATCAGTGCTCTAAGCTTATATGATAATAAACTAGAATTTAATTAGCTCATTCTGATCTTCGAAGCAGGAAGATGTTGAATGGCTTCTACCAGTTCTGCAATTGAATCTGAGGCATCAGTCGTGGTCAGGTCCACAAGAGCTGTCAATGAATTAACCACCGCATCTATTCCAATAATGCTGGCTCCAAACTCCACACAAAGGTCTGCATCAAGCTGGAACCAGACCACCTGCCTCACACCATTCTCTTTGACAATGTCAACAGTCTCTAGCAGGCCAGCCAATGTACCAAGCAATTGTGTTAATTCTCATCATCCTCTTTCTATTTACCGATCTTCATCTGAGTTCTCCAAAGCAGAACCCACTGACCTGTCTGCCATCTAGGAAGCTGGCATCAATACAATCTTTTTACCCTGCCCTGGCTGTTGCTGATGTATTCCCTTGAATCTGCTGCCTTCTGCTTGGTTGAAGTTGCAGGTTTGGTAGGTGCTGTTGGAGGAGCCTTGGTGAGTTACTGCAATACGTCTTGTAGACAATACACACTGCTGCCATTGTCCATTGGTTGTGAATAGAGTGAATATTGAAGATGGTCAATATGGTGCCAACCAAGGAGCTGCTTTTTACTGGATAATGTCAACCTTCTTGAATGTTGTTGGACCTGCACTCATCCAGGAAAATATCCTACTCCTAGCTTGTGCCTTGTAGATACTGGACAGGCTTTGGGGAACCAACAAATGAGTTATTCAGCACAAAATTCCTAGCCTCAGACCTACTGTTATAGCCACAGCATATAGACGGCTGATTCAGTTCAGTGGTAACCCCAGGATGTTGATAGCATTGAATGTTAAGGGACAATGGTTAGGTTCTTCCTTGCTGAAGGTGGTGATTACGTGGCACTTGTGTGGCATGAATGTTACTTGATACTTTTCAGCCAAATGCTGGAGTTTGTCCAGGTCTTGCTGGATATGAACATGGTCTGCATCAATATCTGAGGTGTTATAACAGGTGCTAAACACTGTGCAATCATCACCAAGCTTGCCCCCCGCTTCTAACCTTATGATGGAGGAAAGCTCATTGATGGAAGCAGCTGAAGATGGTTAGGCCTAGAACACTACTCTGAGGAACTTCTGCAGAGATGATGTGGGAGCTGAGATGACTGACCTCCAACAATCGTGATCATCTTCCTGTGTTAGGCAGGAAGACACAAGAGTAGGGTTGGGGTGAGCAGAGGTGGAAAGCAAACAATACATATTTCCAACACCATTTCCAGATTATATATCATTGTGATATGTTGGTTGAAGTTAACTATGAGATGTTGGATTCGCCGGGAATGTATCATCAGCCTCAATGGTTTCAGCTCTGCCCATGGTCGATCATATGAATCATGTAACATTTATACGAATGAAGACCAGTGCAGTTTCCTCCATTAGGGAGAGAACATGCAACCACGCCAATCTCGTGCCAATTTGCTGCTGCTGCAGCCTAGTATAGGTCATCTTGTCCTGCAAGAGGGAGAGAAATGTGTCTACGAGTGGACAATATGATCTGGTAAAATGCCACACACAGTTAAATACCTGGCAGTAAATGCAAACTGGATATGTGAATCTATCCTGCAGTAGGTTTAGGTGTGTGAGGGCAAAGTGACACTATTAACATGACATATGAACTATACTTGGATAGTTTTGCTCAGTGAGTGAAGGTCAGTCATCTCAGCTCCCACGTCATCTCTGCAGGAGTTCCTCAGAGCAGTGTGGTGAATGGAGCAGAATGTGAGGCTAATGTTTTAATTGAATGGCTGTACCATTTATAGAGTCACAGAGTCATACACAAACAGGCTCTTTGGTCCAATTTGTCCATGCCGAACAAGTTTCCCGAACTAAACTAGTTCCATTTGCTTGCTTTTGGCCCAAATGTCTCTAAACGTTTCCTTTTCATGTGCTTGTCCAAACATCTTTTAAATGGTGTAACTGTACCTGCATCAACCACTTCCTATGGCAGTTTGAACTGTTCTGAAGGCACTTAATCTTTAGTAGCACTCCACCTGTTATTCTTGAGTCTAAACTACTTGCAAAACTGCCTTCTTAGAATCTGCCTGCTGGACCTCCTAGTCTCGTGTAGGAGGAAAATCTCTCTCCTATTGTGCATTTCCTACACCGAAGGCTCCAATGCAGCATCTGAAAACCTTGGGACAGGTAAGTCCATCCTCATTTCAATGTTTTTCCAGCCCCATTTTGCAACCGGAATACCTCACTTTTAAAATGCAGCGTCTCATTTATAGAAACACAGAACGATAAAGCACAAAAGCAGGCTTTGATTGGTGTAAATGCTTTTGGGTGCCCTGCTGAGGTGTGCACACACTCATCACACATTCAAAATGGGCTGCAGGCCACAGTCAATATAATCAGCAAGCTTTATGAAATTTATGTTTTGGCTGCATTGCTTTGAACAGGCATGAGTTATTTGTACATTGCCTTCCCTACCCCTAACTTTGAGGTCTATCCAGTTTAGCATAATTCATTATGCTGTTTGAAGTGCCAAATTCATATTTCCAATGTTGTAAAAGTTAATACTATTAAAGGGAATGTGTAGGGGTCCTGATCACCAGCAAGCCTGAGTCTGAGATCTTTACATCCCCAATTTGACTGTCATCATTGCGTCTGATTAAAAAACAATATGCAATGAAGCTTTCACACAGACACACACACAGAGAGACTACCTCCACCCCTCTCTTTCACACAAACACACAAAGAGACAACCCCCATCTCTATCACATAAACACACACACACAGAGACTACCTCCATCCCTCACTCCCACACAGACACACACACACACACACACACACACACACACACACAGAGACTACCTCCATCCCTCACACACAGAAACATCATAATTCTGTTTTAAGTTTTAGTAACAATTTATACTTCGAAGGACTGCAGTCATCTGTAAAGTCACTGCATTTCTTTTACACAGTTGTCAGGATTGCCTGGATTTTGAATCCCACTCCTCAAATTTGTAATGTACAAGATCAACTACAGCTTTTTCTTTTCCAGCTTGGGAATTGTAACATTGTGTTAGGATCAGCTTGGTACATCATTCTAACTGACCCAGTTGTTAAATTCCTCAGTATTGCAAGATTAAGTTGACCAAACCAATGTTAATATCTTGTAGTTTTAAATCACTTACATTTGTGAGCTGTGATCTTTTACTGGTTCAAAACTCAATTTTCCCAAATTAGAACTGTTCACATATCAGATTTTGGAAGCCTTTCAAATTGCACCTATTAAGCAGACGAACAATGGTTCAGAATTCTCTTGTGTTAAAATATATATAATTTACTAAGAAACTAATTAGTGCTCACCAACTATCATATTAAATGTATTTATTATTTTTGATAGTATTTTTGAAAAGCTGTAATCATTAATTTACAATTAGGTTACTCAAAGGCTGCACATCCTTCTTAAATTGATTATTTTTGGTTGTAAGTATATTTTCAAATTTTATTAATAAAATTGAACCAGATTACAACTCTTAAACCCAACAAAACAAATTTTGATGGAAAAAGTAAGTACAAAGGAAACAATTTAACATTATGTTTCACAACCTGATTGGGCTGGTTCAAGAAGATTTTACATTTGCAAACGATTTTTATGAAAGCCTCATGCAATAGAGAGACATGAACCATTCTGAAATAATAACCACTAAGAACACTTGTTCACTGGTAGATACTGATGATTGACTCTGCCACATGGTGAATAATTTGACAGACTTTTTAATACTCCATTTTTATCCAAAACTGATTTCTAACAGTTACATTATCTACCTAAGTATAATTACATACTGTCTCACAACCTAATAAAATAATACATCAGTTATTTGACCACAGCAATGTCACTTTTCTGGCAGGAACATGGGACTGGAAATGACTGGTGATGATATGAGTGGATATATTAGCATCTTCCTTAAAATATACCCATGTCTCACAACTCATACATTTTGGAACTTGTTCTCAGAATAAGGTGATTTTGGTGTGCTTTTTCTGACTTAGCTGTTCAAAACTTGCGAAATTATTATTTGGTACCAATGCCTTTCTTAAGTCATCTGTTGCTAACAGAGCAATATTAAAACAATTGCGAATGCTTAGTTTAAAAAAATGGAGATTGCAATTGACTGGAAGGCAACTATTAATTCCTGGTGGGAGTATTCAGATTAAAGAACTAATTCAAAGAAAGATCTCAAAACACGTCATTTTAGAGGAACAAAAAATGTAATATTTCTAAAACCAAACTCAATGGGAACAATTTTCCCTGCATATGTCCAGCATGTAAAGACATTGTTGACCTTACATATTACAATCCAGGTGTGTTTTCTTTTAAAATGCACACAGACAAAGCTTTTTCTTAATTTGCTTAACTGTAAGCCATAAAAATTAAACCATTCTGATTTAATTTCCAGAAAAAAAATTCAGTGAAATACAAGGAGGTAGTTAATTAAAGAGTTTGTCATATAACTGTTACACTTTTAAAAATTTATTCCTTAGGATGTGGATATTGCTGACAATGCCAGCATTTTTTATCCACCCCCAGCTTCTCATAATTTTTTCTTAATCACCCTGATTGGTGAAGTTATAGCACACCATTCAGACCAGGTGGGACATGAACCCAGGCCTCCTGACCATGGGGTGGAGACATTTAGTTACCCTGACTTCTTATTTTATTAACCTATTTTTCCTAATCAACTTGTTCAGAGGTGTTATTACACAGCTCTGGAGCAAGTGGGGACCTGAACCTGGGATTCTTGGTCTAGGGGTAGGGATGCTACCTTTGCACAACAAGAGAGTCCCCCAAGGTGGTAGCATGATTTAATGCAACTGAATGGCTGGCTAGGCCATTTTAGAAGATGATTGAGTTATCCAAGAGTCAATTAAGAGTCAATTGGTGTTGTTAGTGTCACGCAGGCTAGACCAGAATGGTGGTCTTCCAAAACAAAGGGAAGACTTGCATTTATACAAGGTTTAAAAATCAGTGGACATCCTGAAGTAACTCCACAGAGGCCGGTATCCTGTCACTAAGTCACACTTTATTTACACATGGAAAGTCCTTGATACTTATCCAGGTCCCTCAGAGCCTGCTGTCAGAGTGAACAGGTTGTCTGACACTCCTGACTTTATATATCAGCCAGGGGTCCCTGATTGGACCGGATTAACAGTGCCAATTAGGGAACTCATGTTCAATGAGGTCCATCTAACTGACCTCGTTACAATCACTACATCCCTTCCCCTCTTGAGGACATAGGCTGGTTCTATTTCTTGTAGTTCCTCCTGGGGTGTTTTAGCACCAGATCAGGTTCCTCCAACTCTGCCTCCGATACAGACGGCTTGGAAGACTTTCGTTCTCTTCAGGTGGCAAAGGCATCCAGGTGGCAACATCCGCCATGTCCATCTCAGATTCCAAGGTCTCTTCAATGCTTGACAGAGAGGGAGAACCCGTGGGTTCATCCAGCCTTTCCAACTGTTCTGGGGTGCCAGGCATGTTTTGCCCCTGCCCTGTTTGCAAGTTTGCAGCAATCATATGGTCCACATGCTTGGTCAGGACTGTCACACCTACCCAAAGACTGCACCTGGCCTCATGTCAACTATGCCTCCTACCCATGCAGGGCCATTCCCTTAGTTCCTACACCAAACTTTTTCCTCTGAAGTAAACTGTCTCTCTCACATAGAGGAATCTTGAATCTGGCATTGGCGTTCCTGGTGCAGTTTCACCCTATTCCCAGGTCTAGAACAATCAAATTTAACTTGGTGTGGAGTCTTCTCTGCAACAGCAATCTGTTGGAACGATTCCTGTAGTTGCATGAGGGGTGGTCCAATAATCAAATAGGAACCAGGACAGTTTGGTATCTAGTGAAGATGTAGGCTGTTTTTTTAAGCCTGCCTTCAATGTTTGGAGTGCTCTTTTCTGCCAGACCATTGGATAATGGATACTGTGGAGCTGTCCTTATATTTCGAATGCCATTTGACTTCAGGAAATATTCAAATTCCTTGCTGGTAAACAATGGCCCGTTATCTTTGACCAATACTTCTGGGAATCTGTGTATTGCAAAAGATGCATGCAGTTTTTTTATCATTGTACCTGTGTTTGACAAATGATCTCAATGCATGTCCAGTCACTTTGACTGGGCATCCACCATGACTAAGAACATTGAGCCCATGAAAGGACTTCTGTGTAACGTGTAATTGAGTCCAGGGTTTACCTGGCCATTTCCACAAATGTGAGGGAACTACTGGCAGTAATTTTTGTCCTTGTTGGCTCTTTGGGCCAAGTCCTTAATGGCAGGATCAAATGAGTTAAGCTTCCCAAATAACGGCATGATACCAGAAATGCTTACCCCAACGCAAAGACGACTATTGCAAGTGAATTTCTTCATCTGCATGCTTCACACTTGTAGCCAAGGTGGCTCAGTGGTTAGCAATGCTGCCTCACAGTGCCAGGACCTGGGTTCAATTCCACCCTCAGGCAACTCTCTGTGTGGAATTTGCACATTCTCCCCATCTCTGTGTGGGTTTCTGCTGGGTGCTCCAGTTTCCTCCCACAGTCCAAGGTTGGGTGGATTGGCCATGCTAAATTGCCTATATTGTGCAGGTTAGATGGATTAGCCACAGGAATGCATGGCTAAGGCAAGGTGTGGGTCTGGGTATGAACTTGAGAGGCCAAAAGACCAGCTTCCACACTGTAGGAATTCTATAACACCACAGAGGCTGATATCTCATCACCAAGTCACCCTTTATTTATACATGGAAAGTCATTGACTCTGATCCAACTCCCTCAGATCCAGCTCTCAGAGTGAACAAGGATATCTGACATTCCTGTTTGGATCTATCAGCTAGGACTCCCTGATTGGACCAGATTAATAGCCCTCGTCAGGGAACACATATTCTATGAGGTCCACCTGGCTGACCTCCTTACATTCACCATACATCCCAAAGTGTTTTATACCTAATAAGGTATATCTTGAAGTTTGGTCACCATTGTAATGTAGGAAGCAACAGGAAACTCTCAATATGTCAGTGTGATAATGACCAAATAGGTTAGCTTTAATTGTGATTTTGTTTGAGGGATAATTATGGGCTAAGACACACTACATAACTCGCTTCCTGGTCTTCAAAATGACAATGGGTCAGAAAAAAATACGAATGAACCGAGTTGTTTTGGCCCTTGTGCTTTGGGGAAAGTCTGTATTTTCTTTTTAAGAGCACAGTGAACTAGAGGTTATTCTGAAAAATAGTTAATAGGCTTCATGATTGTGACATCATTATGTTCCAATAAAAGCACGTGTAACCTCAGGTTGTCATGGGAATGAAAAGCTGAGAAGCAAAGAGGTAATTCAAAAGGTAGTGGTGAGGTTCGAGCCTTTTTGGTGACTGTTACTGTGTGTTTGTTGTATTACTGGAAAGGACAGAGAGCTGAACATAGGAAGAGCAGAAGTTTGTGGATTGGACAAGATCCACTGCTGTTGTCTCAGTATTGCTGGAGCCCACCAGACCATTTAAAGGGGTCAGAGGATGGAGTTTCTGGGTATTCTGTTCCATTAGAGCAATTGTGACTTGAGTGGGAGAGAGTTCATAGATTATCAATGCGTAGTGATTTGAAATGGAACATGCTTTTGGTGAATATGACTCAAAGTCCGTAATTATTAAGGAGGAAGTGGGCTCTCTACATAGTGGAGGCTGAGTTGGAAAGACTGTGAGATTCCATTTGGTGCCACATTTGTTCAGGAGGTAATGCAAGTGTTTAAAACAAAAAAAAACTAACTTATTTGAACTATCCTGTGCCTATTGGTCAAATCAATGGGGTTTCCTTTCATTTAAAATTTGCCATTATCAGGCACTGATTGAGGGTCCTATCATCAGGAATGGGGGTTCTGGAACCCACTTCCTGCCCCTGTCTCCAAACCCCTTGTCCTCAACCTATGACCCCTATTCCCACATCCCGCTTTCATCCACATTTGGTCTGGGTTCATGTGGAGATCCTAGGTCTCTGGATGATACCTTGCCACCAGCTGAGCTCACTGGCACTAGCAACCAGAGAGCTGCCAGCCTGTGTATGGTTGGCAACTCTCAGTAGGTTGGACTTCTGCCACCAGCCACTTCAATCATGTAGGAGGCCAAAACATGCCCACTTGGGTACCTGAAGGGACCTTTGTCCAATTGAGCTTCCCTCACGGAACTAGCTATCATGCTAATGAGTAAGACCATTGCTGTCCTGATAGAATCGTGGTTCTTGCTACTTAAGTCTATTTGCTGATTGGTTTAATCCTTAGTAAAGAGCTGATGTTTAACTTGCACCTTACTGTTTGTATAAGACAACAGTACTGAACAGAAATTACATTCTGAGTAGCCTAAATGTACAAAGAGAGAGGGAATAAATAACAAAGAAACTGACTGAAAATTAATTACACTAAAGGGAGAAAGTGGGACTGACTTTCTGCTTTGGATTCAACTGGTGATCCAGTCACACATTGCATCAAAACTGCACTGGTTCTTAGAGTTTAACATTTTGATCAGGATTTTCCTCAAATTGGTTTGCATATCACCAAAAGTAAATTCTTCCATGAACAATTACAATCAGACAGCAACATAGGTTTTGTTCTGTAAAAGAATTATTCCTTAATACATAAAAGTGTGGATGAGTTTTTTTTTAATATAGTAAATGAGTTTATCACATAATATAAGCCTTTTTAATTGGAATGGCTAATCCATCACTGGTGGGTAATCTGACTTTTAAATAATTGGAAGTTCCTTTTAAAATAGAAACTATGTAAAATCACTTCATTGGTGTTGTTTCTTCATAAACAAATTCTTTTTTAATGGCAGAAGGATTTAAAACATACCTACTGGCACTTTTGTGCTGGAAAGCTTAATTTTAAGAACCTCTTTGAAAGGTTGCAATTAGTGAAAATATTCAATGGTGACTAATTGAATTTGGGGCATAGCCAGTTGTGAGGTTGTGCTTGAAACTGACTCCAATATTTTTTTCAGCAACGACAAGAGATCGTGGAAACTCTATTTGTACTGGGTGTAACCTGTATTCAAAATTCTGAAAATTTTTCTGCTCTTTTAGTTAATTTCAAGGAAATTTATTTGCTTGAAGTACATGACAAACAATACTGAAAAGTCGCATAAAGTCAAAATGTTCATGTTGCATTCAGGATTGAAACACAAGAAAACCACTATTAGCAAGGAAACAACAATTTATACCACATGAGAAAAGGGTACTGATTGGTTCAACTTTGGTTGGCATGAAAATGCAGCAGGAACATTTAACTGTCAATCTTAGTGAACTGATTTAAATTCAAGCAAAGCAAGTTGCTATTGATTGGTCAGGGCATAACCGTGGACACGCGACAGGGTTTGGCTGTCTCCATAGCACTTTTGTCAATGAAGAAGTGTAATGTGTAGAAATATTCATTTTGCCTACAAAGTTCGGAATCCAGTCTATGAATATATGTAATGTCTAGCATATGCTAATGAAAGACACTTATCTTTTTGATATTGCTTTCTCTGACCAACTTTCATGTTGCCTGCAACCAAACTGTAGACCAGAACCTGATCCATGGGCACCAACCACATGCCCCTGCCATATTGGCATGCAGCATATAGCAATCTCTACAACTATCCTGGCATTTCTCCAGTGTATTGGCAGTATACTCCAAAAGCACAGCCTGGCATTACTTCAGCATCTTGTGTTGAAACGCTGTATCTAGTGTTGAAATGCTGCAGCAGGGATACATTGCACACAGACACAGGCACTCAACTCATGGACTGGACTAGGCTGCACCTCAGAGCTGCTCCCTTTCCAGTGCTCTCTGCTCTCCAGTGCTGATCTGCATCACAGTACCAACCATGCCTTGCCTTGCCAATTAGTGCAGCCACATGACCAGGCAACTTACCTTGCTCCCTGCACTCCTCTGTCTAGGGGGCACAGGGTGGCGCTGACTGGTGATAACCCCCTCTCCTGCATTACCTCCTTCCTTCTCACCCTCTATCATCTCCCCCACTTCACAAATCTTATCATCTGTGCATTCCAAAATGCTGTCTCCAATCACTACCACTAGATTCGCCAGCTTCCCCTCGGCAGAGTGTCCCCTGATAATCCCCTTTCTCTTTTAGGACTTACCGTGACCTACCCTGCCACCCCCTTGCCCAAACCCCTTAACCAACTTGTATGGACAACCCCGACTAATGGATGACTAGACCCCTGACTGACTTCTGTACATCTCCCCAAAACTTACCATGACTCTGGACTGGTTGCAATGGTCGCACAGGGCTGGCCATAACCCACTTTCCAGACTGTAAAGGTGTGGATGACTGATTGATTGTCACAAGCCTGTGTCTACTGATAATGTCTGTGGTCAGGGAGGTTGCCCATGGAGTATGCTGTGAGCCATTGGTGACTGCTGGTGGGAGCAAGCTGCCAGTTCGAGTCACCAGGTTTCTCCTCTGACTTTCATGTCGCAAATTGTTGCTGTCTTGTTTCTATCTGATGGTAGAAGGGTGGGAAACCTCTACTGTCTGGTGAGATTCTCATTCCACTGTTCAACACTTGGTTGGAGAATAGAACTTTCTTTGCTCTTAACCTCAAGAATCTCATCACTGCAAATTGAGTCTTGAATCATCACTGCCAATTTCACCCAGTTTTCTCAACTTTCTCATTAATGCCCATTTTGTTCAAGGGCTGGGAAGATTCCACCATATGAGTGCAAGTGTATAGTGAAAAGTATGGAGATGATATTCAGTACGCAAAGAGTTAAGGATGGTGCTTCAGTGTTAGAATTTTTCATTTTCAGAATCTGAGTAGACGGGCTACTTAAGGGGATTTGTTGGTTCCTTTTTCATTTTCTATTGTAACATGCAGCTTCCAGTATTTGAGAGGCACTGGCATTTCCTTTGAGAGTTATACTTTCTTACGTTGGGGGAATTTTCTTATGCTTGAGAACCGTCTTGTGCACACAATTGTTTTACCATCATTGATATCACCTTTATCCCAAAATGATGGTGTGCAGAGCTCACAGACGATTCTTAATTAACCATATACTTATTACAAAATGAATTGCTTTGGTTGCTTTTTGTAAGTGGATCCAACGTGAGTGTGATCATAATTACTCAGTCTAGAATCATTCTTGCCTCCTTCTCACTGACCAAGAAAAGCAAGGGCAAGTTTCCCTGTAATGAGCAGCGTTACCTTTAAACTAACAGAACAGGACTTGCATTTGTTGATGGTCTAGGAAGCTATTTATAGACAAGTTTCCTGGATATACTCATTTATCTATCCTTTGGAGTAATGTTCAGCATAATTCCTATCCTGTATGATGTATTCTGCTAAATCTATGACAATCAGAACACGTAAGCATGTAGCTCTGGCTGAAGACTCTGAGCAGAATTTTGGGGCTGCAGGAAGTAAGGAAGGAGCTATATGTTAGACTCACTTGGCTGAAGTGAGTCCCAGCCCCTGAACCATGTGGCCAAGTGGCAAATCACTTGGCAAAACGTGGCAAGATTAGAAAATTACAATTCTTGAAGTTGATAAACCAAAGTCCAATTTTGCACCCAACATTTAAATAACAAGTTGTGAGTCTTGCACTAATGAGTGGCAATAGACTTACTTGTATGCATTTACATCTTAGGATTATCAACTCTGATCTCACTTATGTACAGTTTTCTGTTCTGCCATGCAGTGGAGAGACACTAGACAGTGACAATTCCTGATACGAGTCAAGGCAGGTATCTCGAGGCTCCAGCTCACTACATTCTCCTTTGAGCCTCCATCTTAGCCAACATTCCCAAAAACTCTGGGAATGCTCCATGGGCAGTGACTGTCTGCAGTTCCTCCTACCCGTGGAGG
Source organism: Rhincodon typus (assembly GCF_021869965.1). NCBI lineage: Eukaryota > Metazoa > Chordata > Chondrichthyes > Orectolobiformes > Rhincodontidae > Rhincodon > Rhincodon typus. The sequence continues at coordinate 51,128,137 of NC_063340.1, read as the reverse complement.
TTGGCATCAGACATGCACCAGCCTCACATGGCACATCATCATAGCACATCTCTGATTCACTTAGAATACAGTTCTCCACTTCAGTGCTGCACTTCAGAGTGCATTGACACCTTTAATTGTAATGTGATTTCTGGGACGCTTTGTGAGCAGGGACAAAAACCCATCTCAAGGAATAGAACTGAATGCATCTTCATTAGCTGTCTTAGCGATCGCTCACTTTGCATCTACTTGAACGCTTACAGACTTGACTTGCCTTTTTGCATTTTGTCAATTCATTCAGATCCTGCAGGCTCACAATACGTCTGCCTTGCCTTGCCTTTTAGCAGAGATACAAAGGCAGGCAGCTTGTTCTGTTCGTCAAGATGTGGTCAGTCAAGGAGTTGACATGTTGCTGCAAGGCACCATGCTACATCAATGTCACACTGCCAGCATGTGCCAGAGGATTATGCAGTAAATACACTTCATGTGCTTCAACCAAATTGCCATGTTGCAAAGGTAAAGAAGAATGATCCTCAATCAAGTCAATGGAGCCTGTGGTCAGTCAGGGGGTTCAACCCACTGTAAGAGAAGGGCAGCATCTGATCTCAGTCCAGGGACTAGGTCATGGCCAGTCAGGGCAGTCAGTGGTATCATTAAGCCCAGGGAGTAAGACATGGTCAGACGTCCAGGTCCAGTGCAACCAGGCCAGGGATTAGTAGTATGTCAGTTGGGGAGATGCACAAAGATCCTTCAAGGACTCAGTCACTCATCAGCTGGGGCTATCCTTCCAAGTTGGGTATTGTGGTGGGCCAAGGTCAGTCCTAGATGTCTGCTCACTGAAAGTCAAGCTAGGTTATCAGGGGCCACTGTTGTGGGAGACAAGTTGAAGAAATGAATTGTGAGGATTAGATGTAGAGGGGATAATAATTAAGGGGACAACTTAATACTTAAGGGTGGGAGACAATGGTGTTTTGAAGGACATGGTTAATGCGAGAGGGGTGATCATTGACAGTCACCACCACATTGGCTTCCTCGGGTGACAGTTTAGCACAATGGTTGACATGGCTAAGTTGTAAGCCTGGTGTTCAGGGAGTAATGTTGGGAGGTGAAGACTTACATAAAAATAGATGTGGAGAAATGTGTTAACAGAGACTGCAAGGAAGAAAGGAACATGAAGCTTTGAATGTTCAATTAGATTAACAGGTTGAGACTGTGACTCATTCCACAAGGCACAACTTATGTTGACTTCCATCCTCATCTTAACTGCAAATACACAATGTAAATGAAAAATGGCTGCCACCACACTCAGAGTGGATGGAATCAGTGTGTTTTTCTTGTCCAAGGATGCAGGCTCCACCTGCAAGTGATGTGAAGCCCTTCAAGGGGCAATTGTTTTAATCAGACATTTACACATTACGGGTTAAATAATCTATAACCTAGGATCCTACATATCAAACACATGCCTTGATGGTGAATGGAAATCATGGCCACAAACAATCTTGACCATATCAGCATAAATTAATCATAAGCAAGCAGCCCCCGTTTATTCCCAAAGCAATTTTTTGTAGTTTTTTTTTGTTTGTTCTTTTCTCCTCTATACCCATTGTTAAACGAACATTGACAATTTTCAGTTGTTTGATGACTGTCCAGCATGTGATACTCCCATGTTGAAAAATGAGAAGATGTTATGCTATACTAGGTGTTAGATAAAGAATAACACTCCCTTAAACATCATTCTAACATGGTGTAGTGGTAAGGACAGGTAGCCCGCATAGCTTGATTGTTGTAGCCGCAGTGACAGTGACATTGGATCAGACAGGGGATGATTTAAAATAGTAAGACATTACAAATGTGAGCCTTCATTTTCAATGAAGTGTTACCCATGCCACAGAAACTTTTCTTTTTCATTTTGCTCTCATGATGTGTGCTGTGAAGGAATATCCAGGGCTGTTCATGATTGACCTGGTGAATTGCTACGCTTTAAATATGACACTAACAGTGGAAATCCCACAAAGTCACAGCAGTGGTGAGTACTTCTGCTGCTGAATAACATAGAGAGCAGTGCCATAGGGGTATAGTGCATACATAATGAGGTGAGCAGCCGAAAATTGTGTGAGATAACTTGCTAGAGTTAATGGAGAGAAACCATTCATGAAATTCCCTGAAGTTGACCTTTAGCTGATTTTCAGTAAAATTCAGCTCGTGATGTTGACTCTCAACTAACTTCATTATGTGCCTCCACAATCTTTTTCAGATGCTTTGTATGAATGTGCTTTAAAGGGACATCCGACCAAACAGAGCAGTATGACATAGGACACAGGCACAAAAGAAAATTAATAATTTTGTAGACTCAGACTTTTAACCATCAAGGAAACTGACAACACCAAGCAAAGACTGATAGCTATTTGTAGTGGCAAATCTACCAGAAATGTCACTACTGCCACGTGCGATTGTTTTGCCACTGGTACTGATAGCAATTCTCTCAGCACAGGGGTTTGAGCTTATGAAAGTATAACATAAAAATAAAAATATTTTCCCTGATAATAATGAATTATTCACACAACTCTAAACACCGTCCTCAACTTTAACAGGCTGGTATCTCCACATCTCTTACTTCAGCTTTCTGTCCCACATTCTCCAATCTTTCACCCAATCTTTTTGCAAAAGTATTAATTCATAACACCTGCCAGAGGTAGGGCACTGGAGGGCACACCCTGAACACCACAGCTATACAAAACAAGACTATACTGAGCATGGGCTAATTCCATCAACAGTTGTTTAGGAGTTGAATGCCCACACTGTTCCCTCCACTTTCCTGTAAAGAAGTTTACAAACATAAGCTTCCACCCTTTGCATTGGCGCAACAGGAGAAAGTTGCAAAGGAGGAAAGCAAGGAGAAAGTTGGACACCGCTGTCTTCTTATGGTCTATGTTGATGAGAAGGAAATCTAAGAGAGAGTTGAAACCTGACTGAAGTCCATCTGTGATTCCTGCTTCAAGTTTCTCTACCCAACCCCACCGCCAACTCAATTACTTTTACCTGGAGTTAGACCGTGTTAGTAAGGATGAGGCAACAGGCAAAGATTAGGGGTTGAATCTTTGCTTTAAGGACAGGAAACAGGAACCGGGGAATGACAGGAATGTGTTTGGATAACCAGCAGACTGGCTGATTCCACTGTTTTAGCTTCCAATCACCTCTATTTCTGACCTTGGCACAGCCTGAAACCTAGATCCCAGAAAATGCATGATTCAGAGGAATTAAATTCTGTCTACATTATTCCATCTGAAAATAATACAACAGTTTACAACAGACCCTCAGCTATTCTGATTAAGAGACCACTGGAAATACATACTAATTATCTGCATCTGAACCTCCTTTTGTTAAGCCAGGATCAAGAAAACTATGGGCACAAATTCATGAGGAGAGAAGATATTGCTGGAAAAGAATATTCACATTGCAATGTTGAGTAAATATTATTTGGACCTGAACATTCTGATTTCAGTTGACGTGTTGCGAAGGAGCCAAAACACTTTTGTATTAGGGGATTACCAAGAAAACAGGATGAGATATCCTAATGACTGTACTGAGGATTCAGTGGAAAGAGATCCCTTTATCTGAAATTGTCTGCCATCAGTTGGGATGTATCTCGGAGGTAGTTGGCAAAGGTTTCTCTTCATATTCCTACTCCTCTATGAGCTGGGCCTCATCAAACTGCCTACTTCATTGTTTAGGATTGTCTCTCTCATTTCCTCCATCTCTATTGTTAAAGAGTGGGGTATGTAACCAACCACAACAATCCTAGGCACCCAACAATCCTAGACACCCTGCATGGCTATTGTAGGATCCATGTAATCACTCATCAATGGTCTGTTTGATACCAGCTCTGTGGTACATTCATTATTGTTGTACTGTGGTACTGCTGGGAGATTTCCAGTTTCTTTTGCAGGGCTATAAGCCACAGAGGGTAGTATTGTCACAGAACAGCTTACCAGAGCCCTAGCCTGTGCCTATGAATCTAGGATTCTTAACCCTCATAAAGCCAGGTGTATGAATTGTTTGAGCTCCTTGGGTAGTTGATATTTGACACTACAGTGATGCATTTGTCATTGCATGACAATTACACATCAAATAGTTAAAATCCTTTCTCATCAATATAGCCTTCTGTTCCTTCCCAAATCTAAGCAAACAGGAAAAGGTCATCTTATAGATAAGGAGTGCAGTCAAGGATCCAAAATGTAAGTTTACCACTCCTCTGTTTGAGCCATTCTGTACTTGTAGTTCTTCCATTTTCCTGCCATGCCCAATGTATTTTAACAATGACCATCTCTCAAAAATTATTTCATAGTTGCAAGGTGCTATGGCTCTCCCAACGTCATAAAATGTGCATTCAAATACAGGTTCTTTCTGTTTGTTCTCTTATTGTATCAGCGTCTCCGTTTGCTGGGCAGGGCTGGGAGAAGGGCAGGAAATAAAGTGTTGTGTGTTGCATTTTGATTATATTTGGATTTTCATCCTGTAATAGAATTTTGGCAGACTCTGTGGAACAACATATTAGGAAGAAAAGGAGGAAATAACAGCAGCCTTCAAAAGTAACAAAGAATTAGCACAAAGCCTCAGCCGTGTTGTCCTCAATTATCCTTGGAACTCTCTCAAAAGTGCATAAAATCTAGGCGACGTCCATCTAGAAGGGTGTTTTGAATAGTGAGTTAAGATTTATAGATATTTCTTATCATTTCCTTGAGATCATTTCCCTGACTGAGATCAGCTAATCTACTTTCGATCAGGGATTGAATTGGAAGTCATCCACCCTATATAATTTAATTACTAATTGGATAAACCCACTAAGCCATCAGGAAAACCAGTATCAGGATATTTTATAGCAATTCTCAATTTCCTATTTATTTTGTTGTTAATTTTTCAAAGAAATATTGTGCAAGTTCCCTGAGAGCTTTCAGTAATGGAGCCAATGTAGAATGAGTTAGATCTTGAGTATTGCGTTTTCAATATTAATTTCAACAATGATCTGACCAAGAATAAGGGGAACTGTAACAAGTTGTGGCCAAATGTAAGCATTTTTTTTGCAGAGCATTTACTTTGGGAGTGCTTCGGAAAGTGAAGGATAGCTTATCACAATCTGAAATATGAACCCAAAAGAGGAATTTGTAACTCTTCATTATTTTGAAGTCTTTACATTTATGGATCAGTTCTGCGTTATAAAAGTTTCCATTTGGGAATCCACACATGGATCAATGAAACTCATCTAATCTCTACAGTTATCAGTCAGAGTTCTTAGAAATTACAAAAATGACACGACAGTTCAAGGGATAGTCTTTGCAATCAAAATTCTTTTTCCTGAAAGTATTAGGCACCATTATGCTGCTGTTGATTTTTTAGAAGTTCTAGAGGAGGAGTTGTAGGAAGAGCAAGAAACTCAAATATATTTTGCAATAATGACCAATTCGGGGAAGAAAATATTTTCATTACTGCTGTGTTAAAATTAGATGTTCAAAAGAAGAACAAGACCCATGTTGTTGTTTAACCAGAATGTTGTTGAGAACACTGAATTTTCCAATGCTGAGAGGATGTTTCCCTTCATAGAAAGTCTAGGCATCAACTTAAGACTGAGGTGAGGAGGAATTTCTTCTCTCAGAGGATTGTGAATTTTGGAACTTCTTGCCACAGAGTTGTGGGGGCAGATTCCTTGTATATACTCAAGGCTGTTTTAGATAGATTCTTGATCAGTCGGGGGATCAAGGGTTTATGGGGAAAGGGCAGGGAAATGAACAAGAGGAATTTTGGATCAGCCATGATCCTATTGAATGGCGGAGCAGGCTCGAGGAACCTAACAGCCTACTCCTGTTCCTATTTCTTATGGTGTTATGAGGACAGGGAAATGGAATGTTTTATATTTAAATAGCAGCTCAAATGATTACATTAATTATACATTGCCTACATAACAATTGTGGTTTCAAAATAAATCCATTTTTTGGAAACATGTTCCTTTGGAACATCCAGAGGACATGGCAAAGTTTTAAATTTAATACAGACTAATCTTCTCCAGACATAATAACCCCAGTTCAGTTCTGTTTAAATCTGCTTTTTTGATTGTTTGGGTGATCATTAACAGTCTCAAGATATTAGCTCACTGGTTAGAAAATTTGAAAAACACTATGATTTAGCTACCGACATTGTATAGGTTGTTACTGCTAGTTAAATTTTCAAATCAGTGTCAGGAGCTCAACTCCTGAATAGAGTCCGGTCCATTATTATTTTATTTATTACATAATTTGTGTAATAATTTGAGCTGTCATTCAAAGTTGGAGCATTCCATTCCTCAGTTCTAATAAATGACCTTGAGTCAATTCCTCATCACTATGGATGTCCAATCACTTTATACCTGCATCCTCCAACAGGAAGGTGTGTGGCTTTCCGTTTCTTCTTTGAATGGAGACTCGAACTGTCCCCATCCACCATCTCTGCCAGCGTGAGATTGTTCTTTCATTGAATAAATTCTCCTTTTAATTTATCTCATCGCCTCCAATAAATAGTATGGCTAAAGTTATCCTCCTGGGCCCCAGTTGTGCCTGGGTTTTTCTGGCACATATGAAATATTTCTTGTTCCAGTCCTAACTCAGCTCCCTTCAATAACTCTTTATCTGGTATATCGATCACTGACTGACTGACCACTTCCTGGTCTCATCATAGAGAATTAATCAATTTAGATCCCCAACTTAAGACTTTGCTCTGAGAAATGAACCAGTGAATGGTTATCACAAATTCTGTGAGTTGAAATAAGGACAGTACCTGTACATATACTTTCTGATTACAAAGAACAGAGCCCTATGTATTAATGTGTGCACTGGAAGCTATGTACAAGTGCACCTCACTGCAAGCCCAACTGAGAACCTTAAATTGTTGTCAAAGCAATTCTTTGCATACCCAGGGTCATTTAGCAATTACTGTCCAATTGCAGACAATGCCTAATGTTGCAAATTTTCCGAGCACAGGCTGGCTCAGGATGGTCAATACATGCTTGGCCATCTATCAGCATTCTTTTTGTGTACAGTATAAACGTTGGTTTTCCCTTAAATTGATATTGTTACAAATTGTCCTTTGGGGTGGCATGGTGGCTCAGTAGTTAGCACTGCTACCTCACAGCGCCAGGGACCAAAGTTCAATTCCAGCCTCAGGTGACTGTAGGGAGTTTGCACATTCTCACCATGTCTGCATGGGTTTCCTCCTACAGTCTAAAGATGAGCAGGTTAGTTGGATTGGCCATGCTAAATTGTCCATAGTGTCCAGGGATGTGTAGGTTAAGAACATAAGAACTAGGAGCAGGAGTAGGCCATCTGGCCCTTCGAGCCTGCTCCGCCATTCAGTAAGATCATGACTGATCCTTTCGTGGACTCAGATCCACTTACCTGCGTTCTCACCATATCCCTTAATTCCTTTATTGTTCAAAAAAAATCTACTTTTTTTTTAAAAACATTTACTGAAGTAATGTCAACTACTTCACTGGGCAAGGAATTCCACAGATTAACAACCCTCTGGGTGAAGAAATTCCTCCTCAGTTCAGTCCTAAATCTGCTCCCTCTAATCTTGAGGCTATGCCCTCTTGTCCTAGCTTCACCTGCCAGTGGAAACATCCTCTCTGCTTCTATCTTATCTATTCCCTTCATAATTTTATATGTTTCTATAAGATCCCCCCTCAATCTTCTGAATTCCAATGAATATAATCCCAATCTACTCAGTCTCTCCTCATAGGCCAACCCCCTCAACTCCGGAATCAACCTAGTGAACCTTCTTTGCACCCCCTCCAGTGGATTAACCATGGGAAATACAGGAGTAGGTTAGGGGAATGAGTTTGGGTGGGATGCTCTTCGGAGAGTTGATATGGACTTATTGGGCCAAATGGCCTGTTTTCACACAGTAGGAATTCGATGGATGCAAGATTGAAGACATCAACAAAGTATATCTTTCTTCAGCAATACTCAATAGATAATGTCTATGACAGGAGAAAAAGGTGATGATTGGTTCTGATTGATTGAAGTGTTATTGTGGAGATAGCAATGTGGAATCAGAGGCTGTCCAAACTTCAGGATAGTTTAAAGAAGGCACAGGCTTAAAACTTTCCTTTCATTTGCAGAGCATTGGGTCCTTGTTTATGAGTTGTATCATGTGTACAAGCCATGTTACGAGCTCAACGGATTATCTTAAATTATTTGTTGATGTAGCTATTGGCATACCCAGGATTGTTCAGAAAGTGCTGCCCAATCACAGAATCACATCTAACTGTAGACATTTTGCTTTAGGTATTTACAGTGTGGGGTAGTTGAGTGCAGCCTGTATGCTGTCAACTGCAAATAATCAGAGCAAAGTACTGTTTGATGTTCAATCAAACAATCACTGGCACATATTGTTCTTGGCATCACAGTGACACTGAAATTCATACATGATGGTGTTCAGTTCCGTGGTGGGCAGAATTTCCCAAATCTTTCTATCACTGAATAGTCAGAGATTAGACATAGAAGATGCACAACATAACCATTTGGAAATCCAAGGTGCTGAATATTGAGTAATTTCCCTGAAGCTGAAACTTACAATGGGCAATTACTTGGTGTATAGAAACCTCCATTTAAGTTCCCACCTCTGTGGTAGCATAGGCAACATCAGAGGGTTCCATCTTACTTATCTGAAGAGGTAGCCAGCAAGGATTAAAGACATTATTTTTTGTGTAATCCTGGTTGACTGTGGAACTGACCACCCAAACATTCATATTTACTGTCCCCACAGACAATCATCTCGCCCCAGACCAGACCAGACCCAACACAACCCAACTACCCGCTCCAGGCGTGATCCAACCACCCCTTCCTCAGAACTCCCACTCCAGACATGACCTGACCTGACCTCGAACCTCCCATCCCCTCGCTGCTCAAGACCAGACCAAACCCAACTCCATCACTTTCCTCTCACCAGACCAGACCTAACCCAACCAGGACTACCCATCCCCATCTTGACCCCCGCAGATTTCATTCACTTACCAGTCACCTTAAACGCAGTCACCTGCCACCTAATCCTCACCAACCTGCCACCCTACTCTACTGTTTCTCACCCACATTCCCTTCTATCCTACCCTAGCCCACATCCAGCTGGCACTCTGGTTCCTCTCCTACTTACTTTACACTCTTGCCTTCTCTCAGCATCTGTCAAGCTGCTTTCAGGTCATTTTGAACACTCGAACACAACAGTTTGTATTGAACAAAAGAGCTGTATTTTCATTGTTAGTTTGTTTCTCTATTTACTGCATGGATTATTGCCCTGGACTAAGCTCCTTCAGTGGAAAAGGCTCCTGACCCAGAAGTGCACACAATGAACACTTCCAAAAGTGTGTTTTTTTTTGTCTAATCAGGTTCAAAAAAAAAGGTTTCAAAAGGACCAGTGTCTTTTAGGACTGGCGACAGCATCCTGTTATTGGAAAATACCATTTGCATTGGTGCTCAATTTGGTAGCAGGCTGAAATCTCCAGTAACTGTCTCAGCACCGACATCTATTTCAAACCTACTGCTTCCATAGCTATCTTGACTACACCTCCTCTCACCCACCCTCATGCAAGAATGCGATCCCTTACTCCCAATTCCTCCACCTCTGTTGCATCTGCTCCCAAGATAGAGTGTTCCACTCCCAGACATCCCAGATGTCCTCCGACTTCAAGGACCGCAACTACCCCCCATCCATTAATCCACAATGCCCTCAACTGCATCTCTTGCATTTCCCACACTTGTGCCTTCAAACCCTGTCCCCTCAACAAAAATAAAGACAGAATCCCCCAGTCGTCACATACCATCCCACCAACCTCCGCATCCAGCGCATCATTCTCCGCGACTTCCACCACCTGAAATCCAAACCCACAACCAAAGAGATATTTCCATCCCCACCCCTATCTGCCTTTCGTAGGGACTGCTGACACTGAGACTCCCTTGTCTGCTTCACAGTCCCCACCAACGCCATCACTCCTGGCACCTTTCCCTGTAACTGCAGGAGATGCTTCAGATGCCCCCACACCTCCCCCCCTCACCAAGGCCCAAGACAAACTTTCCAAATCTGACAGGGGTTCACTTGTACATCCTCCAACCTGGTCTACTGTATCCGTTGCTCCCGATGTGGCCTCCTCTACATTGGTGAGACCAAGCACAGACTTGGTGACCGATTCACAGAGCATCTGCGCTCTGTATGCTATAATCAACAATATCTTCTGGTTGCTAACTATTTTAACTCCCTCTCCCACTCCCTTGGTGATTTGTTCATCCTGGGGCTCCTCCAGTGTCACAATGATGCCACATGCAAATTGGAGGTACAACACCTCATATTCCATCTCGGGAGCCTACAGCCTGATGGCCTCAACATAGAATTCACCAGTTTCAAAGCTCACATTTATGTTCTATGTTCTATGTTCTATGTTCTTTTCAACCCTGGCTTCATCCCATGTCCAACCCTTCCTCTCATCCCCGCCTCCTTGACCTGACACAACCTGTCCATCTTCTTTCCCACCTATCAGCCCCACCCTTCCCACTGACTAATTTCCACTAGCCCCTACCTGCATCCACCTTCCCCCATTCTCACTCCTCCTCCCTCCATTTATTTCCCAGCTCCCTTACCCCTCCCCAGTCCTGATGAAGGGTCCTGACCTGAAATGTTGACTTTCCTGCTCCTCTGATGCTGCCTGATCAGCTGTGTTCCTCCAGCTCCACACTGCATCCACTCTGACTTGACCATCTCTGAATTGGCTTTCTTAATTTGTTGTTCATCAAATTTTGAAGTAAGTAATTTGAGGAAAATCAAGCATTTTTCAGGTTCAAAAGCTTTTAACAAGTTCGTACCATACTTAGTAAAAAATGGTCTGATCCTGACAGCCATTGTCCTATGACATACCTCTGGTGTACTGTATTTCTGCTGCAGGCCAATAGAAAAGGAAATCTTTTCTTTAAATCATGGAAAAACTTTTTGACCACAAATCCTTCAGGAAGTGGTCAGCACGTAGTGTCCTCAAGATCCTGCAGGAAAGGAGAGGGCTGTTCGGTTGTCCTCTGAGCAGACCATCAAAGACATTTAGCAGAATGCCTCATTGCCAGAACATTCCAACAAGCACCATGACATCGCTTTGCTGGTGGTGAGAAGGGTACTACCTGTGAGATCCTTCATGTATGCCCAGACTCTGTGCATCACCGCACGCTGCCCTCAAAGCGGCTGTGGGGTGGGAGTTGGTACGGGGGTAGAGATTCTCATACGTCTCCTTCTGGAATGTACCTTTGCAAAGAAGATCAGGAGAAAGATGCAGTGGTTTTTGTCCAAGTTTGTCCAGAGCAGCTCTGTGATGCAGGACCCTGTGCTCTACAATCTGTTCCCTGGGATGCACACTGAGACAAATATCGACTACCCCTGGAAGATCATCAACTCGCTGAAACACAGTCATTGGTCTGCCTGAAACTCGTTGGTCTTCTAGAGCAATGGGTTGGCTTTGACTGAGTGGTGCATACTGGCACATTCTAAGGTCCAGGGTTATGTGCTGAGGGATGCAGTAAAGCTGGTCTTCTGGACTGCACAGTAAAGATCTTGAAATTGGAGCTTCTGTGCCAGTTGTTATTTTAGTTGATTTGTAGAATGCCTTTTAGTCATGTTTTCTGGAACCATCTGAAACTTGGGTAGGTTCACTGTCACCAATCCTTCTAGGCATCAGTCTCATTTACTGATATTAAATGGGGAAGAACGCCCACAAGACACCTTCAGCAGAAGTTAAGCTCAATTTTAATAAACAGTGAAAGTTTATTGCATAATAGTTAATAGCTTTGTTATATTGCATCTGAGATTTATGATTGTGTCTCAAGAGGTATCTGGCTCAATATAAGAGCAAGAACACATTACCATCAGTTACATGGAATTAGCATTAGAACAACTGAAACTGCATTGCTGGAACACTGTTCTTTGATCCTAGTGAGTGGAGCTTATCTCAGAATATTAGTCAATCCTTTCAGGTACTAACTGCTTATGCAACATTGACCTATGTTTTCAGAACTTTTGACAGCATAAAATGAGAAAATGTTTCCTTTTAATGGTAGGAATGACTGTTCACAAAATTGCAATCTGAAAAGTCCCGCTTCTCAAAATAATGCAATCAGCAATTTTGTTATTGGGAGTTCTAATAAAGAGAATGCAATATCCTTTTTCTGTCAAAAAGAAATCTCAGGTCCCCAAATCTCAGTTAAAGATATGTGTTTAGATATTGTTAATGAAGCTGAGAATCAGGCCTCACTTTCCTACAGCTGCTTCATTTCCACCAGTTTCCATATTGTTTATATGCCTACGAAATAAGTTTGAATGAGTTTTAGCTGCTGCATGCTTTTTTCTTATCAAACATGCCAAACATCTGAATGATACATTCATTTCTAGCCTCTCATTGAATTCAAGTCTCTAATATTCACACCATATTGTACGTCTGCACTGCTATGACAAGCTTCAGTTCTGACATTTCTTTGAGTTTTTTTTTGTTAACATTCCTTTACTTACATCTCATTACGATTTTCCTCCTCTTGCTTTTCCCACTTCAGTTGATTCCCAAGTTCTGATTTATCCATTTCTGTTAAGGTGTCTATTCAATATTTCACTGAATTTACATCTGCAATAGGCTCAAGTGAAATGAAACAAAATTAAGACGAAAACATAAAAAATTAAGTGATTTGGAGATAGCAAGGACTGCAGAGTCTGGAGCTGGAGGAACACAGCAGGTCAAGCAGCACCAGAGAAGTAGAAAAGTCGATGTTTTGAGTTATGACACCAGCTTGGTCCTAAGACTTCAATCACAAAACAACACAAATTCTCACCTCCACTACCTGCATGTAGTAAAACGAGAATAATAAAAATCTAAATACAGGTTAATGTAGAGTATCTGGATGACATTTTTATAAAGATCTGTATTGACAAAATGGTCTAAACACTGCCTATGACTCTACAGAGTTCTAAATGTTCAGATCTTCTTATCTATGCAATTTTTTCAGCTTTAAAAACTGTACTGAAACCACAGCAAGCTTTGTGCTATTAGTAACGTGGTTTTCCATGAGTTAAAAATAAAAGTCCAGGAAGACAACTGAAACAGAAAAGTACTGACTGATAAAGACAAGCAATTAGTTCTGTAAAACTAACCTATTGCTTTTTCTATTTTCCTTTTAGGTTTAGAAGTTTTTGACAATTACATTTTGTCCTTCATATAAGATAGAACCTGAATTTTGTAAAAATGAATGATGTCGGAATGGACGAATTTACATTTACATCTGCTGTGCTTCGGAAACATTTTTCAATTAATTTCACTTTCTGCACTTGATGACCTGCACATTAGTAAATTCTACTTTGATTGAAGCTGCTTTCTCCTGCCCTGATCCTTACTATTCTGCTATTGCAAATGTGTGAAATGTCAGAAAATCTCCAGCAAGAATGAAGTAAACATGAGTATTCTATTTGAGTCCTTTCATGTTGGAAGAATTTTGTTTCTCAGGATTTTTTTTTGTATTATACATTCAGTGGTGTGTTACTGTAAAATTAAGCCACTGCTGTGAAGTATTTAACCTATCACTGAAGTTACACAGGATGTTTACTTCTAACCAAGATTTGTACCTTCCATTCAGTGCTCACTCCCACATCTACCAATTTTATGGTACTTTCCATTAAAAATGCTACTAACCTACAGTCCTTAAATCTTCTATCTCTGTGCACCTCTTTCTTTTGCTTTCCTTAGTAGCCTGAGTGGTAGCCTGAGTGAAATTTGAATTTAAGCTGCTGTGACACAAACTACCTGCCAATTCTGATACCCTTACATTAGGATTCCAGTCTTCTACTCCCTCTGGCCCTGTTGCATCTATTTTGATGATGCAAACTCCCACACCAGCATTTCTGACATGTCTTTCTTTCTTCCTCAGCTGAAAATTCATCTAGATCCCCTCATCAACAGTGGTTGACAAGATCTTTGTACGTGCCTGATTTATTTTTCACAGTTTAATGTGGAGCCTCCCTACTCTCTCCTGGATCCATGATAGGGCTCCAGCCCACCAGCCTCCAGATTCATTGGATCATCCTCTGCCATTTCTGGCCTGATGACACAATGTCTTCGCCTCTCCTCTGCATTCAGCATTGCAAAGAGGTCATTTTCTCAGCAATGCTCTGTCCAATCCTCTGTCAATCTTAACACCTTGTTAACTTTCCAAGATGTTTTATCTCTGTAAGTACAGAAGATGCAATACCTACCCTTTTCCGTCTTCTCTCCTCAGTGTCTAACAGCATAAACACTCTCTCCAAGTGAAACACTGTTTCTGTGTGTTTTCTCCAATTTAGTTTACTGTATACACATTGCAGTTTCTTCTACATTGTGCATCCCAAACGCAACTCTTTTGGAACAACTTGGTGCAATCTGCCATTTTCATTCTGCACAACTCATCTAAGGCCGATCTCTCTGTCCTTGGCCTAATTTAATTTTGCAGTGAAGTTTAACGCAAATTTCAGTTAAAGAAAAAATCTCACCATCAAGTGTTCTATGGCTTTCTTGACTCAACACTGCTTTTAATAATTTCAGACTGCAATCTCTGTCCCCATATTCTTTGCATGTTTCAGCTTTATCTTGTTTTTCTGGGGGTTTTTTTCTGCTTTTTGGCAGCAAACAAAAATCATTATTTTGATTTATTAATGATTATTAATCCATTCTGTTTTGGTCACATATTTTGTTTTTCTCAGGACAATGCCTCAACCAATCAGTGTCAAATTGCCTGGTTTAAATGTAAACAAATCATGACAGTTAATTGCCAATCATCATCTAACTGGTGATTCTCTATGGCAATGCTTTCACCAATCAGATTCCACTTGCCAACTGATCAGCACATTCTTTTCATACAATATAAAATGTTGTTCCCTTTTACATTGGTATTGAAAATGTTTTGGTGAGTGCAAAAACCAAAAGCTTTAGCAAAACAATTTTTTACTCAGCAATATATTTAAAATATAAAAACAACTTGTTGATTCCTTACTACAAATGATTTGTCTTATTTTATTTGTTAATGTAAGTACTCGAAAGGTTATCAATATCATTTAAGGTTAAACATTGAAGATAAGATTTTATGTTCTAACACATTGACTACATGGATGTGAACACTGCTATTAATAAACTGAGATTAGCTTGTACCATATTTGAGGTCTTCTCCCTTCTGTGCTTCTGTCATCCAGCACATTACATACTGGGAGCTTGCAGGCATCAGATACAATAGTCCACTCCATTAACTTTCAAAGTGTATTTGCTAACCCCAAATAAGATGTTGGCTGCAAATTAACAACATCACAAGAGAAAGAACAGCGCCATTTCTAGATACACCGGTCAATTCTCTTCTGGAGTCAAGCATGCCACTAGAGAAATGTAAACACATGCACCCCTACCCCTATTTTGCCTTGAACTAGGGAGTATATGAGGAATTTTCTTTTTGTTTTAAAGTAATATGCATTCACACAAGTTTCGCAAATCAACTATACATCCTAGAGACAAGAACCTAAAATGCATAGGCAAATTAAGTAGCAATATTCTAGCCAGTCTCAACAAGCAACAACCATCTTACATCTATTGTGATGAGAAGGCTCTAACTCCTTTCTAACAGTGAATAACAGCAGATGAAACAGGGCAGAATTTATTGAGGACAGCACTGGGCTCCAATGTTCACCACCAAAGCTCGTGGAATCTTTGCCATCCTGAGTCACTGAGTATCCACACCCCACTGGGTCAATCAATTGCAGGACTTGCCCCAGTCGGGCAGAATTCCTGCATGGGAGATTTTCTGATATTTTCTAATCAACCTGTTCAAAGGTATTATTGCACACCTCTGTGGCAGGTGGAACTTGACCCCAGACCTCCTGGCTTGGAGGTAGGGACACTACCGCTGTGCCACAAGAGCTCCAAATATCTATATTTACTTTAAATTCAATATTTAGGCAGTCATCTTTTATTTTTAATTAACCTGCTTAGATATGATACATCTCTGTGTAGATGGGACTTAAATCCAGACCTGCTGGCCCAGAGGTTGGGACACTATCACTGCACGACAGGAACTCTTAAGGTTACTTACTTAGCCCTCTGCCTGCTCAAAGATATTATTGCACACGTCTGGAGCAGATGGGACTTGAATGCAGGTCTCCTGTCTCAGAGGTTGGGACACCACCACTGTAACACATAAGCCCTCTGGCCAAAGTTGCCAAGCGGCCATTAATGCACCTTAAGGGCCTCATTTAGAATCCAGACAGGAAAACAATCCCTGGCCTTTCCAACCCTGGTCTTAATTCGGGAAAACCCAACCTCCTTTCGATCCAAAACAGCCACTTCCCTTTTCCCTGATGTCTGAACTTGCTGCCAGCAGGAGTGGCATTAAAATCTGCCAAGAAAGCCAGAACAATAAAGTCATCCAGGTTCCTTTAAGATACATGGATATCTCAGCAAGTCCTGTATCTGTATTTAAACAGTAGAATAACTGAACTAAGTGATACTTTTGCCTTCTTGCCTGATGTTACAAAGAGGTTGTGTTATTTCAATTTCTGAGCAAGGGCCACTGGACCCAAAATGTTAACTCTGATTTCTCTCCACAGATGCTGCCAGACCTGCTGAGTTTTTCCAGCAATTCCTGTGTTTGCTTCTGAGTTCCAGCATCTGCGGTTCTTTCAGTTTTCATATTATTCAAGTCTCAGTTCTATCCCTTGATAATGTCAGGGTGAGATGCAACATTTTCTGTGACTATCGCAATGATATATGTTACTTAAATGGCTCTTTAAAGGGAAAAACATAAATTTCAATGTACTAACCCTATAGAATTTGTTTTACGTGGACAATAGGCCTTCAATTGAAAAGGCTTCTGTAAGTGTTTGTCAACTGGGAAACAGATTATGATATTAAATTGTTAAGATATTTGAAGAACTGAAATATCCTAATGCAACTATCACAAAAAAATTGATGTACATAGCTATGGCATGGCTCTAAGTGGAATCTTGAGGGGGCCTGAATGAATATGGCAGGAAATTTGGTAGAATCATACTAGAAGTCAAACAAGGCCTATCTCAATGTCACAAACAACTCACTGACTCTTTTCACTACATTCTGGCTGTCAAGGTAAGATTCCTGCTAGGCAGTGCTTAATTTCCTATTAAGGGGGATTATTGCTGTGAATAACCTTCCTAACTGCAAATCTCTCATTGTTAAAAGGCAGCTTTCTACGTACTTTCCACCATGAGCAAATTAGATCCTGAGTGTTCTTGGCTTAAGTCTGAGCAGGTATCTGGTGACTTCAAATCGTTGCTGGATGCAAGCATGTTGGCCACCATGCAACAACATCACAGACATGATCCATGGCAACCAGCCTCATGAACATCTCATGCTTGGACATTGCCATCCAGTAATTGCCAACCTCTCATGGGACCTCTCTGACACACTTCTGGAATGCTTAGGAAGTACTTCAGCAACTAGCATTGAAAGGCCGCTGTGAGGTTACTTAACACAGGGACAGGAACCCAGCTCAGACATTGGACCAGGCATCACCTCAGGTATGTTCGCTTGCTCTATAAGTGCTCACTCGCTTAGGGCCTTCCTGCATGCTTGCAGCATCTATACTTTGCCAAGATCTCTGTTAGAAAATTGGCACTTCACCCTAGAGTCTAAAGGCACTCTGTATTGATTTGCTGTTTTGTATAGACACACAGGCAGGGTGCTTGTCATGTTCATCGGTATGGATTAGTTCAGAATGCGGTGAGGCAAACGCCTTGTTGAGCAGCACAGCGAGACTTTAATCTAACATCTACAGCATGTGTTAGCTGCCTGCACTGCCAACATATTCATACAATTAAATGGCCATCTCAGAAAGTATGTGAGGAGTATTCCTCTGTCAAGGGTCAAGGGTGGGAGGGCACTGTCGGTCAGGCTGCTGCAAATTGGACATTGCCACTAACTTCTTTATCAAAGAGGTGTCAATAATTTAAAAAGAGGGAAATACTGGTCAAAAGAGACCCATAACTTGTGAAACTTGCGGGGGTGCTGTGGGAGGGGAAGCCGATTGCTTCATCTGTTTTGTAAGTTTAATAGTGGGTTCTACAGATGCAGTGACAAGTTTGATGGTTGATGTGGGTCTGGTCTAGAGAGGGGATTGGAGCACAGTAGGGAATCCCTTTTGATGTAATGTGTCACTGCACACACTGAGGCTGAAGCTGAATGAATGATGGAGATATGGCCCTTGTTGTGGGGATGCTGCATGTCTCATTGTGTGGAGGAGCGTGTGTAGCCCACATCTGCAGCACATGCTATTCCCTGACTGCTCTTAGGGTAAAAACCTGTCTTGCTTCTTGTATACCCAGCATTAGTCATTTCCAGCAAGAGTGCTGTCACTGAGTCATAGAAAATTACAGCATGGAAAGAGGCCCTTCAGCCCATTATGTCTGTGCCAGTCGTCAAGCATCGACCAATAGCCTTGGATGCTCAGGTGTTTCACAAAATCATCTAAATACTTCTTAAATGTTATAATGGGTCCTACTCATACCACCCCTTCAGACAGTGGGTTTCAGAAACCCACCACATTCTGGCTGAAAAATATTCTCCTCAAATCCCCTCTACACCTTCTGTTCCTTATCTTAAACCAAGTCCGACAGCACGCTCATGTATGTGGTGCATTTGAGTGTCTGGGACCCTACAAGGCTGTGGTTACTGGGAATGGGGGACAACCCTTTGTAACCATGGCTCATGACACTATTGTGCGACTCTGATTGATGAAGAGTGCAGATGCAGTGCTGCCCATTCTTTGACCAGTGCCATGATGGAGCATACAAAAGGGCTGTTGAAGATGTGGTTCCACTACTTGGACATGTTTGATTGGAGGTGGGGGAGAGCTGAAATTATACCCCAGAAAGTGTGTTGCATCATCCTGGTGTGTTGTGCTGTGCACAAATGGAGCAGGCAATAAGGCAATGTGCTGGATACAGAGGAACTGGGAGATCGGCAGCAGTCTTCCGAGGAGCTGGATGAAAACAATAAGGAAGAGGAAGCTGTAGTGATAGGCTCAAAAAAATGATGACTTCAAACCAGATCATTAAGGGTTCATTGTTAAGGGTTAGTTAGATATGACAATGAGCAATTGGAGACAAGTGGAAGATCACTGGCCTAGTGCAGAAAACAGGTTATTTTGACTGTTGGGTAACTGCATAACCTTGATTGTCTATGGGAACCATTCTTTTATGTAGTTGACACAGGGCCACTTGGATAATGCTTTCAACTTATTGTCTGTACAATGGAATGCCTGGAAAGTACTGAAAGTACTATGAATTGGTGATACAGCATGTAACCAGAACAGCATTAATATCAGGGACTCTGTCACATGCATTGGACATCACCTTGGACCAGGATTGTGAATGGTGGCAGGAACCCCGAGTTCTCCAGACCACCAGTGGAGTCGCCGATGGCCGGAAGGCAGTGAGACTCATCATTATACATTTGTTGCTAATAAATGTGCTAACCAAGATCATCTAACTCATTGAGCCTATATTACGTACTTTAAGCTGACAGATTCACTCATTTCTCATTTCATCCTGTGATCTCCCCCACTCCACTTCCAAGCTGATAGTCCCCCAACCCGGCACAGCTCATTTCTACCTCCTCCCAAAAATCCACACACAGGACTGTCCGGGTAGACCCACTGTTTCAGCCTGCTCCAGCCCCACAGAACTCATCTCTTCCTACCTTGACTCAGTCTTCTCCCCCCGGTCTAATTCCTACCCACATACATCCATGATTCCTCTGACGCCTTACGCCGGTTGCAAAACTTCCAGTTTGCCGGTTCCAGCCGCCTCCTCTTTATCATGGACGTGCAGTCCCTTTACACGTCCATTCCCCACCAGGAGGGTCTTAGGCCTCTCCGCATCTTCCCGGAGCAAAGACTTGAACCATTCCCACCCACCACCACCCTCCTCTGCTTGGCTGAGCTCGTCCTCACCCTCAACAACTTCTTTTTTAACTCCTCTCATTTTCTTCAGGTAAGAGGGTTGGCCATGGGTACCCGCATGGGCCCTAGTTATGCCTGTCTCTTCGTGGGGTACGTGCAACATTCCTTGTTCCAGTCCTATTCCGGCCCCCATCCACAACTCTTTCACCAATACATCGATGATATCATCGGTGCTGCTTCCCTCTCTCATCTGGAATTGGAAAACTTCATCAATTTCGCCTTCAATTTCCACCCTGCCTCACTTTCACCTGGTCCATCTCTGACTCCTCCATTCCCTTCCTCAACATTTCTGTTTCCATTTCTGGGGATAGACTGGCAACTAATATCCACTACAAATCCACTGACTCCCACAGCTACCTGGACAATACATCCTCACACCCCACTTCCTGTAAAGCCTCCATCCCGGTCCCTCAGTTCCTCCGTCTCCGTCATATATGTTCAGATGAGGCCAACTTCGACAACGGAGCGTCTGAAATGTCCACCTTCTTTCTCAATCGAGGATTCCCTAGATCTGTGGTTGACAGGGTCCTCAACCAGGTCCAACCCATCTCCCGCACTTCCACCCTCCCCCCCTTCCCTCCCGCAACAGCGACAGGGTTCCCCTTGTCCTTACCTATCATCTCACCAGCATCCACATCCAGAAGATCATCAGGCGCCATTTCTGCCACCTCCAGACACATATTCCCCTCCCCTCCCTTGTCCGCCTTCCGCAGGGACTGTTCCTTCTAGGATATCCTGGTCCATACTTCCTTCACCCCCACACCCTCCATAGCCCTACGGCACCTTCCCCTGTAACCGGCGAAAGTGCAACACCTGCCCATTTACCTCCTCTCTCCCCAGTATCCAAGAGCCCAAACATACCTTTCAGGTGAAGCAACACTTCACCTGCACTTCCCAGAATCTAGTCTACTGCATTCACTGCTCACAACGTGGTCTCCTCGACATTGGGGAAATGAAGCGTAGACTAGGTGACTGCTTCGAACATCACGTTCTGCTCGCAAAAAAGGCCCTGACCTACTCTCCCATGTCCCAGCCCCCTACCCCACACACCAGGCCCTGTTACCACATAGCCTACCATTACACACACCCTGTTATTAGTCACTAACAGTCCCCATTAACAACTATTCACCCTCCCAGCCTGATTATTATCAACTCTTTGTCTGTCCAACTACTCTTCCCTCTCTTTAGGCTCTATCCTATCATTTACTCCCTAACCTATCCCCCTCCCCTTTTATTCTGCATATAAACTGACTTTTCCTAGCCACCGTCAGTTCTCAGGAAGGGTCACCGGACCCGAAATATTAACTCTGTTTTTCCCTTCACAGATGCTGCCAGACCCCTGCTGAGCTTTTCCAGCAATTTCTGTTTTGTTTCCAGATTCACTCATTAGTTTGTACATGTATATATTAAATAGATTAAGCTAATAAATTTGCTTGATATCAAAGCACGTGTACCTTCTTGTAATCATTTCAATCAGACCTTAAAGAACCCGTTTCAGCCTAACAATACAGAAGGTTTCCTTGTGCATGACTGGGCTCAGCTGCATCAGTTGTACAAGCTGGGAAGGATCTGATTGACATCCGATTCTAGTCTGGGTGTGGCAGGCAGTCGTGGACTGTCAATAGTAATTGGTCATCATGCAAACATTGGCATTGTGGGGGTGAATTGCATACTCTATTTGTTTCCTTCACTTTAGATGACTGCAATAAAAGCTTATCTTTGGGATTGCCCAGTTACTTGCCTATATGTGAAACCCCTACTGGACACTGCAGGTTTACAGTTGGCATTGGGGACAATGTAGCATTGACATAGGAGTGTATGTAGATGAGCTGTGGCCAAGAACATGTCATTTCGTGGCCTGATGGTTAAACAGCGACTAATATGGGAGTTTGGAGTTTTATGTGTGAAGGAGTGTCAGGCATTCTATGTGCAATGAGCAGCGTGTCATTACATCACCAATGAAGATCAACGCTGGATTGGTGATTCTTGTCCGAGTGCACAACAGCCTTTGAAAAATGGCGAAGGCACCAGGGATGCCAGCCTATCAGAGGAATATCCAATGAGTAGTGAGTTGTTCTGAGTCTGGCAGGTATATTGGGCTAGAATTGAAAGAGCAAGGTAGCATTGGTAGGGTTCGTAGATAATCAGCCGAGTTTGGCAGGAAGTGGCAATAAATCATTCAAGGCCACGCAGAGAAAAAGTTTCAGGGAAACTCCACAAAATTCCAGTTCAGCCAAAAAATACTGTAAGATTGAGTCTTATGCAACTAAACTAGCATATCTGCTTAGCACTGCAGCCTCACAGCGCCTGGGGCCCAGGTTCAATTCCAGCCTTGGGCAACTGTATGTATGGAGTTTGCACATTCTCCCTGTGTCTGCATGGGTTTCCTCTGGATGCTCTGGGTCCTCCCACAGTCCAAAGATGTGCCGGTTAGGTGGATTGACTATGCTAAATGGTCCGCAGTGAAAAGGGACACCTAGGCCAAGTGGATGAGCCAGGGTAGTTGTGGGTTACAGGATATGGTGGGGGATTGGGATGCTCTTCAGAAGGTCAGTGCGGTCTCAATGGGCCAAATGGCCTCCTTCCGCACTGTAGGGATTCTATGATTCAATGATCAGGTTACTGAAATCTGAGCCTGCATGAGTCAATGACATCTAAATTACCTTGAAAACTTTGATACAAGGCATTAACAGTTTTGCAAGTGATGCAAAAGCCTCAACATTAGCTATGTTTTCAGCAGGATAAAATGCATGCACTTTGAGTATTTGCTTTAAAATTCATCTTGCCTTCATCATTTGTTGTCATATAAAAAGGCCTTGCACCATTTTTAATCTACACAGATTCATAGCACCATCTAGTGAAGGTATTTTTTGAACTAATTTCCTCAGAACCATCTAATTATTCAACTGTGATTAAAGCCTCCGTTTGTCTCATTTTAGTTTAGTATGAGCAAGCCAGCAATCTATGACAGGTAACCTGCATGGAACCAATAGTTCCTAGAGTTGCTAGGTTGTAAATTAAAATCTGTCCGGTGGGAGGGGAAGGGTTTACTGTAAAGTTTTAGAAAGATCACTCAGGACAGTTTGGGAGTCACTGAAGAGGAATTCAAAGGTTACAGCCAATGTGTAGGGGGTAAGGAGAAAGATATAGACAGGGTGCGATGTAGTCTCTGTGCTAGGAGTGCGGCATTTAGCTGTAATGCTGGGAAGGTGATCAAACTACCCAGACTCAGTGAGGAATCAAGGGAAACTCGATTGGTCTCTTGGAAGAAATTCTAGGAATTAGTTGGAAACTAAGTGTTAGAGTCAGAAAGCAGAGGAAGATTTGTCGAGCTGAGAAAGTAGGAAAATTTCTAGGTCTGTGGAAGCAGTGCAGGCTCAGAAGAAACCTATGAACTGTAAAGTTTCAGTGAAGCTGAGCAAATAAGCGTTTAGAAACTCAGAAACAGCACTTCCCTGATGCAATTAGACAAGTTTGGAACTGGACAGGCTTGGAGTGGGGACCGGTGGGTCTTTTATAGCTATTGAGATTCTATGTCATATGAGGAGCAGAATTGTTGAACAAACACTATGTAGTGATTGGAACCAGGTGGACCTTGTTGACTGTGTGGTCCTTGATTGGGGTTGTTAACCTGAGCCAACCAGGAAGCCCTAACTGACCAATATAAACAGGGGATTTAGAATCTCTTTAGTTCAGGGGACTGACTCTGGGCTGGCTGGTCGGTCACAGCCAGTGTACTGTGCACAAGTAAATAATGGGTGACTTGGTGATGGGATACTGGCCCCTGTACAGTATTTCACACTAAATGCAGGACTGGCTCACTGATGCCAGCTATTGGTGAACAGCTGGAGTTCTGCTTGTGAATGAATACTGAAATGCAGCTTTGGAGTCCAGGGAAGCACAGATCCAAGAAAGGAGGGTAATCAACAAGAATGTGAACAGTCTTTCAGGCAGTCCATGATTAAGAAGTTCTTGAGAGGGAGTTTCAAGGCCAAATCAGCAAAAGTGAATAATTGGATCTCTTGAGAAGCTTTACAAGATTTGATGACACATTTGTCATTAAAGTCAGGGGGTAGCTGCTGAGAATTCCATGAAATCTGTCCTGATTGCATTTGTTATTTAATGTGTGTTTTAATCACCACCTATTACCAATATTTCCCAATGTTAATTCTGAACATTAGCATATACATTGTACATTATATTACTGCTCTAATATCCTATAGTAAAGTTTATTGGTGTTTGATCAAAATCATGGAATCTTGTGGCTTTATTCTCTTAGTAAATTCCGTGCTTTCAGAATGAATATCATTGGCCTCTAGCCAGATTGTAGCATTAAAGTTGGTGGTCTGGTCTGATTATTCTGTTTACTAAAGATTGAGAATGTGGGCTTCTTTGATAACTACATCACAATCCATAGGTAAATCTGCTTGATGAATAGGGGAAACAACATACATCTAGACTGTTAAATAGAAAAGAAAGACTGTTACATGTAAACTATGCTTTTTCTTCAAATAGTTTTTATCAGTAATATAAATTTGACAAGTATTAAAAAAGTTTTTGAATTTCATGATATCTGATGCACAATACATATTAATCCTAGAATGGTAAGTTTTTCACTTTATATAAAAAGTTTTCAATATCTTTTTCAACATTTATGTATAACAGTTTAAACTAATGGTTAAATGTATTTCATAATCACAAAATCTTGTTTACTGGAGAGATAAGACAAATAATTATTTCAGATGGCCTGAAATTGGCTATTAGATTGAGAAATTTTAAAACATGAGTCATCTGCCAGTTGTAAAAAGTGAAAAGATCAATAAACCAGCTGCGGAGTCCACAACATTTGATAAAATGACTGAGTAACAACTTTGAGAAGTCCATTGTACCTTCAAGCATGTTGAGTGACAGGCAAAATGTATGAGGAGGATGACAGGAACCTTTGACTATAAATACAGGCATACAGCAGGTAGTATAGCTCATTTACATGGTCACAAGGGCACCCAATATTGGTGCACCTATCTCATTATACAAAAACAGTTATATAACCATGAGCATTACCAACATGGCTGCTTGCCTGTTTGGAGGGACAAACAGAAAATTCTCTGAAAGTTTAAAAATGGCTAGGTGAGCTCCAGAAGCAAGATTCCTCAGTACTTTAGTTGCAGCATTGGAGTTCTTGCCAAGGAAGTTCCAAGGAAGAACAAGACTCCTTATCTCGTGCCAAGATACTGGATTTTGCCAAAACGGTAGAACAACTCAAGATGACATACATGCTGAATGGAAACTCAGTAGCCTAACATCTTCCAGGCTGTAGCTATTGGGGTTTTATGTCATATGAGGAATAGAATAGTTAAACAAACATATAAGATAAGCAGTAAGAGTTGTGTACAAAGATTATGTTTGCATATATTCAATATTATTGATTCTCCGGTGAAGAGTACTGAATTATGTTAACTTTCTTTTTAGATAAATGGTATTGGTTTATTTATGCAATGGTAGGGCTCCTGATTTTGGACAGTACATGGGATTCAGATTGTGTATGTAAGGAGTCTGGGAATATGTGTGGTGAGATTGTGTTGTGGGAATGATTCAACTGAAGTGTTATTCTGTTGGCTGTCTGAGATTCCTGGCTGCTGGCATAAGTTGTTCCTCTGCTTCCTCCTGCTCCATTTCTTCCTGCCCATGTGGTAATATGGGCCAACCTCTCTAGATGGAAATCTACAAGCTGCAGCAAGCACATCTAGTGGTGCCATGGTTTACAACATGGACCCATTCAGTGTCTGCACCTGACGGCAGTCATTAGCCAAGTGTTGAGGAACATCACTCATTGCCACGTAGCTGACTACAGAACAGGACTGATGCACGATGAAGGCATCATGACTGTTGCCAGGAAACTGGGCACAGAGCTGCATTAATCGGCTGTTTGCAGTTGCGCGACTCCCTGGACATTGAAATGCTAGTATTAAGTTCCTGTTCACATAGGTGCCAGCCTCCATTTGTAAAACACCTACACACTTAAAGAAAGCTTCAATGTGTGCAAAGCCTGCTGCTCTTGTATGCTGTTTCACTTCACCCACAGGAAATCAGATGCGGTTCACTCTCTCAGAACAGACAGTCTCATGCAGCAGTAGTGAGATGTCACTGATCTCCCCAGTTTCAGCCTGAAAAGAACTGTGATGCATTGGCTAAGGGTTAATGCCGTTTTGCCAGCCACACGAGGTCTGGTTTGGGGTTTCAGCTGCAATTGAACAATTAACACAATTCAGTTACAAGCTCCCAGGCAACTCACAGTATACTTTACACTGTTCACTGGTATTTAGAAGAATGGGTGTTGAATTTATTGAAACATAAAGATGCTGATAGGACTTGATAGAATGGATACCAGGAGGATATTTCCTCCTGTGCAGAAGACCAGAACTAGAGAACACAGTTTCAGAATAAGAAGTCTCTCTTTAAAAATGGAGATGAGGAGAGCATCTGTCCTCTCAAGGGGTTGTTGTTATGTCGTATTTTCTTCCTCCAGAAAGCAGTGGATCATGGAATTTAAAGCAAAGTTAGATGGATTTTGGTAAACATTGTAATTGAGGTTTATGGGAATGCAGATAGGAAAATAGTGTTGAGATCACAACTCGATCAGTCATGATCTTTGTGAATGGCAATACAGGTTCAAAGAACCAACTGGCCTATTCCAGCTCACAGTCCTATGTTCTAAAGGACTAGCTCCATTCATCTACCCCAAAGAAACGTACTTTGTAGGTTGATTTGCAGTATGCTTCCAAAAAATAAAAAATACAGGAGCCTACGGCATATCTTCCATTGACAGGAAAATGAAAGATTGAATACGGAATGACTGAAGTGAGAGTTTGACCTAAATGTCTGATGTTGCCAACTTTACATAGTTTGACAGAGGACCTAGTAAGGTTATGAGATTATCAGCAAACAAACAATCTTGTAGATCACAAGTGAGTATGTAATCATAATTACAACTATTAAACCTGCGAACTGAAATCAAGAAATCTTGGCTATAAAATTGACCAAACTAAATGTTATGACAACGTTTTTATTACTAAATGTATCAAATGCACACTTCAACTATCACAGTGTAGAAAAAAGTTAGAGCACTCCAATAAAATCTCTTGAGTACTTGAATATACATGCTTAGATTTTGGGGTAACTTTGCTTTCCCTTCTGAAACTCATGTAACACGCTTGCAATAACATCCTAGACAACTGGCATAAATGCTACAGAGCTGAATAAAAGCTTCCAAGGTGTAATTGTGTCACACTGACCCAAAGTAACTATACCATAAACACGGCTGGCATGCTGGTACATCAACAGGTCATCAAGAGCAATTAAAGACAATAAAAGGCACGACGCCTGCGTCAATAATAAAAAATAATTGTGTGCAGCCCAATGTCAAGGCAGAGAGTAAGTATACATTTTCTCCTGTTTGCATGCAATTGTAATGCAGCACTTTTCCAGGTATGACAGTCAAAGGTGAAACAGAAGATATCCATTATGCTGAAAGTGCAAACTCTTCTGACAAATGAACAGTCTTTCCCTAACAAGTTAGTAACATACTAACATGGAGCTACTTCTGTTCTTGGTGCCTCCAAGGAGACGGACTCTGTGGATCCATGATTCATTTCCTTTATGACTTAATTCTGTAGTGTTCCTTCTTTGATCTGTTGGATGAAAAGATTTTTCTCGTCTTCTGGAGTCCTCCCATTCTGAGCCCGGACTATACATGTAGGCCTATGCAGGTTCAGCATATAAATCAGCTGCTGTTTCTCGTTTTTCAATTCTTCTATTTGTGCTTTTAATTCTGCATTCAGAGATTCCAGTTTTTCTGACTCCTAGGGGCAAGAGATCATATTTAGTAATTTGTCAATTAAGTAATCAGTTATGATTTTTAAAACATTACACATTGAGTACTGCAAAATATATTCCTCCCCTTTTTATGTTAGCATTCATTACCTGTAAATTTATTACTTTGAAATTTTACATAAAAGATCAAACTGACATACAAAAATTTAAACAAAATTTGATTTGGGGAAATTTATTAGAATAATATTATCTATTTGATTGTTTTAACCTCTCAGGTAATGTAGTCCAAAAGACTCCAAAACTATCCAAGTGCTGTATTCCCAATTATATTGTACCATTTCAGGGTCCATTTAGATTGGTTTCCGGATGGGTGGGTATGACATGCTTACAAACAAACATTGTTCCCATAGCAGAGGCCTCAGATTGACAAAAATGGGATGTTCAATGTAGGCACAAAGCTTTTTGTGGAAGGTAAGATTCAAGATGACGCTGACACCGGGTGACTCCTTGCAAGCTCCCTACATCTAACTCTAACATTTCTTATAACTGTTCTACACTTTAATCTGTATATCCTTGCTTACTATGATCTGCCTGTACTGCTCACAAACAAAGGTTTTCACTGTACTTAGGTACACCTGACAATAAAGTCAAACAGAAAGGAACAGCCCTTGGACTGTTTGGATTAAAAAATCTGCAAGATATTTTTGATATGTTCTGTGCTGTATGACTCTATGATTCTAAGTACCTGTAGACATGCTGACTAGAACTTCAGTTGTAGCTATGTTTGTGCAATAAGTCAGCAACCATAATCACATGTATCTACTTAGGCATTCAGATGAGGATAATTTCAAAGTAAGTAGAAAAAGAAGAATAGACATTGTTGGTTGGCATTTGATCAACACTCAGCATATCTACAGGTACTACAGGTCCAATTTGCCTATGATGACCAGATATCCTAAATCAATCTAGTCCCATTTGCCAGCATCTGGCCCATATTCCTCTAAACGCTTCCCATTTATGTACTTATCCAGATGCCTTTTAAAATGTTGTAATTGTACCAGCCTCCACTTCCTGTCAGCTTGTTTCATCCTCTGCATGAAAAGTTGCCCCTTAAGTGTCTTTTACATTTTTCCCCTCTCACCTTAGACCTATGCCCTCGAGTTTTGGACTCCCAAGTGTGCTTACTGGTAGAATCACAAGATAAAAGACAGAGTCAAGAGTTTTGACTGTTGAGTGTGCTTTATTTCCTTGCCTTTAGTTTTTTTGATGAGTGTTTTGTACTTGCCATCTAGCTTTTAATGATTTGTGTACATATTCACCAAAGCCCCTTTGTTTTTCCAGTTTCTAATCTTCCACCATTAAGAAAATATTTCAACCAGTTTCTTTTGGATGTAAACTGTGTGTTGGGATAAGTAAGTTGTTTTATTCAAAATAGTATTTTACATTTGTATGGTTATCCCTATTGAGCTCCTTCTCCATATGTATCCAATCTCTTATTTTAATTCCAAGTTGAATAAGGAAAGCTCCCATAACTAAGGAGGAAAATCTCCAATTAGAATAGCTAGACAGCATTGAGTTTGGCAGGAATCACCATTAATGGTAGTAATAGCGATCAATAATATTCTGACAGAACATGCTAAATTTTACAGCTTCCCTGAACTGTATTAACTTAATATCTTAATCAGGAGATAACTAAAAAAATTATTGGCCATGTTTAAGCCTCTGTCATATTACGTACACAAAGAGCAAGTTTTCTACAAGTAGTACTCAGTTCATCCAGTAGGAATTTGTTCTAGAGCATTCATTGCATATGTACATTGTAGCTGCCCAGAAAGTAGCACCGCAATTAGAGTTAATTAGTATTAGAATTAGTAACACCTCTAAATGACAAAAATGAAGTGTGTCTTCAGACAGGGCCTTATTTAGACATTATGCTCCATTATTGACACCTGTGAATCTCAAAGGTCTTTCTCCTTTTTAAATATTTTTCAGGTTCATTTTCCTCGTAGGTGCGCCCATGAGTAACTAATTACACATTTCCTCAATTCTACCTCAGTCAGTTGTAACCCGAGACCACATTACAGAAGACAATGCCAAATAATCTGTATGCTACGCCTGATGTAGAAAGACTGCAACTGTGGGAACAAGGTCAATCTATGTAAGGAATAACATCCTCCTGGCTAATCAAATATCAGTGTTTTGGAAACAAAAAGAAATGTGACAGTGCAGTATTTTTTTGTAAAGAAGACAATTTTCCCAGGCTGTGGCCACGTAGGTAATACGTGTCAAAACAGTGCAATGCAGTTTCCATAAGCAGCTGTATCTCAGGCCAAACAAATTTATGCACCCAAGTGACACATGTACTTACTTTTTGTAATATGTCTGTCCTTTCCTTCTTCTTGTTTCGACATTTAGCTGCTGCTATTTTATTTCTTTCCCTTCTCCGCCTTCTTCGTTCATCTTCCTGTGGCGTCACCTAAAAGAATAAATGTCTAAACTCACTTTCTTGAATTTGTAAAATGATGGTAATGCCTCAAAACCTAAAATTAAATAAGGTCAGTATTTTCTCACACTGTTGTAATGTTTTAAGGTTTAGTGTTCACATTATGGTACAATTTTAGTATTTACAAGATATACATCTAAATGACGTACCTTTCTTTCTACTGCTTCATTTAAACTCTCAGTTGCTGTTAAATAATCCATACTTGAGGCTCCATTTGATATCCGTTTGCTTTGAATAGCAAATCGCAGCTCTTCTTTGACCAAAGGGGTAATGTTTGTAAACTCATCAAATACCAAAGACATTGAAGGCGAAATACATGGAACTACTGCTGCTGTACTGACATCTGATGCAGATGATTGTCCTATGTGTTGAAGCATCATGGTACTGGCTGTTCAAAAAAAAAGAATGAACATGAAATTATTCAAGGCAATTGGATTAAAATCAAGTTTCCAGATTTTGGCTTCTCATCATTTTTCTTAGCTTACGTCTCTCTCTTCACTTCATATGCCTACCTCAATCTAGAATATGCCATTCAGAAATATCCGAATGTAGCCCAAAACTGATTGTCTCTCTTCCTCTCCCTATGGGCAAATGCCTTGTCTCTATCCAGCCCAAATCGCCAGGTGAAATGAAAAATCCCAGACCAGACCATGAACTTAGATTCCACTCCATGTGTAACGGTACTACGCTTTTTTTAAAAATTGCTCTTATTGTTACTATATAAAGCTTGCATAACTATTTCTAAAAAAAGTGATTGAGGGATGGGAAAAAAAAAAACAGTGGATTTTTGGAAGGCAGCTGCTGATGGACCCGGGGTGAACAGGAGGATTACCATTCTCCTTCCGTTCCTCAACAACAGGCCAAAGAGTGGGACCTGGGAGGCTTCAAGCCTGGCTCAGGGAGAATCGCAACAGAGTTCTAGGCAGCACGAAAGGCACATGTGGCACTACTCTCAACTTCTCCCTCCCACTTGCCTGTAAACCTGCTCCTGGGAATGTAAAATTCTGCACATGTATTTTTGTCAGGCATCGTCATCCACTGCAGAAAGAACTGACTTCCTATCCATTAAAATGAACATAGTTGGATAATTTCCAGGCTTGTACTTTCATTGAGTGAGGCTCCCCACCGGAAGTGCATACTTATGAATTGTTCTTGTGAAAAAGACATTTAAAGTTGTGCATATAACTAAAAAAATTGAGGAAAACCGGTTTGCTGTTTGGGTGATTTATCTGCGATCAGGCAACAATGTTAAAACTAGCCCTGGGTTGGTTCTGAAAAACAATATTCACTCCCATTCTTTATTATTTGCTGAACTGACTTTTGTCAAAGTGGTCCTTAAGCGTGAAGGTCACTCATCTTTTAAGTAATTAGCCATAGACCACAAGGATCCATAGGTATCCCTCTTGATTAGATGGAAAGAATTGGTTCCCTATAGCTTGAGGGGCAGCATTGCACAGGCATGGGGCAAAGCAAGGCAGCAAGTCTCAGTGCATGATTGTTGTAACCTTGGCTAATCGTACCACCTCTTTCACAGTCTGTGCGGAGTCAGCAGATTTTGGTCTGTGCAGAGGACTAATCTTAGAGTCATAGAGAAATACAGCAAGGAAACAGGCCCTTAGGCCCAAACTGATCCATGCTGACCATGGTGCCCACTCAGCTAATTCCAATTGCCCACATTTGGTCCATATCCCTCTAAACCCTTCCCATCCACATACCTATCCAAATATGTTTTTTAAAAATATTGCTATAGTATCTGCCTCAACCACTTTCTCTGGTAGCCCATTCTATATACGCACCACTCTCTACTTGAGGAAGTTGCCTCAGGTTCTTAGATCTTTCCCCTCTCACCTTAAACCTATGCCCTCTAGTTTTCAATTTGCCATCCCTGGGAAAAAGGCTCTATGCATTCATCCTATCTACAGCCTCAATAAGATCACTCCTCATTCTCCTTTGTTCCAAGGAGGAAAATCCTATCCTGGCCAACCTCTCCCTATAACTCAGGCCTACTAGCCCTGGCAACATCCTCAAATCTTCTTTGCACACTGTCCAGTTTAACTATGTCTTTCCTACAACAGGGTGACCAAAACTACACACAATACTCCAAGTGCGGCCTCAATGACTTATACAACTGTAACATAACATTCCAACTCCTATACTCTATGCCTTGAATGATGAAGACCAGCATGCTAAATGCCTTCTTCACCACACTGTCCACCTGTGACGCCACTTTCAATGAACTATGTACTTGTACTCCTAGGTCTCTGTTTCACAACACTCCTCAGGATCTTACCATTTACTGTATAAGTCTTACCTTGGTTTGACTCTTCAATACAGATAAGACCTCACACTTATCTGTATTGAATTCATTTGCCAATCCTCAGCCCACTTCCCCATCTGATCAAGATCCCTCTGAAGTTTTTGATAACCTTCCTCGCTATCAATGATACCTCCTAATATTGTATCATCTGCAAACTTACTAATCATGCCTTATACATTCACATTTAGATCATTTATGTAAATAACAACCAACAACGGTCCCAGCACCAACTCCTGTGGCACACCACTAGTCACAAGCCTCCAGTCCAAGAAACAACCTTCAACCATCACCCTCTACTTCCTACCATCGAGCCAGTTTGGAATCCAATTAGCCAGCTCTCCCTGGATCCCATGCGACCTAATCTAATCTTAGTGACTCTGCTGATAATTCAAACTATACACTGAAACTAAAACAATAAAATTAGCGAAAAGACGGAAGCAAATCAATGAAATGATTTTCATTTTGTCATTTGGCTCTGTACTATTGTTTTCCTCCTCCTCAAAAGGCTTTTCAGTGCATCTTGACTGAACTCAGTCTCAATTTCTCAAAATAAAATGATGCAAGTGTGTGAATGCCTGTATCATGCAATTTTTCCACTGATTCTGCTGCTATTGGGAAACTTTCTGAAATATTCTGCATTATAAAGTCGAGTAAATGCTGGCAGAGTAGTCTACTCTTTGTAGACTCAGGAATGAGCGTCCTGCTCTTCAAGTGTTGTAACTCAAGAATTAATCTGGGATTGGCACCAGATAAAATTACCCAGAATCAATTCAAGGCCAATTTGAAAATATTGTGCATATCCAGGCAACAGGGGGATGTCAACGAAGGTGTGACGTTGCACTGTTTTATGAAGATCTGTTATAGCTCTGAGATTAGAAGACAGCTGTTCTTTGACTGCTCAGTATAAATGCTTGCTCAAATGTTGTCCCGTCAACGCCTCAGCGATTAATCATTCATTCTGTTACATAATCAACTAGGAATGTTTTTGGTTAGATCTCAGGGTTGCAGTCTGTACATAGCACTTCCGTTTCCATTCCTAATCGTTGCCACAATTAGGAATTTTTTTAAACAGTTAGGGCAGTGTGTTGCAAAGGCATTTATAGGTTTGAAACCATTATAAGCATGTCTCATTGATCTCCATATGCGTAACTCAGGACCTCGCTTAACATCATGCTCAGGTAAAGAGTAAATGGAACTGGGTACAATACAAAGGACAAAATAACGTCATCCTTCAGGTGTCTTTACGTGTTTGCTTGCTGTTTAAGCCAAGGTAGCAGTGCAGTTCAATAATTTACACACCATATATGCACATTTACAAACTGATACTGTGTTGCCAAAAATGTTGCCACATTGAAGAAGGGAGCTCAGAAACCGGAACTGAAGAAAATTCCATGAAAAGAGGGAGGGGAGAATTTTTAAAAATTCATTCATGGATGTCGGCATCACAAGCAAGACCAGCATTTACTACCAATCACAAATTGTCCTCAAGCAAAGGTGTTGAGTCATTTTTTTGAACCACTAAAGTCCATTTGGTGTAATCACATCCACCACAAAGATGGTTTCCTTGCTCCCTTCACAGAAGCCATTAGTACCATTTTTCCTCTCACTTAACAGCGTTTATACATTCACCAGTTCTCAGAGATCCTGTCTCACTTCATATTCCCCTCCCTTCGCTCCTAGTCAACTACCTCAACCTGATTGCAGAATTTAACAGATTGTGAACTAACTGGTGTGGCCGAGATCAGAAACCCACCTGGTAGGAACAGGTAGTTCCCTAAGGAATAAATAAACAGACAAATAAACAAACACCTTTGCATCGTATTGTTCTAACTGGTTTAAAAAAATTCTCATGGCAGCAAATGGAGGCAGAAGTGCTATATTCAAAATGGAAATCTGAAATCTTTTCTATCTGACCAATCACCAGTCGCTAACTCTCCCTTTCTCTTTTGTAAAACAATAATTAAGAGCAGAGATCCGGTCAATGTTGTGATCATGAGCAATTTGGAACAGTAAAGATTTATACACGTGCCTGAGCTAAGAGCATTGGAAGCCCCAAACCTCAGTGCCCAATGAACTCTAACTGTCTGAACTCCCACTCTTCCCTCTGACCAAACAGTGGTTCTTCCAGGATGTAGTCAGGAGTCAGATCCTAAAGATAAAAGTGATTCATTTTCAATGATCAAGGAGATAAAATCTCTCCAGGCTTTAACATGTGGGTTTCACACTCATTCTAACCCCAATCCTGATCAGAGTTAAAAATCAAGGCTCCAATCAGGGTTAATCAGGTATCTCAACTTATTTTTTTAAAATTGTGACCAATTTGTACAACGTCTCGTTTTCAGAGATGCATATCTCTTGCCACAACTTCCTCAGTCTTCATACTTTCATCAGAAGATTAGCAAAAGCAGCAGTTACTTGTCGATGCAGAGTTTCTGCCAATATTCTAGCAACCTCAAGAGTTCAAAGGCAATTCTCAGCCTTTGTATAAAAAGTGAACTTTGGCTTAGTAGCAGAATTCAGATTTATAAGTTGTGGGAGCCGAGCCTCACTTGAGAAACTGGGACACATAATTTAGGCAATATTTTAAAAACAGTATTCAGAACTGCTGAGTTTTTGAAGGTGGTGTCTTTCAGCGAAGCTGAATCAAGAGATCCCAATAGCAAAAATGGAACCAGATTTGAAATGTACAAGGGCCATGACTGTTCCTGCCCAATGCATTTCTTACCTAACTGGTGACAGAATTGAATTTGCAATCAGTTTCTGTTGAATCATAGACTCGTACAGCATGGAAACAGACCCTTCAGTCCAACCAGTCCATGCCGACCATTGTCCCAAACTAAACTAGGCCCACCTGCCTGCATTTGGCCCTTTCCTGGTTCTTGATCTTATCCAAACATTCTTTAAGTGTTGTAACTGTACCTGTATCCACTACTATCTTTGGCAAATCATTCTGCACAAACAACTCTAAAAAAAGCTGCCCCTTATGTCTTTTTTAAATCTCTCCTCACGCATTAAAAATATGCCCCCTAGTTTTGAACTCCCCTACCCTGATGAAAAGACCCTTGCTACTCACCTTATCTAAGCCACTCATGATTTTATAAACCTAGTTAAGGTCACCCCTCAACCTTCTATCCTCCAGCGAAAAAAAGTCCCAGACTTTCCAATCTAGTTTTACATCTCAAACCCTCTATTCCCAGCAACATCCTGGTAAATCTTTTCTGAACCCTCTCCAGTTTAATAATATCCTTCCTGTAAACAGGGCAACAAGAACTGCACACATTGCTCCAGAAGAGGCCTCACCAATGTCCTGTACAACCTCAACATAGTGTCCCAACTCCTATACTCAATGGTCTGAGCAATGAAGGCAAACATGCTAAGTGCCTCCTTAACCACCCTGTCTACCTGTGATACAAATGTCGAAGAATTATGTACCTGAACCCAAGGTCTCTGTTCTACAACACTACTAGGGCCCCACCATTAATTGTATAAGTCCTGTTCTTTTTTGTATTACAAAAATGAAATACCTCACATTTATCCAAATTAAACTCCATCTGCCACTCCGCAGTCCATTTACCCAATTGAACAAGATCTCTTTGGAATCTTAGGTAACCTTCTTCACTTCCACTATACCATCAATTTTGGTGTCATCTGCAAATTTACTAACTATGCCTCTTATATTCACATCCAAATTATTTATATAAATGACAAAACAGGGACTCGTACTTTTCCCTCTGGAAAACCACAGGCCTCTAGTCTGAAAAACAACCCTCCATCAGCACCCTCTGTCTCCCATCCTGTATCCAATTGGCAAAGTCACCCTAAATTCCATGTGAGCTAACTTTACTAATTTGTCTATCACGCAGAGCCTTGTCAAAGGCTTTACTAAAGTCCAAGTAAACATCTGCCACAGAGCCCTCAATCTTTTTGGTTACTTCAAGTTTGAGGGACACTATTTTCCTCAAACAAAGCCATGCTGACTATCCCTGATCAACACTTAACCTCTCCAAATGCATGTCAATCCTATCTTTCAGAATCACCTCTAAGTAACTTAGCCACCACTGATGTCAAACTAACAGCTGTATAATTTCCAGGCTTCTCCTTACAGCCTTTCTCAAACAATGGCACAACTCTCCAGTCCTGACACTTTACTAGTACTTAAACAGGGGACTAAGTTGAATTTTGCAAATCTAACTGTTCCAACTGTCGGTCAGACAATAAAATTATGGCCCTATAGTTTTTATTCTGCACAAGCAAATTTGTTGTCAGGTCCACCAAACACAACAAAATTCCAAATGTCCACTTCTCCTTAACAGTGGCATTGTCATCCTGTAAGCAGAGGCCAGATCTGTAGATAGATAAGTACATACAGTAACGGATTACCGACAGGATCACATCGCTCTGTCAATGACAGAGTTTATCTAAACTAATTCACTAACCTTCAGTAAAAATGGAGAGAGAAATAAAACATTGCAAACCTTCACATTGTACCAAATATTCTTCAGGTGCAGTACGATGTCCCAACACACAATTATATCTCAGTGATTATTTTCAAACAACTTAGATCAACTTACTGGAAGAATCCATTTGCAAACAATACTATTAGTTTTACCCATAAGCACTCACGGCAATAAATCAACATCACTAGATCCTGCAGCACTATGCAGAATCCAACAACAGGAAGGTGACATAACACTAGCATGCAGACATGAATGACAGTTAATTAAAATGTCTGCCAGTAAATAGCTGTGAAATCAACAGCTATTCGTTTGTAAGACTGCTGTTGTACATTGCACTTGGCATTCAGAATCAACATCGACATAAATGAGCCCCCTAGCAGTCTATAACACTATGGATCGATGCCTGTTCTGTACAAAACATGGCTACAATATACACTTTCAACAGATGTCCAATAGGTTAAAATATTGATACCAAAGACCAAGTTTACAAACTAACATGGAGATAGTGTTCTATTGTTTAAATGATGGCTTGAGCTACTTTATCATACCAAGTGTGTAATTTTCTGATGATAGTGGACACCACCTTCATACAGAATCACAGTAAAAACAGTGAAAGGTCAAGATAGCAGTTTCTCCCTCTTTCTTATGTTTTAAAGTCCCTATTTTTTGAGAATCGTTTTGGGAAATGGTGGTGTAGTGATAACATCACTGGATGAGTAATCCAGAACCAGTCTATTGTTTTGGGGACATGAGTCTGTATCCCATTGTGGCACACAGTGAAATCTGAATTGAATTAAGAAATTCTGGAATTTAAAAATTAAATATTAAAGGCAACCATGTAACTGCTGTTGATCATCATAAAATCCAATTTGGTTTACTAATATCCTTTAGGGAAGGAAATCTGTCCTTGACACCAGACCCAGTACAATATGGTTGACTCTTAACTGCTCTCTGGGCAGTTGGGGATGAGCAATTGGTGCTGACTTAGCCAGTGGTGTCCACAAATAAAAAATCTGCTCTGCTGGGGTCAATGACAAACTACAGACTTAAGCGTAGCTGTTACACTGAAAGTGATGTGCACACAAACCATGGGCCTTGTTTACATTACAGAAACCCCACTGCAAGTAGTAATTGTCATGACTGTGACAGGATAACATGCTACCTGGACAAAGAAGTACTGTCAATCACCTCCACATAGACAATGAAGCGGTGTTGCTATCTCTGGCTCTATGTAAACCTCCCTGAGCAACATACAAGTCTTCAACAAGAGTAAATATCAACTTTATAATAATTACAACTGAAAACCATAGCTGCATTTAATTGAATAGGGATTTATTTTAATTTATTCAAAGGATACGAGCATTACTGGCCAAGCCAGCATTAACTCCCCATCCCCAATCACCTTTAAGGTGGTGTTGGTTAGCCTTCTCCTTCAGGTTCTGCAGGCCTTGTTGTGCAGGTACATCCACAGTGATGCTAGAAATGGAATTCCAACATGGCGTCTTGGCAACAGTGAAGGAGGGACAACATAATTCCAGGGCAGGATGGATGTGGCTTGGAGGGGAGCTTGCAGAGGGTGATGCCGTCTGTTGCTCTTGTTCCTCTAGTTGATAGAGATTATGAATTAGGGAGGTGCAGTCCAGAAGGAGGAAGAGTATGGAGGAACAAGTATTTGGTTCCAAACATAATCACATCCAGGTCAAGTGCACTGAGAGAGATAAAGCTGGCAGTCCAAGAATGCAAATGTTAAATGATATCACTTTGTTTGTTAGAGGCTTTCTCGATTTAGAGGCTTCAGCAGGAATAGTTTCATGCTCCTGGGCAATTCTTCCCTGAGTTGGGATAACTGGCATAGATAATAGAGTAGATTAGGTATTATAGAGGATACCCAAGAGGACTGTTATTGAGATCCATGTGGGGACAAACAGTACAATGGAAAAAAGCTCATGAGTCATAGCCATAGAAAGATGGAATAACATCATTGAGCATGTTGTTCTATTATTGTTTCAGATCTTCTATTGACCAGTCATGATTTTACCTATTAGAAAAGCAGAATTAAGTATTTCATAAACCACATTACATAGCAGGACAAAGCTGAAGAAAAAACTGGGAACTGGAGTCAGTACGTGGAAGGACTGAAGCCTTTCAATAAGGACGGATTCACTTGAGCAAGTTAAGTGGAATGTTTCACTGCTATTGCTAAGGAAACACTCAGAACATCCTTTACCTTATTAGACTAGCAAGGGAGAAAAATTAAAGAACAATATAACTAAAAGCAATGAAGCTCACCATCGGACCCAGCAGGAAAGAATTCAATCAAGGGTCAAAATTGCATCAAATTAGGCTATTTTATCAAATGCTTCTATATTGAAGCATTAGAAATAAATTGACACAAGATGATATAGTGCAAGTGTAAAACCTTTTGCTAACAGCCTCACTGAATGTGCCTCATCACATACTGAATCTCAATATGTTGTTTGGAAAGGGTAGGGTAGATAATAGGGGGAGAAGGTGGAGCTGTCAGCAATGTTGGAAGAATACAATATATAATGGAACAAGGTGTTATACCAAGTGGAAAGAATACTGTGGCAGCTTTCACTGAATATTTTTAGTGCTAAAGAACCTCCCAGCTGATCAGGAGAAGCCTTAAATTAGTTTACCTCATGTTTACTATATTTTTGTAAAGGGATTAACGTCAGCACAAGGAGTAACCAGCCAGAGGTGCATTACGGAGTTGATCACATTTAAAATACCTGCAAGCAGTTTCTATAGTGCCTGCACATCATGGTGTTGATTGGTGCTTCAAGTGACACCCTCAAACAGGGAACAACGGTTTGGACATGAACATAAAACACTGAACAGTACAGCACAGGAACAGGCCCTTTTGCTCACAAGGTCTATGCCAATCTAAACTAATCCTATCTGCCAGCACATGGTCCATATCCCTCTATTCCCTACTTGTTCATGCATCTAATCACATCATTAATGCCAACTTGAAACACTACCTAAAGGGATACCCATCATGTAATGATCATTTCTGTGAGGAGGACTTCTGAAACTATCCAGTTCCCCGAGGGTGGTACCTTGCAGTTTCTGCCAGGTTGGATTTGATGGTGAGATCAGGAGCACACCAGGTCAATGGGTTAATGAGTTCCTAGCTCTGACCAATGCAAAGGGCAAGGTGGAAGTGGTTACAGTTATCCACCTCAGTTAATTTCCTTATGCAAGTGCTCACATGTGAACAAATTGAAGACACCGGCAGACAGGCCTCCCACTTACAGCAATCCTGAGCAGGAACCTGGAGAGGAATTACCAGCACCTCACTGAAAGATGGTCAGATTTTCAGTGCTTACTCCCGCTAACAGAGTCACTTTGACAACAGTTGCAGCCCCAGGCCATCTCCAGAGGCTCCTTCTCACAATGATGAATTGGCAGCTGCAACCACCATATCTTCTCTGGGACTCAAGTTTAAGCAGTACCTCCTATCCACTTTTTTGTCCGATAATTCTGCCTGTAAAACTTCTAGATTCAAATATTATATCAATTACCAGAAAAAAAACCAAATACTTCTTTTAAATTATCCACTTATTGCATGATTCATCTTTTTTCCTGTTGCAGAATTTACAACATTAGCTAAGCAACATGAGTCAACGGTTTATTCTTTGAACTTTAATAACCTTAAATTTGCTATAATGAGTTGACATCCCTGTAACCAAGTTTACTTCATCTGTAGACATTAGATGTTAAATGTTTAAAGAACATCACTAAACCAGGCTGAAAGTACTTCATGCGGTTTTGGTTTCTATATTACGAAATGGATTTTGAAATACTGTAGAATGTGCTGTGCAACAAGAGACTTACAAGGATGGTGCCAGAAGTGTCAGAGATTACAACAATTTGGAAGAAATTGAACAGGCTAAGGTCTTGTCTCTAAGAAAGGGAAACTGAGAACTGATCTGAAAAAAGTCTTTAATTATGAAGGGCATAAGTAGGGGAAGGATTAAGTGATCACTGTGTGGATTTTAGTCTACATATTGATTGGGAAAATCAGATGGGCACAGGTAGCTTAGATGAGGAATTCATAAAATATTTTCAGGAGTGATTGTTACAACAGCATATTCCGATGCGACTAGACAGCAGGCTTTACTAGAGCTAGTATTGACCAACAAGAAAGTTTTAATTAATCGCCTCGTACTGAAGATACCCCAAGGCAACACTGACCATAACAATTGTTGTTTGAAAGAGAGAAAAGTATATTTAATACTAATATTTTAAACTTAAGATAAAGAACAACTAGGAGGACATGAAAGCCAAACTAATGAAACTGACCTAGCAATTTAAGCTAAGGATAAGTCAATAGAGTTAAAAATAGAGTGGTGGATGTTTAAGGAGATATTTCAAAATGCATAGAATTGATGCATTTCAACAAGAAATAAAATTTCCAAAGAATGAACCCATTTTCCCTGTTTAATTAAAAGGAACTTAAAGATAATATTAAGCTTAAAGAAAACGTAAAATTGCATAAAGATGTGCGGCAGGTCAGATGATTGGGCAGATAATTAAAAAACTAAACAATTAATAAGGGAGGAAAATTAGAACAAAACAGAAGGCTAGGTAAAGATATAGAAACAGTGAGAGTGAAAACAGTTTTTCAATAAAAACAGAGCTAACAAAGTGACCACTGGTCCTATAGAATGAGTTTGGAGAATCGATAATGATAAATAAGCAGATGATAGTTGAATTTAAGAGGCATTTTGATTTGGCTTTCACTATAGAGGATACAAGTAACAGCTCAGAAATTGCCGCCACTCAGAAATAGAAGGAGAGGAACCCGTGATTATTACAATTATCAGGGGAGTAATGCTTGGTACAAATACGAAACAACAAGCTCCCAGGTGTGATTGGTTTCATCATGGGTCTTAAAAACTGACTGGTGTGATAGTTGATGTGTTGGTTTTAATTGTTCAAAATCATTAGATCTGGGACGTTCCATTAGATTGCAAAGTAGCTTATGTTATCCTTCATTCAAAAAGGGAGACAAAAAGCAAGGCTAGAAGATATAGGAGCAGAATTAGGCCATTCAGCCCATCGAGTCTGCTGTGCCATTCAAACATTTTGATAGGTTTCTGAATCCCAATCTCCTGCCTTCTTCCCATAACCTTTGATCCCCTTACATATCAAGAACTAATCTCTGTCTTAAATACAAAGCAAGAAACTATTGGTAACTACATGAAATACAAAATCCTTAACAGGGTGTACATGGAAAGGATGTTTTCTCTGGTGGGAGACTCTAGAGGTAGGGGTGACTTTAAAAATAAGAGGTTGCCATTTATAAGGGGTTGCCCATTTGAAACAGATAGAAATAAGGAGAATTGTTATTTCTGAGGGTTGGGAGTCTATGGAGCTCTTTCTTGTAAGGCGGTGGAAACAGATTCTCTGAATATTTTTAAGGCAGAGATAGATAGTGTTTGATAAGCCGTGGTGGGGAGGTTCAAAAGGTTATTGGGGCTAAGCAAGAATTTGAAATTGAGTTTAACATCAAATCAGCTGTGATCTTATTGAATCATGGAACAAGATCAAAGACCCAAGTGGTTAACCTGCTACTGATTGTAAAATGTATACAGAGGTCTCCACTCAATGAGGGAGGGTGGGGGGAATGGGTGCAGAACTGGGGCCACAGTTATAAAATAAAATAGTCACCTATAAATCCAATAGGAATTCAGGAGGAACTTCTTTATACAAAGTAGTGAGAATGGAACTTATCACCACAAGAGGTAGTTGAATGATGGGCATAGATGCATTTAAGGTGGAAATAGGTC
Source organism: Rhincodon typus (assembly GCF_021869965.1). NCBI lineage: Eukaryota > Metazoa > Chordata > Chondrichthyes > Orectolobiformes > Rhincodontidae > Rhincodon > Rhincodon typus. Next base: position 51,085,184 of record NC_063340.1, on the reverse strand, counting down.
AATATGATAAAAGGAACAGAACAATATTTGATAGGGTCAGAATAGTAAGGTGGAAGTCCAATTATTTGGAGCACAAATATTGACATATGGAGTCAAACAAAAACAGAAACTGCTGGAGAAACTCAGTAGATCTGGCAGCATCTGCGAACAGAATACAGAGTTAATGTTTCAAACAGTTAAAAGGAAGGGTCACTGGACTTGAAATGTTAACTATGTTTAGTGTGCACAGATGCTGTCAGGCCTGCTGAGTTTCTTCAGCAATTCCTATTTTTTTGTTTCAGATCTCCAGCATCCACAGTACTTTGTTTTATGTTATTGGCCTATTGAGTCAAGTGGCATAGTTTTAATGTTCTAAATTATTTGCTATCTTTACTGTAATATTACCGGCAATTACATAAATTGATTACATGTCCAGGGATTTAAAGTCTCCGTGCTGTTCATTTTCTTGCTCATCAGCAAACAACTGCATTACCAAAATGAGGTCATCATGTAGTGACATTATTGCATTATTCTATCATTATCACATCATTACTAGTGCTGTCGGTGGAACTCAAACAATGTTATTGTTACTATATTGACTATGTTGGTTTACAAGCGAGCAAAGGTTCTTCTGCACACTCTTCCTTTGGCTCTTTGTTGAATTTATAGCTATTCTTACTCCTCGGTTCTGTTTCCAAGAAAACTGTTAATCTGTAGAGTTGTTTTTCCTTCAACAGTTCTTTGCAACAAAACAACCCCATGCTCCAACAACCAACTGATTAAGCAATTTCTCAACCTCTCTTCTCATTCTCAATGACTACCTCAACGTAAAAGGTCCCTTGTCAATAACCTTCCAACAAGAGGAACATGTCTTTCTCTATACCTTGTTGAAACTGTTCATAACATTTTAAGACTCCATGAAATCGCTTCTTGCTTTCTTTTTTCCTGGGGAAATATTCCCAATATTCCACCCTTTCTACATAAGAAGATTTTTTAAGCCTGGGGTTTTGTTCAAATGAAATTACGCTTGTATTGGGTCGAATGTGCTTGGTACATTTCTTTGTTCCTAGGCTCTAGGTCCCCTCTTATAACACCCAGTGTTAATGCAATCACATTGGAAGCCATTTGGAAATGCTCAGTCCATATCACTCAACTGTCTTGCCTCTCCAAAAGAAAAACTCCTGCAGCTTCTGTCATGCTTTTGTTACTACATTATCTTTATCCACCATTTCTCCATGGTAAATTTTTCTATTAGGTTTTCTCTGCATTTTTAAACAAACATGCAACTGTTGTCTTCAATTCTATTCCTCTACGGTGTTTTATCAGAGTCAATAGGTTGAAGTTTCCAGTCCTGATGGTGAGCGCTTGAAGGAGAATCAGCTGAGAAAACAAAAGGGAGCTGCATTGGGATGGCTGCACAATGCATTCCTGCCACTAGAGAACTTACATTGATACAGGCTGGGATGTGGTTTGGCTGTCCATTCTACAGAGGTAGGCAGCCAATTAACATTGGAGGGCTCCAATTTAGGGCAGTTCTGTAGCCTATTTGGTAAAGTGGCCTGCTGCCATCTGAGGAGGGTGCCAGCTCAATGGAGGCAGCCTCCCTGTGGCAGGCCATGGGACCAAAGCTGGAGGTTCCGTACACCAATTACAGGATTACAGGCAGGAAAGGTCACACCTGTAATCCAATCTATTACATAACAGGCGTCTTCCCTCTGCTTCACAAGGCCTTCTGGCCCTAATTCCTACAACCCAACATTTGTGCCTACTCCTTCAACAGCATTTCCATTTTGCAGTGCTCTTGTAGTGCCTGAACTGCTGCAAATGACTATCTTTCAAAGGGCTGTTAGGGCTGGAAAATAAATGCTGCCCATGTCCACATCCCCTGAAAGAATTCTTAAATTGCCTCAGCAATGGCCACTTCTTCTTGTGGAATTGCTGAGGCTCCAAAACTGCAAGCCATCAATTAGAAGGCCACCTCCATCATGACCGGGCCTCTGGTCTTGCTACTAGTAAATGCAACCTCAGGGTCCCAAAACCTATCAGAAAATTCAGTGCTATATTATAACACTTAATTTCATTTTAAACCTCGGCTAGAATGTACCAGCTCATGCAAAGAGGATGTTTTCTCAATTGCAAAGTCAAGAGGCAATAAATCATAAATGGTCTGATAAAGGCTACTATCAAAAGCAGTCATTTATTTGTCTCCATGGGACCATGAATGAAATTTTGCACATTTCTATAATTTTATTTGCAATTACCAGTATCTGTGGATTCCATTTCAATTGTAATACCATAGGCTTATTCCATTTTCACAGACATTTCAGATGACTATAAAAATCACATTTGCTTTTCTCATTTATTGCATACATACAAACCACCAACACCCTTCATAGAATGCGGATTAGAACAATGGCTGTTTGCAAATACTACTCAGTCAGCTGTCAGGAAAAACTTTAGCAATGAGGGTGATTTAGCTATGACAGTTTTAGTCTAACCACAAATGAAATAGAAACTTTAATTTGTGTGACAGATTTGTCATGTGTACAGCAGGTTTAATCAAATCCTCATATTAAACAAAGCACTGGATTGAATTAATTTAAATTACAAAGGTCATTGTGACCTTCAATTACTAATTGACAATGACTCAGTAAATTGTACTTTTCCTCTTCCACTATTACACATAAAATGATAATGACTACAGTTTATGGAATTTCCTGTATCGAACACATCAGCAATTTAAAAGATTGGCAATAGCAAAGGCATTAATACTCATCCCCTTTAAGATCATATTTAACAAGAAGAAATCAACCCTAGGTTCTACTTTGAGGAGAGTCAAATACTAATGTTGACTCACAATAATGCATTAGGCCAACCAGCTTTGTTTTATTTTTATAAACTAATGGTCAAGATCTCAAAAGAGTTCTTTATTCCCTAGACATTAGTTTACTTTATTCCTCAACTGACAAATGATAGTTCCTTGTTTATACCTCTGAAATATGTGATGCAATTATTCTGCAATAACAATGGCACTGTAGTTTCTTTATTCTGATACTTCATAGTCTAGTCAATCTAGTCACTCCAAGGATTATTGATTTAGGAGTTTTTCTTCAACCAGAGGAAAACAGACAGATTTTGTCAAAGTTTTGAGGTGCACTCTCCAGGAATCTTTACAAGATTTCAAATTCAAGGAGGAAACAAACATTTATACTGTGAGAGAGGAGAGTGCTGATTTGTTGTCAAGTGGACTCTGATTGGCAGAGGTATTGCCAGGGAGATTGCACCCATTAATGCTGATATACTGTTAATGGACAGGCTTTGCCAAATTTTAAACCAGGCAGCTTGACTCTGAGTGCTCCGGGCTTTGCCCTGAAAAACAAACCAGTGAACGGTTGTCACGTACTTTGTTGACTTTAAATAGGTGCATTGCATGTACATTATCTTTCTGTCTACAAAGCACAGGGACTTGTGTATTAATATATATGTAGCTTCCAGTACATGCTTGTGTGCCACACTGCGAGCCTGACTGACAATCCTAAATTGTTGGTCAGAATAATTCCTCTCACATTCAGGATTATCCAGCAAATACTGTCCAATTACAGAAACACATCTAATTTTAGTTATGGTACTGTGAATTTTGCAAGTGTGGATTGATTGACTATGGCCAGTACCTTGCTTGTTAAGAACAGCAGGAGGGACATGCTGTTTGATACAACTTGCCAGTACATACTTGGTATCACACCAGAACTGAAATTCATATACCACATTGCTTATTTGTGTGATAGGCAGAACATCTTGATGGTAGCATCTTGTTGGTGGCAAACACCACTTGAGTTGGTATTGCATTGTACTAGCTTGAAACAGCTAGCTTCATCTGTTGCTCAATTATTTGAGATAAGTTATCCTTCCGGGTTAATCAGAGGTAGATTCAGGCTTTTCAGAACCAAGAGTGAATTGCCTTAGGGCATTCCATGAATTTACATGGTATACAGTGAGAAATTTGATCATGGTAGCCATTAATTCTGCATAGTTTCAACGAGAGATACTGGTAGCACTCTTGCCTCCCTTATAAAATAGGAGTTTAACCTCTTAGGGACGGGGGCACAAAAATTTATGCCCTTGTATCCATTACAGTACTAAGGAAGTACTGCCCTGTTAGAGGTACCATCTCTCAGATGAAACTTTAAACTGATACCCTGTCTGTACTCTAATGGACTCAAAAAGATTATTTTGAAAATCAGCATGAATTTCTTCCCGACATTCTCCCAATAATTATCACTAAATCAATATCACAAAAACAGACTATCCAACCATTACATTGTTGTTTGTGTGGAATTGCTCTGTGCACGTTGGCTATCACGTTTCTTATAACACTTTATACACTTCAAAATGACATCATTGGACTTTAAAACACTTTGTGATAGAAATCATAGAACCCCTACAGTATGGAAGCGGGCCATTTGGCCCATCATGTCTACACCAAACCTTCAAAGAGCATCCAACTGAAATGCACCCCCTACCCTAACCCTGCATTTCCCATGGCTAATCCACCTAGCCTACACATCCCTAGATACTATGGGCATTATAGTATGACCAATCCACCTAACCTGCACATCTTTCGACTGAGGGAGGAAACCAGAGCACCTGGAAGAAACCCACGCCGACACAGGGAGAATGTTCTGAAGTTGCGAAAAGAACTATAGAAAGGCAGATATTTTAATATTCCTACAACTACAATACCACAACACAATAATGATATTACAAGGTTCTGTATTTTGAGTGAGGTGGGAAAGAAAGAAAATTATAAAACTACAATTATTGCATTCAGTGTTTAACTTTCCACCGAATAGAAAGTAATATTGAACTGAGTAAATTAAGTTTTTCCTTGCGAAGCACACAGTCATAAATCTTATTATTTTAGTATAATTATTAATGCTGTAATGATATCCTCTACCTCTTGTGTAAAAACTAAAATATAACATGATACAATAATCAAATATCGGCTAGAAATACTGATGTCTGTGTCAGAGGATATGGAGCATTACAAAAGAGGTAGAAATTGGTATCTTGAACACTGGAATATTCTTGCAGTACTTCAGCAAAAATATCACTTGGCATTCCAACCCATTTGTCCAAGTACAACCTTTTCCCAACAAGATCTCATTTTCAAATCATTTAATTATATTAACTATTCATCTCAGAACTGAAAGAATATTTTCACAATATAGGTGCAAGCCATTGCTTAGTTGGTAGCATTCTTGCCTTTAAGTCAAAGGCTATGTGTTCAAGTTCCACTCCAAGGAGTAAGCACAAAATTCAAGCTGACAATTGAATGCATTACAGAGAGAGTGTTGCACTGACAGAGACGCTATCTTTTGAATGAGACCCTAAGCTAAACCCATATCTATCTTCTAGGGCAGATGTAAAAGATTCTGTCACAGTATCTTGAAGAAGTGCTGGGGAATTATGTCTGATCTCCTGTTGATTCTTATTCCCTCAATAAAATTAATCAAAATAAAATTCTGGTCATTATCGCTTACTGTTTATAGGAGATGTTGTTTGCAATTTGAAACAATATCTCCCATTGCACTCCAGAAGTACTCCATGGTCTCTAAAACCCATATGGGGCATTCCAGGGTTGTAAAAAAAAATTATATAAATGGTGGTCTCTCTTCCTTTTTTATAACTGCACTATGCTTTGACATGGAAACTTATGGACTACCTGTTAAATTCACCAAAGCACATATGGTGTCATCACTTGGAGTTTCTGATAACTAGGATGACTAAATATGTGGAAAACAAAACTGAATCAGTCAAAAGCAACATTGCCATTACATTTTGGAAATGCTCACAGATAATCAAGTCAGAATTCTGTATCCATCAGCAAATCAGTCGCCAGCCTCAGTTACATGTACTAGACAAATTCACATAGATATATTGTTATTTTTCTTTTTCATGGCAGCTTTCAGTTCTGGATTTACTCAGAATTCCACATATTCATCTACCCACAATAACCTTTGATTCCCTGGCCTAATGAGTATCTATTTACCCCACCTTCTTAAAATTATTCTAGGGCCCCCATCTCGACTATCTTCCAAGTTAGAGAGTTTAAAAGTTGAGCAACCGTTGGAGAAAGAAATTCTCTCTATCTCTGCCCTGAAAGGGCAATCACTAATTATTAAACAACGCTCCCTAGTTCTGGACTCAACCACAAGAGAAAAACATCCTATCCACAACTACTTTGTCAAGATGAATCTGGATCTTATATACATCAATTAGGTCACCCTTCACTCTTCAAATCTACAGTGGAAATAAGACCACTCTGTCTAACCTATCCTATAAGACAACCTGCTCTTCCAGGTAGCAACCTAGTAAACCTCTTCTGAACTTAGAACATAGAACAGTACAGCACAGCACAGGCCCTTCGGCCCACGATGTTGCGCCGAACTTTTACCCTAAACCCAAGGTCTAACTAACGTCCACCCCAACCTTATACTATCATCCATATGCCTATCTAATAGCCGCTTAAATGCCCCTAACGAGGCCGACTCCATTACCCTCTCCAGTAATGCATTCCACACCCCGAACACACTGAGTAAAGAACGTACTTCTGATGTCTCCCCTATATCTACCTCCACTCACTTTAAAACTATGCCCCCTTGTAATAGCTACCTCCACCCTAGGAAAAAGTCTCTGGCTGTCCACTATCTATACCTCTGATCATTTTGTACACCTCTATCAAGTCACCTCTCATCCTTCTTCGTTCTAAAGAGAAAAGCCCTAGCTCTCTCAACCTTTCCTCGTAAGACCTTCCCTCCATTCCAGGCAACATCCTGGAAAGTCTCCTCTGCACCTTTTCCAACGCTTCCACATCTTTCCTGTAGTCAGGCGACCACAACTGGACACAATACTTCTTTCAATGCATTTATACACTTGCATAAATAAGGAGATCAAAACTGTACACATTATTCATGATAAGGTTTCACCAATACCCTGTATAATGAACCAGAACATCTTTAGTTTTCTGTTCAAATCCTCTTGTAATAAAGGATAGCCCCATTAGCCTTCTTCATCGCTTACTGTACTTGCATACTAGCTTTTTGTGACTCATATTAGTGCACCTAGACTAGGGCTTCCACAAGCGGGGTCAAGACCCTAAATGAGATTGAAAGCTTAGGTTTTGGGCTAGTGACTTCCATGGCAGCAATGGCCGCTCTGTTCCAGCCCCTGGCACTCTTTCTCCTTCTCTCTGTTCTCACTACAGGTCAGTGAGAATTTTCATGCTTTTGAAACATGGTCACAGAGGGACATGTTCAGGAAGCACTGTCCCAGATCTCTCTGCACCTTGGATTTCTGCAGGCACTCTCTGCTTTGTTTAATCCTTCCTGCCACATGAACAACTTCACATTTTCCTAAGTTAAATTCCAGCTGCCAGATTTTACCCATTAACTCAAACTATCGATATCAGACTGCAACCTTCACAACATGTTCTCTTCACAGTATACGTTCCTACCTATTCTGTGTTACCTACAAATTTAGTTACCATGCCTTTGCTCTCCTCATCCAAGTCATTGATACAAATTGTAAAATACTGAGACCACAACACAGACTCCTATAGGATTCCACTCACCACATCCTGCTAAGCAGAAAGAGATCCAAATGTGCATATTCTGTTTCTTTTTAGCCTGCCAATCTTCTATCCCTGTTGACTTACCTTACCTTATGCAATAACCTTTATGGCACCTTGTCAGATGCCTTCTGGAAATCCAAGTACAGTATGTTTACAGGCTCTCCTTTATGTCCAACACAAGTTACTCCTTCATTTGTTTTTAATTTAACCTATTTTTCTAATCAAGTTGTTCAGACATGTTACTGCACACCTCTGGAGCAGGTGGGACTTGAGCCCAGGCCTCTTGGTCTAGGGGAGGAACACTACCACTGCACCACAAGACGGCCAAGTTACTCCTTCAAAGAAATCCATTTAAATTGACGAAAAGTGATTTCCCGTTCACAAAACCATACTGACGATTCCCAGTTACCTTGAGGTACTGCCCCCCAAGTGCCCAGTTACAACCTCTTCAATGGTCTGTTGTAAAACAGTTGTCAGATCTGCTATCCTCAATGTCTCCACCATGTGTACAAATGCAGGCAGTACAACTTATGAACTTTGGAACTAACTGCAGCCACAAAGCGATTGGGGAACTTCAGCCCTTTTTACAGGAAACCTCCTCCAATATCATCTGACCACTGACGTTGGTGTTCTGACTAAGCAGATCTGGGCCGCTGGGTTACTTTATAATGGGGAGGGGTCTGCTCACAAATAACAACTCTAAGGCTTGAAGCCATTGATTAAAGTGATGTCTTGTTACATTTTTTTCCGTGCGAAAGTAAATGAGAGAAAAGAAAAAGAAGCCGCTGAAAACCTGGCCCTCAGTGATCTGTCGGTGTGAAGGCTCATTCAATCAGCCAGCAAAAAGCAGAAAGACCTGGTTAAAACAAGAGCCTCCTTACTCCCGAGCGCTAGATTTAACAACCAGCCCCTGAGCTAGTGGTTCCTGCTGGTGGACCGATCCCACATACTGAAAGAAAAACTCCCTGGGATGAAAGAACCGTCCAGGTCCCAGTCTGGGCGGGATGGGTTATTTTTTCGAGTCGGGCGGACCAAAACAATAAAAAGTACGGAAACGTGGCCATCACTATTGATCAATCCCCGGTTGATCTGGCTTTCCCCGGCTCCCTACCACCGGCCTCGGGCGCTTGGGGGGATGGGGGGGTTGTGGCGGTAGTGGTTTGAGTTGCTAACACTGGAGGCACTTACCTAACGCCCTGCCCCGGAACGGAGGCTGCTCTCAGCTGCAGAAGAAGCGGCGGCGGGCTCTCTGTGTCCGGCAGTCGACTCGCTCCAGCTTTTCGAAAACTTGCGGAACACCGCTCGGGGTTGCATCACTGGCTTTATATACAGTGAGTGTGAGCCTCTGGTATTTACAAGCCCAGTTCCCTGACGTCATTCTATTTATAGAGAAGGGAAGCTTTCTCGCTGGTGATGCAACCAGCCCCAATCCAAGGAAACTGAGCTACCCGCACCATAAGAGGATCACATCAGTTTGATCAAAGTCAGTGATGGCATAGTAATGAAGAAATGTGGTCCCGAACAGCGAAATGACCGTAGATAGCAGGCATCTGATGGGGAAACGAGCTGAACACTGAGCTTTAGGCTGCTTATTTAAAACAGACAAGACATTTCCAGGACAATGTTTTCCAAAATATGTATCTCATTTTGTGAACAATAATAGACTCCTTCGTGCTGACTGCGCGGGTTTTCTTTTACATAGAAACATTTTCTTATGTATCATTTCTTGTGTATAATGAACAGGGGCAAATCGAAACCTAACGATCCACTTCAGAAATAGGAATTCAAGGCACGCAGTTTTTATTTCACTTCCTAGAATTGAAAGCTCTGGCAAACTGGGAAAAACCGACTCAAAAATGATTAAGTTAGTTTACAATCCTAAAGGTCCCGGATATGTAACCTTGATATTTATTCTCGAGAAGTTACGACCTCTAACTGAAATTGTGGAACAAAAAATCAGCCGAACAAACGTAACAATAATTATAACATTACTGGAACAAACCCGTATATTACTGTGTAGTGTCCGTCGAGATAGTGTCCGTCGATTCTTGACTACACAGACAAAAACATAGCTTTGACCAGAAGATCTCAAAAGTTGTTTCGATTACTTTTCAAACAGCCAACTTGAAATAATCAGGAGTCCAATATAAAATTCAGTACTAACTCACCACATAATTAATACTCGAATACAAAATTCATTTAAAACAGCATAAACGTGGAACTGTTTCTAGGTGTTTCTTGGAGAAAATTAGACTTCAGAAACTCTGTAATTAACGATGATCACTGAGTATCGCTGGTTTTGACCTTTACGTTGATTCGAACCTCCCCATCCGCTTATTCATACCTTAAAAACATGCAAACGCATGTTAAAACTGATGAATGACTGTATATTGCTGGCATCTGATGGTCTGTAATATATTATGTGATCATTGAGTTGACTTGTTTTTTTTATGACTATGGATAGTGGAATTTGTTTCCGCGGCGTTATCCCCTCAATCACTGCTCTTTATTAGCGCATTTATTTAGTGAATAGATCTGACACCCACAATAAATTCACCAGACTCTGATTTAGGACTAAGGAGAACTCAACTCTTCTGTACCAATCAACAAAGTTTGAAAAGGGAATTTGATGTCCTGGATTCTTTTACGGAGGTAGGTAATGTTTAATTATCTCTAGTTGAATGTCAGCTTTTGAGGAATTTACCCGAAATTGATGAAACCAGTTGGAGCTACGAAAGGAATGCTTGGAAAAAAACGGAAGTCGAAACGTTCATCTTTTGGAACTATTGTACGTTCACTTCTTCAAACGTTTAATACCAGTTCACAGTTCAATCTGTAATCGACAATTCTGACATTTTAGGGACTTCTTTATGGATATACTTTTTTGTTAGTGTTTTCCTTACTTAATAGCAGTTCCAAATTTCGTGGTGTAAAGTTGACGTTAAATAGCATAGTTATAAATAGAGGTTTAAATTTACATAGGGCGACCACATTAGAAGCAATAACGCGAGGCACATAAGACTCAGGTACTAACCATATTCTCATTGGTGCTTCCTAACCAAAGGTTGTTATATTCCTGTTTGTTTGTTTGACACAATATCCTAAATTATTATTTTAATGACTTTTGAATACTTGGAGTTTATGTTTTATATTTGTACTCCGATTATTGAATGCTAAGTTCTTGGTTGATTGTCAACCAGTTGCATATAGGGCAGGAAAAGTTCATTGTTGGTTTTCTAATCAGGATAAACTACAACCCCTAAGTATATATAACAGATTGGATTTCGGGGGTCTGGTGTTGAGTGCACTTTGCATCCATTAAGATACAGTTCCCCTGCTTTCAAGCTATAGAGATCTTTTGACATAGACATCAAGTGAACGTTGTCACAACTTTAATTATAATAACAAAAGGGGGAATACACATTTAGGACATTTTTGTGGAATATAAGTTAGAAGATTTCGCAACACAAGTAACTTCCCATCTCTACCTTTCAAATGTTTCAGTTAAGAGTTCAGTGCTGAATGTTCTTTGAGACAAACAGCTGCAAACATACAATTCTCGTCCTGCTCCCCTTTTGCAGTCTTGTCATTGCCCCTCAAAAATAATTTGGTTTTCACCACAATTTTCAAAGCCTACCACAATGATCAGGTAGGTTTCTCGAGTAATAGTCAACTATTCTTCTGACTCTATTTTATCTGTTTCCTACGTTTTCTAGTTTCCATTTGAGTGCAAACATTCAGCCAAAACATTGAGATCTTCTCAAACATTACTTCCCAAAAGACTTTATTTTGATTTCTCTCTGCCTTCAAACCTCTCTTTAAAATCTATCTTAGTGAATGTAAATGTCTCAATATTCCCAGTGCAAGCAGTTCTAAAAAGTTCCATATGTGACTTCCACTACAGAAATATATATGGTTGTTTTAGAGTCTTCACATATGTTGTTGTGACTCCAAAAACTAAATCTTTAATTACCATCTGTTGGGAGGCCCCTTCCAGAAATGAGACTGATAGTCCTCTATTGTTGAGTATTATATACATTCTTCAGTTGTCCATAGATTGTCAATCAGAGTGTGTTTAAAGAGGCCACTCTTATTGATTTTACTTTATTTATCCATAGAATTCCTTATCCTGACATTATCAGAACTTTAAAGTAATAATTATTATGCATTTTGAAGTTTTATGTTATTTTGTGGAGATGTCATGTTCACTAAATGTTCACTAAGGGACAATTACTTATGGTAAACTGTTAATACAATGTGATGGAATATCTTTTACTTTATAATATTATATTTATTGAAGCAAATACATGCTCAAGAATAGACATGTTAAAGCCAAACCATTCAAAGTGGTCTTGAGTAGTTTTTCGATAAATGAGACATTAACAACCATACAAAGCATGTTACCTTTGTGCACCTTTGATCTGAGGTCCAGGTTTAGATTCATCACAAGCCAACAATTCTTCTAAAAGTACTGGTGTTCTTAAAGGTGCTCAGGGTGCTGTTACATTAATACAGCTACTTACTATTTTCACTATTGAAGATTTATCAACACATTGCCATAAGAACTCCCCTGCTAAAAGAAACTGAACAATATAGTGGGTCATGCTTAGCAATTCCTTATGGATCAGCTATCTGAAAAGGAGAGTAAGGTGATGCCTGTGTAGATTGAACAATCATATTTGTTTCACTTGTCATTGGAGAGGGAGACAATCACTGCATCTCCAAGGTTAAGAGGCAACATCCTTTTCCCAGAACGTGCTGTAAACAGACCTGTAAATGTATCAAGGATTTACGTCCTTGTCTATGGAACTCTGCTGGAATGCCATCTATTCCATGGGCTTTGTCTGACTTTAATTATGCTGTGACAGTCTTGATTTTTTGCTGATTGGGGATTATCCAACACAGACTTCACTTCCCAGGAGATAGTTGGAATGAACGTTTCGTACCATCAGAGCAAGTGTGAATCTATTATGAACAGCTTGTGCCATCTGAAGATGCTTGTGTAATAAACAGCATAAAGTAAAGGCTATAATTTTAAAGAGGGTGCAGGGCCAGAGGGAGCTATATGTCTAAGAGCATAAATCATTTAAGCAAATGCTGCAAGTTGAGAGAACAGTTTACAAAGTACATGAGATCCTGGGCTTTACAAATAGGGCTGAAGAGTTCAGAAGCAAGGAATTTATGATAAACCTGTATAACACATTGGGTCAGCCTCAATTGGAATATTGCAGCTAATCTGAGAACCACACTTTACAGAAGATGTGAAGACATTAGAGAGAGAGTGCAGAGAGTTGGTGGGGTGTGGGGGTCAGGGGTGGGGGTGGGGTGGACCATGCTGAAACCACAGGCTAGATTTTCTGTGTCCTCACCTCAGCAAATTACCCTACCACTGTTTATCATAAAACCATGGACATGTTTGCCACAGCTTTCCAAGAAGTATTAATGATAAGTGATATATCTTTTTCTGCTCCTACACTGAAGTCATGATATACTTGTATGAATGTAAAGTTTTTACTTCATTCATCATCTATTCTTCTGACTTTCCTGATCAAAATTTTCTAAAGGAAAATTTTCCAAAGGTGTCCACAGTCATACATATGTCTATCTGCTGTGTGCTGGGAGCAGAAAGTCTTTCTACCTGCTCTATATTAAAAGCATGAAGCCTACAGTCCCGGTGGTCTGAAAAGGGGTGATAGCACTTCACATATGAAGACGTGATGAATACAAGTATGGGAAAACCGGCCATTCTAAACCACAGGACAGACATTCTAGAAAACCTAAAATCATTCTTGAATTTTGAAAAGCAGACATCTTAGAGAAAGGACTTATCCTCACATTACTAGGATTTCTAGCTTACAGATCTGATTGAGCTTCTATTGAATCAGTTCCATGAACAAATAAAGAAGTCTTTCAATCCAATAATTTAGTCTTAATCCCAAGTTCCAAACTGAATGAGTAGTGTACTAAGATTAATCATTTGATACTCACTCACCTAAAATGCCTAAGCTTTCCCAAAGCGTGCATTTAATTTTGCATAATTTCTAATGTATTAGAATTAATGATGCATCAGAGATTGTAATATTATTTCTATAGTAAAATTTCCCATGGGATTTTTCAAAAAGTTCCATGAGCATTCAATGTTCGGTGAGGGAGGGACTTTCCAAAAGTATGTATTTGTTTTACAGAAGGTAAAATATGGTCAGGCTATCAATTTGATTAACTATGAATAGATTTGGCTAAATAAAATGACAAAACTTCCTCCAGTGCAGTAATGCATTGTGAACAGAGACTGATATAAATAACAGAAACATAGAAAATAGGAGCAGGAGCAGGCCATTTGGTCCTTTGAGTCTGCTCTGCTATTCAATATGATCATGGCCAATCATCCAACTTAGTAACCTGTACCCGCTTTCTCATACCTTTTGATCCCTTTAGCCCAATAATTATATCTAACTCCTCCTCAAAAACATTCAATGTTTTGGCCTCAATGACTTTCTGTGGCAGAGAATTCCACAGCGTCACCACTGTCTGGGTGACAAAATTTCTCCCATCTCAGTCCTAAATATCATCACATATCCTTAGACTGTGACCTTTAGTTCTGGACTCCCTAGTCATTAGGAACATCCTTCCTGCATTTACCCTGTCTAGCCCTGTTAGAATTTTATAGGTTACTATGAGAACTGCCCCTTATTCTTCTAAACTCCTAACCAATCAAAACTCTGTTCGTGTTTCAGTCCTGCCATCACTGAAATTAATCTGGTAAACTTTTGTTACACTCCCTCCTAAGCCAGAACATCCTTCCTTCGATAAGGAGACCAAAATTGCACACAGTACTCCAGGTGTATCTCACTAATGCCCCGTACAACTGCAGCAAGACATTGTTCCTCCTTTGCTTGAATCCTGTTACTTTGAATGTCAACTCACATTTGCCTTCTTCACTGCCAGGGTTTAGGCAGAAAGGTTGGAGTTTCACCTGCACATGTACCTTCAGCAATGGTATTCAAGGATACCCAGGTCTCGTTGCACCTTCCCCTTTCCCAATCAAATGCTTTTAAGATAGTAATCTGCCTTCCCGATTTTGCTGCCAGAGTGAATAATTTCACATTTATCTAGTCATACTTCATCTGTCGTACATTTGTCCACTCACTCAACTTGTCCAATCAGCACCTCTGCATCCTCCTCACAGTTCACCCTCCCACTCAGCTTTGTGTCATCTGCAAACTTGCAGCTATTACATTCATTTGCCTCATCTAAATCATCAATATATACTGTAAACAGCTGGTACTGATCCCTGTAGTGTCCCACTTGTCACCACCTGCTATTTGGAAAAAGACCCTTTTATTCCTATTTCTTTGTTTCCTATCTGCCAAAAAATTGTCTATCCATGTCAGTACACTGCCACTAATCTCATGTGCCTTAATTTTATACACTCATCTTTCGTGTAGCACCTTATCAATAGCTTCCGAAAGTCCAAGTAACACACCCACTGGCTCCCTTTATCAACTGTACTCGTTACATCCTCCATCTATGTTTTAAAGGTTACCTGTATCACCAAGAATGGTCAGAAAGCTTCCAATATCAATCATAAACACATAACGTAAGAATATAAGAACTAGGAACAGGAGTAGATAATTCAGCCTCTTGAGCCTCCTTTGCCATTTGATATAATCATCACTGATCTCATCTTGGCCTCAACTCCACTTTCCTGCCCGCTCTCCATAACCTTTCAACCCATTACTAATTAAAAATCTGTCTAATTCGTCCTTAAATTTACTCAATGTCCCAAAGTGCACCACATTCTGGGGTCATGGATTCCACAGATTCACAAACCTTTGAGAGAAGTAATTTTTCATCATCTCTGTTTAAATCTGCTGTTATCTTTATCTTAAGACTATGACCTCTCATTCTAGATTGTCCCACATGAGGAAACATTCTTTCTATGTCTACTTTGTCAATCCCCTGTCACATCTTATACACTTCAATTAGATCTCCTCTCATCCTTCTAAACGTCAAAGAGTGTAGGCCTAAACTGCTCAATCTCTGTTCATAAGACAAGCCCCTCATCTCTGGAACCAATCTAGTGAACCTTTTTTTAAACTGACCCCAATACAACTACATCCCTCCTCAAGTAAGGAGACTAAAATGCGCACAATACTACAGGTGTGGTCTCACAAATACCTTGTACAATTGCAGCATCACTTCCCAACTTTTGCACTCTATTCCTTTCACACAGTAAATGCCAAAATTCCATTTGCCTTCCTTCTTTCTTACTGTACCTCATTTCAAGCTTGTAAGTGAATAGCTACACATACATTAATTTTAGAGAATAATGTTTGATTCAGATCTTCCAATAGAAAAATAATTATTGCAGTAGCAGAGACAAGAATTGCATGTTGGGGCTATGCTGAAGTCCAGACACAGTTGACTTCCCAAGTATTACCTTGAAAGCTCCTGATAGACAATTACCTGGAACCCTCCACAAAAACATTCCCAACTCTGAGTCAGAGTCAGAGGGTTCTGATTGAATTCTTCAGAAAAGCTTAGAGGAATTAAAACTGCTCTAATTTGTGGGTAACTATTAAACTTACACCTCCTCTCAACACTAAACCCTCACTGAGACCCAAATCCTCCATTCTAGATCAGACCCAAACCCCAATCCTTCTGCCAGAACCAGCACCTCCCAACCAGACCTCACCAGACCCAGACCCAATACTGTAATTATATTATCATTTTATTTTTTTGTTCATGCAATGAGGGCATCTCTGGCTAAGCCAGCATTTATGGTCCTAATTTCCCAGCGGGCAGTTAAGGGTCACATATAAGCCAGACCAGGTAAGGATGACAGATTTCTTTCTCTCAAAGACATAGATGGGTTTCTACTACTGAACTAAAACTTCAACACCTGGCATAGTTCAATTTGAACCCAAGTCCCCAGAATTGTAGCCAAGGGTCCTGAATTACTAACACATCACTATCTCCCCCAAATATTACAATATACAAAGTATGTAAAATATAACAGTTATAGTATTGCTCATTCAAATGACTCCAAGGTGGTTTCCCATATTCTACTCTCTGTAAACCTGAGATCATCCAAAACTCTCTGGTGCAGGCCTTAACTTGCAAGTTTCAATCCCCTTTCATCCTTTTGCTTGCTGACTAATGTTAGCTCTTGGTAAAGCAACAAATTGATTTTAAAATTCTCATCCTTGATTTGAAAACCTTCCATGACCTCGCCCCCACCCCCCCCCCCCACCATCTTTGTAATCTTCTCCATTTCCAGGATCTCCTGATATTCCTGCAGCCCTTTAATTCTGTGCCTTTTGTGCATCTATAGTTTTAATTCTTCCATGATTAGTGGCTGTGACTTCAGTTGCCTTGGCCACAAGCTTTGGTCCTCTGTCCCTATCCTTCTCCACCTCAATACTATGTTTTCCTCCTTTAAGATACTGCTTGCAACACTGTCTTTTGACCAAATATTTGGTCTTCCTTTTATGACTTAGTATGAAGAATATTGGGATGCTTCTTTAAAGGTGCCTCATAAACATATGTTCTCATTGATTTGATTATGAGGATCAAACCATACTATCCAAATTAGCCGTCAAATTAAACCTTGTGAATAAACTAATCAGAAGTTGTTTTGTCACAAGTCTAAACCCAAGGGAATTTGTTCACTCACAACATGAGTAATTGAGATAGGTATTTTGGCAAAGAGAAACTTTTGCAAGAGAACATCTGAAAATGCAGTCAATGAAAGAAAAAGCAGGAAACTGCAGGGGAAGTTCTGCTTTGGAGTAGAGAAAGAATATTCATTTAAGCTCAGTAAGATCAGGCAACTAAGGCAGTATGGTGCAGCACTTTTATTAATTTCATGTGATCACTTGAAGTTGTTTGATTTTAATTACATTAATTTGACAAATTATTCACTAAAATAAAAGCAAAGTTACAGTGGATGCCGGAAATCTGAAACAAGTACAGAAATTGCTGGAGAAACTCAGTGTGGCAGCATCTACAGAGAGAAGAACAGAGTGAACGTTTTGAATCCACTGATGCTTTGTAAGAATTGAAAATAGTCAGGAAATGATAGTATTTATGCTGCTGATGGGTTGGCGTAGGTGAGCAGAGTACATGCAGATGGTGATCGCAGAGAGAGAGAAAGAGAGAGAGAGACAGCCAGAGAAAAGAAAGAGATAGACAAACAAGGAGAGAACTAATAATAAGCCAAGAGACATAAACGCTGGCCTGGGTGCTAACAAGAAGTGTAAATGTTTGAAATTGTTATGGCTGCGCAGGGAGCAACCCATACAACACAGGGCCTAGGGGTGTGGAGGAGGGTAACGAACATAGAGGAGGCTGTTCATGCTCTGAAACTGTTAAACTCAATGTTGAGTCCTATAGACTATAAGATACCAAGGCGGAAGACGAGGTGTTGTTCCTCCAGCTTGGATTGAACACTGCTGGAGCACTACAGCAGGCCTGAGACAGAAACATTGACATGAGAATATGGTGATTTGATAAGGTGGCAGGTAACTGAAAGCTTGGGGCATTTTTTGGACGGAGTGTAGGTGATAGGCAAAGTGATCACCCAGTCTACATTTTGTCTCCCCAGTGTAGAAGAGACGCAGTGAGTACAGTAAATAGATTGTGTAAAGTGCAGGTAAATCGCTGCTCCACCTGGAAGGTGTGCCTGGGGCCTTGGATAGTGAGGAGGGAGGAGGTAAGTGTGCAAGTGTTGCATCTTCTGCAATTGCATGAGAAGGTGCTGTGTGGGTGTAAAGAGGTGTTGGATATGGACCGGGGTGTGCCAGAGGAAAGGATCTTTATGGCATGCTGACAAGGGAGGGGAGAGGCGGGGTATATGTGTCTGATTGTGGCATCTTGATGGAGGTGGTGGAAGTAACAGCTTATAACCCTTCAGATACAGAGGTTAGTGGAGTGGAAAGTGAAGACCCAAGGCACAAAGGGTCACTGGACTCAAATGTTAATTCTGTTTTTCTCTAACAGATGCTGTCAGACCTTCTGAACTTCTCCAGCACTTTCTGTTTTTGTTGTTGCTTATTTATTTATTTGCCTCACTGTGGTCTAAAGCAGATAAATGATGTGAATCAAATCTTGACTGATTCAATGTTGTGTTGATCCACTTTCAGAGGAATGCAAAAGAAATCTGATCCAAATCTTGAGCATGTTACATGATTACACCCCCAGGTTTCACTACTGCACAAGTCAATATTAGGGAAGGTGAATTAAAGTGAAATGCTCAGCCTGCTTATGAGAGTCACTGACCCAGCAAACCTCTTTTTCTAAAATAAAGGGATTGCTCAGAATTTCAGCTTGTACATCAATATTGTATGTATAGCCACCAGATTTGTGTCATTTCCTGTTTCATTAGGGTTTATTACACAGAATAATTTGATGTTAGTTCGGCCTTTTCAGTGTCACGCATGGTCAATTGGGGAACCAAAATCTCAACTTCAAATTGCTTTCACATAAGCTTTTAGGCTTCAGAGGAGCAAAATGGGCATGGCTGCAGGCAGTTATAAATTGAAGAAATACTTCTCTAATTTGACATTTGAGGAGACCACAGAGAGACATGGAGAATTAGTACTGAGGTAACAACAAAGGAATCAGAGACTTCATACAATTCAACTCACACTAGTCAAACCTGTGTTTAGCAAATATGGTTAATTTCTCATTGCAACTTCTCCAGACAGTATCATTGCCTGAAGGTTCCTGAGACAGGAAGTGTGCGTACATGCCATGCCGTTTCACTTCTGGCATTCTGTGAAGAATTCTGTTAAAAAATAACCATTTATTTTAAAAATTGCAATTGAAGGATATTTCTATTTGCATTATATTTGATGCTGGAAACAATCATAAGCTATCTGACAGAGAACAATACAATCATTTTTGGCAGAATTATTAAAAACTAATAGTAATAGCGTGACTAGCAATGTGTTAATTATGTAATTCAAAAAAGAATCAGTGACATGGAAGGAAAAAGAAGGCTGCCTTGAAATCCTGAAACTTACACAACTACAAAACACTCCAAATATAAATCAAAACAACTATAACAATCCTCCCTTCTAAAGGACTGTATTGTGAGACAAGAACAAAAACATTGTCAATTCTGGAATCAGAGATAGTAGGAACTGCAGATGCTGGAGAATCCAAGACAACAAGGTGCAGGGCTGGATGAACACAGCCTTTCTGCTCCTATGATGCTGGTTGGCCTGCTGTGTTCATCCAGCCCTGCACCTTGTTGTCTTGTCAATTCTGGAAATTGGTTGTAAAAACAGAAATGGCTGAAAATACCCAACAGGTTGGCCACCACCTGTCGAGAGATGAACCCTGTTAGTGGGCAAAATCTTCTTGGTCCTGCTAGGATGAGCTTGAAAGTAGGATTGGGAGAGAAGTGAGAAATGTTAGCATTGGGTCAGTGGCTGAGCTGTTTCTTTCTGTGGGTGATGTTCCCAAAGGCAAACCATCACCATCAGAGGCTATCCACCTCGCAGTAGTGAATAGCTAATCTGTATATTGAGCTGTTCTGAAGGAGAGACATACCAGAATTAAAAGGAGAGTTCGGTTTCTCCACAGTTGTTTCCAGACCTGTTGAGTTTCTCTGACACTTCCCACTTTTGCTGCATAAGTAACTACTCATTGTGGCAGATTGGGGAAAACTGCCAGTAGGCCAAGGCTCCAATGAAGGCAAATTATCCCTATCAGAGGCACAAACATCAGCAAACCAGAGTTGCTGATGCCAACTAATATGTGGAGTCTCTGGACACCATTTATTTTATCAAAGTAAATATGTCAAAGTGGAAGCATCCTTGCAGTCCCCATCCTGCAGTAGCATTTCACACTTCGGCACTGCAGTTGCTGTCCTTCCAAAGTTGTAGGCCTGCCGTGTCAGGACCTAACCCACCATCCTTAATTGGACAACAAACTTGGATGTGGTCTCTTAATTTTTCAACTCCAGGAAGATATCCAAGGTGAACATCGATACAGTCAGCATGGAATTGGGACTGGAAATGATACCGGTGTATAATCATAACCAAAGAGCCTGATATTATAGATTGACAACCTTTTGTGAAAAACTGTGTAGAAATGTTGTCATTGACCAGAAACTGGAATGGATCACCCACATAAATATAGTGACTACAAGAGCAGGTCAGAGGCTGGGAATTCTGTGCTCACTTCCTGACACTTACAAAGTCTTTCCCCTGTCTAAAAGGCATAAAATATGATCATGATGGGGTACTTTTCACTTGTTGGCATGACTGTGATCCTAATAACATATGAGACTTTACACTGTGCAGGTAAAAGCAGTCCACTTGATCATCATCTCATCCACCATGTTATATATTCACGCGGTCCACGCCTGTCACACAGTAGCAGTAGTGAGTATGGTATGCCAGTTGCACTGCAGCAACTCACCCACGTTCTCTCAACAGGACTGTTCAAATCTAAAAGGCGAGGGACGCAGACACATGGAATCACTACAACCTGCAATTTCCCATCCAAGCCACGTGCCTTCCTCTAGTGCTTCAAGAAGGCAACTTACCTTCTCAAAAGCAATTAGGGATGGACAATAAATGTCAGCCTTGCTGGTGACACTCAGATCCCACAAACAAATTAAAAAGTTATTGTATACCTGCACTGGGATAATTATACAGAGAGAATTTATCACTACAATATATGTGAAGTTCAGATAGCTGTCCTGCAGGTGTTTTTGCTTGTCATTGTCCTTATAAACAATGATTGTAGCATGGCTGGTGTTTCAATGCAGAGACTGCAGATGACCTTGCCCAATGCCCTCAAGTAACTCTGAGCTCTTGCTAGATGGCAGGCAACAACAAGGTCACTAGTAATTGTGGTGATGATGATCGATATCAACCTGATAGAAGACAACTACTTCCCTTTAGGAGATCAGTTTGGCATTAGACCGTGCAGATTAAATTTAAGAGATACCAATATTGCAGCAAACCTGTTGCCCCCAGCTGAGGTATGCAATTATTAGAGTAAGTCACTAGCACAAAGTTTGTGTGCTCCGTGCATCAGAAGCAATAAGTGCAAGATTGGGTACCATAATCCTCTTGCCTGATTTCAGAGTTGTCCAGTTTTGCGCTATAGATGTTCTTTTACCCAGCATTGCCATCACTCATCTTAATGCCCAAAAACCATAAAGAGCAAATTGGGTAGCACAATGTAGGTAGGGAGGGGATGGCCCAGTGATATTATCATTCTGTACTTTTTAATTTCCCAACCTTACCTTTTCTTTTACTCTGTAACAACACTTAAAGTATCTGTACCTAAGTAGTCAGTACCTAATATAGTGCCCAGAGATAACATTACAAACTTTTCACTACACTCATGTGATAATAAAGGATATTCTAATTCTAATGTTATCACTGGACTGTTAATCCAGAAACCCACATAATGTTTCAGGGACCTGCCAGGCAGATGGTGGAATGTGAATTCAATAAAAATTTGGAATTAAGAGTCTACTGATGACCATGAATCCATTGCTGATTATTTGGAAAAACCCAATTTCTTTTTCTCTTTCGGGAAGGGAACTGCCATTCCTACTTGGTCTGGCCTATGTGTGACTCCAGACCCACAGCAATGTGACTGACTCTTAACTGCCCTCTGGGCAATAAATACTGGCCAAGACAATGAATGCATTAAAAATATTGACAATAGAGTATGGGAGAGAAAATTGGTCAGGTTGGAAAGCAGACTGACAATTTACTAATGATTCTGACCTCCTGTCAAGATTACTTTTATCTCCATAATATTTTAGCTTGCAGGTTCTATTCAACAAGTTATATTAGGAACAAGTTATTGATCTCCTGTTCTGGAATTGGGGGCGGCAGGGTGGCTCATTGGTTAGCACTGCTACTTCACAGTGCCAGGGACCCAGGTTTAATTTCAGCCTCAGCTGACTGTGTGGAGTTTGCATGCTCTCCCCACATCTGTGTGGGTTTCTGCCAGGTGCTCTGGTTTCCTCCCACAATCCAAAGATATGCAAGTTAGGTGGATTGCCCATGGCCATAGTGTCCAGGCATGTGTAGGTTATGTGCATTAGCCATGGGAATTGCAGGGATAGGTTAGAGGAATGGGTCTGGATGGGATGCTCTTCAGAAAGTCTGTGTGGACTTGTTGGGCTGAATGGCCTGTTTCCACACTCTGATGATTCAATGTAAAAAAAAAATTGATTCACTCCCTTTCTTCATTCCTGAAGCTGGTAATCTCTTGCTAGGTTACAGTTACATGTTGATTGAGTTCTGGTATTTCTCCCAAATGGACTCCTGTGTGAGTGCTAGCAAATGAGTTATAACAAGTTAATGGACTGCAGAGGATGTACCACAATTGAAGCATATCCTAACTCAATCAACAGCCAGACATATAGATTTTCTAGTCATTGATCATGGTCCAGAGTGGAAATCGTGTCCAACCTTCTCTTCATTAACCTGGAATCACTGAGGCCAAGAATGTTTGTGCTAAAACTGAGCTAAACCAGGACAATTCAAGACTTAGCCTAGTTTATGTTGAGTCATTGGCGAGCTTGAACTTCATGTTCATTGCTAGAAGAGACTACAAAGATATATGAATAGACACTTATGGAATGATGGAATGCCCTCAGGGTTCTCCTGTTCAGTTGCCAAAGCTTCGGCAGTCACCCAGAAAAACCACACAGTCGGGTTTTCTGCTGATTCGGATATTGCTGCTAGCTATGAGAGAATTATGTAACTATGCTACATGTACTAAAATGAGCATAGGGATTGGAACAAATGCAGGAATCCAATTTTGAGATTAAAAAGTTAAAAGTAATGACTGTTCATTAAGTTTGTTAAGAGGAAGCATTTGCCAACGACTTTCCCCTCATTTAACAAAAGCAGGACACTTCGGAGAATGAGTCACCAAGACAAAATTCATCTGCTTTTTTTAAAAGAAAATCAAGTCCTTCCAGATGAATCAGTTGATGAGGAGAGGGTGATTGGTAGTGGAGGTTGGAGAGTGCAGTGGATTGTGAATTTTGCAGATGTGGTTTGAAGAGTCCAAAATGATGATTGAAGGATGAAGTGGGGGGGACAGTCCAAAACCTTGGTGCTGATTCATGTATTTACCACATCAATACTCTTGTCTATCATCACTCATAAAGACACCAATCGTTGGTGCAAATGAGACTCACACATGAAAGATATTTTGGCTAACTGAAAAGATAATTTAAAACTGATACTTCCTAGCAACTAGCTTTTTAATGCCTTTGTTCAACATGGTGTACCATGACTTCTTGAAGACACCGCACAAAGTCTTCCACTGTAGAATGTATTTAATGACTAACAGGTTTGGTGAAGAAGGAAAAAGTTAAGAGCAGTTATTTGCACTGTGGGTTATTAACTCTGTCATGAGAGAAGGAAAATTGGCATTGCATTGGGAACAAGATGCTCAGTTCTGAACTTTGTGGGAAGGCACTAACTGAAAGCAAATCAAAGTATAAATATTCGCAAAATTATTATGTGCAAAATGAGGCCATTCAGCCCGTCATATCTGCACTCGGGCTCTCAGCATTCTAACTTTAGTGCCATTTTCCTGCATTTTCCCCACAACCCCCTACATTGTTTCTCTTATTTAAGTAACCATTAAATGCCTTCTTGAATGCCTCAATTAAAGCTGCCTCTTATACTTCTGGGTAGTGTATTCCAGGCCCTAACTATTTGTTGTGCGATAACATTTTTCTTGCCCCATGTTTGCTTCTTTTGAAAAAACATTTTAAAACTGTGCCCTGTGGCTGTGGATCTGTATATGCGTGGGAACAGTTTCTCCCTATCCGTTCTGTATGGTCCCCTCATAATTTTAAGAACTTCTTTCAAATTTCTTCATAGCCTTCTTCTCTCCAAGTTAAACCATCCCAACTTGTCCAATATCTCCTCATAAATGCTTTTTCCATCCTTGGAACTATACTTGTAAACCTTTTTAGCAGTCTGCCCAATGCATTCACATCCTGTCCATAGTGTGTTTCCCAGAAGTGTACCCAATGTTCCACCTGAGCCATAAACAGTGCCTTATATAAGTTCATCATAAACGCCCTGCTCTTGTACTCTATAGCCCTATTTGTGAAGCTTAGAATTCTATTTGTTTTGTTAATAGCTCTCTCCACCTGTCATGTCATCTTTTGTGACTAACGTCCACATGCACCCAGTTTCTTCTGCTCCTGCACACCCTGTAGAATAGCACCATTTAGTTTATTCTGTCTGTGTTCTTTGTACCAAAGTACATTACCTCACACCTCTCTGCATTGAGTCCCATTTGGCACCTATATGCCCAATCCAGCAATTTGTCAATGTCCTTTTGAAGTTCTACACTTCCTCCTCACAGTTTATAATTCTATCAGGTTTTGTGTCATTTGCACACCTTGAAAATGTCCCCTGCACACCAAGATCTAAATCATTTATATATTTCAGGAAAAGTAAGGGTCCCAATTCTGACCTCTACGGCAACTCCATTTCCAACATTCCTCCATCCCGAAAATTACCCATTAAAAATTATTCTGCGCTTCCTATCTCTCAGCTAATATTGTGTCCATGATGATGCCTTCCTTTTGATCTAGGACATAATATTCCTCACAAATCCATGGTATGACACTGTATTGAGTGCTACTTGGAAGTCCAAATGAGCTTTCCCCTCATTAATCCTTTCTGTTACCTCATGAAAATCTCTAGCAAATTAGTTAGACACAATTTTCCCTTAACAAATCCATGCTGACTCTTCCATATTTTTCTATGTGACTATTAATTCAATTCTGAATAATTGTTTCCAGAAGTTTCCTCACTCCACTACTGCAGTTAAATGGCTGGTCCATAATTGCTGGGCTCACCTTTACAATCTTTTTTTGAAAAAGGGTGTAGTTTTGCAATTCTCCAGTCCCTTGGCAGCACCTCCATGTCTGGGGAAGATTGAAAGATAATTGCCAGTACCTCTGCAATTTCCACTCTCACTTCCTTTAATACCCCTGGATGCATCTCATTCTGTTCTGGAGCTGGACAAATTTAAGTACCAACAGCTTATCCAATACCTTCTCCTTTTCAATTTTAAACCCTTTGAGTGACTGAGTTCCCTCCTCTGTCACCATGGCTTCGGTAACCTCAGTGTCATGGGTAAAGACAGATGTGAAGCATTCATTCAACTCCTGAACCATTACTGTCGCCTCTAAGTATAAATTCCCTTTTTGGTTCCTAATCGGCCCCGCTCCTCCTTTTAAAAAACTCTTTTACTGTTAATGTGCATATAGGACACTTTGAGATTTCCTTTTATGTTGGCTGCCTGTCTTTTGTCATAATCTTTCTTTGCTTCTCATATTTACTTTTTCACTTCCATTCTGAAACTTCACATTAAGCATGATTCTCAACAATGTTACTACCTGATAGTTGTTCTAAGTACACTTTTTCTTCTTTAACTTAATTTCAAATGCCTTTGTCATCCAGGGAGCTCTGGGTCTGTTTGTCCCAACTTTCCATTGTGAAGAAATATACCTTTGCAGTGCCCAAACCATCTTCTCTTTGAAAGTAGTCCATTGTTCAGCTATTGTTTCTATTGCCAACTTTTTCACATGTACCTCAAGTTTATCCCAAGTATAGAATTATTTCTGAACCATGACCATATTGTTTGCGTGACCAACATGACTGTTTGGAATACAAGAACCAACCAATTGTGTCCTCACCCACCTTGTATACATATAAATAAATGGCAGAAAACATCCAGGCAAGAAATTCCTAACCAACTTTTGAATTACATTATTCAGGGCTACTGAGATAATGCACCTATCAAAGACAATTGCAGTGTACCTACCAAAGAGCTGGTCATCTACCTCAAAACAAAGGTGGAAACTTGAATCCTCCTATTCCATTCATCTCTTTAACTTACTGGATAAACTTATTAGCCCTACTGGGAAGCCACAATATTTTTATTAATGTTGTTTATCCTGTGATGGGAAAAGGAAAGTCTAATTAATCATGGGTAGAATAATACAGCTTCCCCACCAGTAGGGCTGAAGGCAAGGGCTCGTGAAATGCAGCTCTTGGCCTTCCACTGCTTACCACCCAGCCTGACCTGTCTCTCATTTTACCGGAGTTGGTAGAAGCATTGGACAGTCTGCTTGCCTTTTGACCACCAAGGCCATTATGTGACCAATCCTGTCCAAGCTGCTCTTTTACTCACAGCCCAAGCCCAAGTCAGTACCCACATCTTTTACTGACCAAAGTACTATTGGGAAAGAGATAGGAGAGGACCTAATTTAGGAGTTCTGTATACCCTTTGGAGGCAGACTGGCCCTGTCGGCCTGTCAAACCCATCCCCATAGTGCTCACTGAGTTCATTGGGGTTTGACAACCAGATTTGATCGATATGCCACCAGCCTCCATTAGCTCATCTACTTTAGGGTCTCTCTGTATTCCCAGCATTGGCCAGCATTTAAAAATGGTGCCACTGGGACAAACCTGATTGGCTGACAGCTCTAGAAGAAGAAGCTTCCGCCCTAGGTGGGGATGGAATGTTTGCCCCTTAGGTAATTAATATCTTACTGTGTGGTAACTAGCTGTGGGACAGCTGCTGTCAGTGGGAATGTGTTGTTTGCGCAGTCTTCAGTTTTCTGCCCTGCTGCCAAAAATATCCTGTTCCACATTACAATGATTTACAGATTTATGTTTCATGTATTGGGTTTCTTTCGCGTTAGTCAAAACTGAGCAATTTATGAAATGTTAGCTGTTAATATTTGTACAATGATTCAGAATAAACAGAGGTTTCTGAATCATAACTAACGTCAATATAGACCAAATAATATGATACCAAAAACAATTCAAATAATATGAAACAATAAACCAGACTCTTTGGGTACCAAGTCAACAGAATTAAATAAAGTTACCAGCACAGAAACAGGTCATTCAGCTCAACAGATGTATGCTAATGTTTATACTTCACACTCGCCTTCCACCTTATTTCATTTCAACCGGTCAACATTCTGTTCCTTCTTTATGCACTTAACCAACTTCCTCTTAAATGCATTTATGCTGTTCTCTTCAGCCAGTCCATGTGGCAGCAAGTTCCACATTCTAACCATTTTTCAGAGAAAGAGATTTGTTCTGAATTACTTATTTCTTAAGGATTTTAAATTTCAGAACACTCATTTTGGACTCCCCACAAGTGAAGATATTTTTCCAACATGTACCCTGTCAAACTCCTTCATAATTTTAAAGACAGATCACCCCTAAGCATTCTCTATTCTAGAGAAAAATCTCCTATCCTCACTAAATCATTTTGTTAGTTTCAACCCCTCTTTTCTGGTATCACTCTTGTAAATCTTTATTGCACTTTCTTGTGTGCCTGTACATTCTTTTCATGGTATGGTGAGCAGAACTGTACTAAGTACTTTCAAGTGTGGTTTAAATGAGTTTCCCTGCAAGTTTAACAAAATTTTTCAACTTTTCATTTTTTTTTGCAAGAATTGAACCCCTGTGCTTTGTTTACATTTTCCATGGTGTTTTTAATGTGCATTCCAGCTTTGATGATCTGTATACCTGTGCCCCGAGACCTCTTTGTTCCTATAGTTCATTTAGACTCTTAAGAGGAAAGATTCATTCATGTAGCACCACTTCATGCAGAGATGTACAGATGTGCGTTGATTCCCCGGGAGAGTTAGCTCTGTCAGCTGCTACCTCTATGACCCATATAATATTCTTCAGCGATATCAATGGACAGGGCCAGTGACTTGAGACACTCTTTATCCCCTGGGAATAAATATAATACTGTTTACTGTCATTTTTAGTAGCACTAAATGAACAAACATTCCTTCCTCATGTTGCAAGAAATGATTTCATTTCTCCAACCTGCATGCACCTGTCTTGAAAGGTAAATGTTAATAACTGTGAAACAGTTAGTGCGGGGGCAAGGAAGCAAAAAGAGGAAATATATGAAAAACATTATGCTAGAACAGCATGTAAGCAGAAAAGCCTTCTCAGGAACATGATAGATAAATCCACCAAACTGTGAATCTGGTAAAGACACAATAGAGTGTTGTGATACACTGTCAAAGAGGTGAACTACACATCAAAGGCAGTTGAGAGTAAATTTCTACAGTGATTCACTCATTTGTCTGCTGTAATTTTGCTGGAAGAACCACAGAAAACCCAGAGAAGTGGGAGAAATGTTTGTGTCACTTTTTCCAGAGGTTCTGTACATCTTCTATCAATGTTATGACAAATAGTTAGGAGAATGCTGGCAAAAATTCACCACCCAATGGGAACATGAGAAATAGGAGCAGAACTAAATCAGACAGCCTCTCAGAACTACTCCAACATTCAGTGTGATCACAGATCGTCATGGATTTCAACTCCACTTTTCCAACTGCTTCCAATATCCCTTTATTTCTTGAAACACCAAAATTCTGGATCTATCACAGCTCTAAATATCCTCAATGACGGCACATCCATCCCCACTGGGATATGGAATTGCAAAGATTCACTACTCTTTCAGTGAAGAGCTCAGAGGAGAGTTCCCTCTGAGCACAGTGAAGGGCTGTCCTCTCAGCACAGTCCTAAATGATTAGCTCCTTATCCCGAGACCGCGCCCTCTGTTCTAGATTCCACAACCACTGGAAATAACAGTTCGGTGTTTATCTTGCCAAGACCATTCAGAGTTTTGTATGAATCAATGAGATCACCTTTCATGCTTCTAAAGTCCACAGAATATAGACACAATTTACTCAGCCTTTCATAATTCGCCAACCATCTCATCCCTGGCACCAAACTAATGAAGCTTCATTGAACTGCCTCCAATGAAAGTTCTCCTTTCTGAAATACAAAGACTGAAATTGCACACAGTACTCCAGATGTGATTTCAACAAATCCATAGATAATAGTTGCATGACTTTGTTACTCCTGTATGCCAATTCTCTTGCAATAATGGCCGACATGCCATTTTCTTTCCTAATTGCTTGCTGTAACTGCAAACCAAGTTTTCATTTTAATATGACATGCTCCCAGCAGGTGTGGGGCATATGAAGTAGGTCAGGTGGTTAGACCACCATCTTCCCAGCCAGTTGAAAATGCCCCATTTATTCCGACCTTCTTTTCATAAATTAAAGCAAGAAGAAATGCTAATATTCACGTCCAACTCCACAAATCTTCATTGTGTGTATAAACCTTTCATGTAGCATCTTATTAAATGTCTTTACAAAATCCAAATCAAATGCATTTACTGGCTCCTTATTTAACTACCCTACCAGTTACATCCTCAAAAATTATAATAAATTTGACAAACAGGGTTTCCCTTTCCAAAAACCATATTGCATTGTTCTGTTCAGACTCCACTTTTCTAAGTATGTTGTTAGGACATCCTGAAAATAGATTCCAACAATTTCCTGATGACTGGTCTTTTGGCCTGTACTTTCCTGCTTTTGTTATATATCAGTCCAGAAGGATGTGAAGGGGTTAATACTTGACTGAGTATGATAAACATAACAAACTCTGAAAGTATTTTGAGAACTTATTGGGACAGTAAAGTAGGATCTCATGTGACACAGACCTAAGGTTAGATCCACCCAACAGTTTATGCAGAAATGTAAAGTCTATTCTTATAACTTCTAATTGGTTGTTTATTCTTCAAGACTCTTCTTGTTAGATTAGAGGATGGCTATGTTTGTACACATTAGACACTTAGAAATATTCTACAGACTTAGGAAAAATGGATGAGAGCACACATCACAGATTTCTCTCCCTCTTCTTCTCTCCCTCTTCTTTCTCACATTTTTCCAATCTGCAGAGACCATTACAGAATCTCAGCATTTTGGAAAATCATAGCAAGTACATCCACTATCTCTTCAATTATCTACTTTAGACCCCTGTGATGTAGGGACAATTGGATTTTAATCACTTGAGTTTATCTAGTACTTTTACTCTGCTGATATAAATTGTTTCAATTTCTCCTGTCTTTGATTCCAAGAGATCAAAGTTAACTTAGCCATTCTCTTCCTTTTTATTTACTTGTAAAAGCTTTTACAATCAGCTTTTTAATTCATTGGTAGTTTAATCTCATATTTATTATTATGACTGTGCAAACATTGATCAAACCTCAGAAGAAATATTGTTTATAGTTGTAGTCACCTAATCATAAAAAAGACACATGTTCCTCAAAGTATTTTTTTAATTCACTCATGGCACTTGGACATTGCTGACTGGCTAGCAATTTTTATTGCCCGTCCCTAGTTGCCCCTGAGAAGGTGGTAGTGAGCTGCCTTCTTAAATCATTGCAGTCCACATGCTGTAGGTTGACCCATAATGCGCTTAGGAATGGCGATATATTTCCAAGTCAGGATGGAAAGTGGCTTGGAGGGCAACTTACTTGTGGTGGTGTTCCCACGCATCCACTGCCCTTGTCCATCTAGATGGAAGTGATCATTGATCCGGAAGGTGCTGTCTAAGGATCATTAGTGCATTTGTGCAGTGCATCTTGTAGATAATACACTTTGCTGCTACTGAGCGTCGATGGTGGAGGGAGGACTACTTTTTCCTGGATGGTGTCTAGCTTCTTGAGTGTTGTTCGAAATGCAATCATCAAGGCAAATGGAAGCATTCCATTATACTCTTGACTTGTACCTTATGGATGGTGGACAGGCTTTGGGAAGTCAGGAGATGAGTTACATGCCACAGTACTCCTAGCCTCTAACTTGCTCTTGTAGCCACTATGTTTATGTGGCGAGTCCAGTTAAGTTTCTGGTCAATGTTAACCCAAAGGATGTTCAAAGTGGGGAACTCAGTGATGGTAACATTATTGAGTGTCAAGGTCTGGTGGTTAGATTGTCTTTTATTGGAGATTATCATTGCCTGGCATCTGTGAGGCATGAATGTTACTTACTGTTTGTCAGCCCAATCCTGGATATTGTTCAGATATTGTTATTTTTGAACATGGACTGCTTCAGTATCTGAAGAGTCATGAATGATGCTGAACATTGTACAATCATTGGCAAACATCTCCATTTCTGACTTTATGATGGAGAGAAGGGCATTGATGAAGCAGCTGATGTTGGTTGGGACAAGGACACCAGCCTGAGGAACTCCTGCAGAGATGTCCTGGAGCTGAGATGACTGACCGCCAACAACCACAAACAATTTCCTAAGTGCTAACTATGACACCAACCAGTGGAGAGTTTTCTCCCTAATATCCATTGATTACAGTTTTGCTAGGATTCCTCGATGCCACACTCGGTCAAATTCAGGCTTGATGTCAAGGGCTGTCATTCTCAGCTCACCTCTGGAATTCAGCTTTTTTGTCCATATTTGAACCAAGGCTGGAATGAGATCAGGAGCTGAGTGGCCGTGGTAGAACCCAAACTGGGAGTCACTGAGCAGGTTATTGCTGAGCAGGTACTGCTTGGTAGCGCTGTTGGTGATACCTTCCATCACTTTCTTGAAAATCAAGAGTAAATTGATGGGGCGGTAATTGGCTGGGGTGGATTTGTCCTGCTTTTTGTGTATAGGACATATCTGTGCAATTTTCCACCTTGTTGGGTAGGTGCCAGTGTCATAACTGTACGGAAAATAGTTGGCTAGGGGAGTGGCAAGTTCTGGAGCACAAGTCTTCAGTATTGTTGCCTTAGAATTTTGTCAAGAACCATAGCCCTTGCAGTATCCAACACAGAGTGAATCAAATAGGCTGAAAATTGGTATCTGTAACGCTGATGACCACGAGGCAGCGCAAAGGCAGATGAAAAAGATGAAAATGTGAAACATTTCATTGTTGATATGTTTGTATTTTTTATTCTTTACTGGTGCTCTTTTGGATTTTCTTTGTTTGTATTCAGACTTCCTAATAACAATATTAAACATTAATTGGATTGAATATAATAAAGCCAGTCTCAACATTTTCAATTGTCCCCAATTTCATCCACCCAAGTAGAGACAATAACTAGTTAAATAATTTAGATGGATGGTTGGATTTAAAGCAAGGAATTGCAAGCATAACAGTACAAGTATTTTTGCAATAATGCATGTTTCGTTAACACAAATTGGCTGTAATGTTATTGATGAATAGTGGATGCTGTTTGGCTAGCGCAAACTTTCTGCTGCACAGTTATAGTGATTTTCTATAATGATTTCCATATAGCATGATTTTCTAAGGCTGTTTTCCATAGCATGATTTTCTACAGTATGATGTCATGCACAATTGCAACTATTGCGTTATAGGAGAACTACATGTATGGAGAAGGTAGAAACAGAAGCAGGGAGGAAGCTGTGGAACAATTTATAACAAGTTGAGATTATTGTTTGTTATATTTCTTAATGAATTAATGAAACTGACACTTTCAGAGAGTATGGCACCAGGTCAATAATGTTACTGCCCTCTGTGGCTTCTCATGAAAGCAAGGGATCACAGAAAATAGTCCATGTGCAAACTCCCATTACAAGTCTTTTGGAGATGCAGTAGTCTTGCAATGCCTGCATCAAAATCTAGTAATTGTAATTACAACAAAACAATCAGAAGCATTGATTACAGATACTACATTTGTATAGAGTGGCCATTTGTGTTTGACGTGAACAGTCAGACTTTTAACATCTACATTGTGGACAAATATTATCTTTATGTTTAGTTTCTTTTCTCAATGCTTCCCACTTACTTCTTCTCTTCTGATGCTACTGCTCTTATTTTTAATACTGCTGCACAACTGTCACCTTGTCAGGAAAGCTTACCACAGTGTGCTCATAATTGAAACAGCCATAACAACAGAAGGTAGGAGCTCAAGAGCAGTCCAAGTGAGGGAAAGATGAGCACTGAGAAAAGGAAGTGAAGAAAGGAAGAGGCTTGAGGCATGATAAGAAGGGGAAGAGAAAAGGAAATGAGAACTATTCTTAGAGGGTGGAAGATAGAGAAAGCATTATTATTAACTGGACATCACAATCTGAAGGGAGGAGGAGAATTAGTCAAGTTCAAACCCATTATCCTAAAAGAAGTCGCTGCAGTGGAAGTAGAGAATGCACTGGTTGTAACCTTCCTAAAAACCCTAGATTTCAGAAAGGTCCAAGCAGAGTGGAAAACCACAAATGTAACACCTCTATTTAAGAAATCAGAAAAATGGAAAGCAGGAGACAATGAGCCAGTTAAACTAACATCTGTCTTTTGGAAACTGCTGAAATCCGTTTGTAAGGAAATAGTCACAGGGAACTTAGAAAATCAAAATATAACTAGGCAGAGTCAGCAAAATTTTGTGAAAGGAAATTATGAACAACATGTTGTCAGCTTTGGCATGCAGGTAGGCACTCTGTTTTGAGTTATTAGACTTGTACAATAGCAGCATGGAGAATACCATACCAAAGAGAGTTGGTGCAGGACACAATCTACCTTTATCTCGCCACTGATCTTGAAAGCATCTAATGTTTCTCCATTGAAACTGACAGGACTGAGCATGTGCTCTTGCAATGAAGACATGACACCCAGGAGTTCAGGAGAGCAACCTATTTTCCGCAGCGTAAAGAGACAGTCTATGGTTATGGGATTGAAGGCCTTACTGAGGACTATGAAATTTTATTGCCGGGTAGTGCAGGGTACTAGTGAGACCACACCTAGAGGATTATATATAGCTTTCAACCCTTCTATTTGAGAAGGGTATACCTGCATTGAAGGGATTTCAGAGAGGCTTCTCTAGGATAATTCCTCGGAGGAAGGGGTTGTCTTATGAAGAAAGATTGAGCAGGCTGAGCCTTTACTCCTTGGAGTTTAACAGAATGAGAGGTTGTGATAATGCCTACAAGGCTCATGGGGAAATATTAATTAATCTCCTTGTGGACCTCATTGTGTATGAGTGTTCTTGATAACAGGGAATGGCCTGCCCAGTTGGAACTCATCACCTGAGCCCTTTACCTTATGGCGCAGTGGTACTGTCCCCACCTCTGAGCCAGAAGGCCTAGGTTCAAGTCCCACAAACTCCAGAGGCATGTAATAAAGAAAAACAGACCAACCCTTCACCTTCAATGATTTGCGTTACCCATAATAGGCTTTGCTTGTAAATATTTAATTGACTGCATACATGATTACTGATAGTGGTCAATAGTTAAAAACAACAAAAAAGTCAGTGATTTGATGTTAGAAAAGTCATTTGGTTATGTGTGATAACACTTCCAGATATAAAGAATAAATAAAGCCATCCCAGAGGGCTCTTGGGGCACAGTGGTAGTGTTCCTGCCTTTGAACCAGAAGGTTCAGGTTTAAGTCTCACTTGCTCCCCACCGACTCCCTGCATCTCTGAGCAGGTTGATGAGAAAATATATATAAAGCAGACTCAATGATCAGTCTATAAGGACATCAAGGGTTATGACAGATGGAGTTAAGGCCACAATCAGATGTGCCATGATCTTATTGCTGATCAGGCTTGGGTTGAGGTCAAAGGGCCTACTCCTATTGTTTAAATTCTTGTAAATTGGGCAGTTGGAGAAAGAGTGAGCTTCATGGTGGCTCAGTGGTTAGCACTGCGGCCTCACAGCGTCAGGGAGCCGGGTTCGATTCTGCCCTTGGGTGACGGTCTGTGTGGAGTTTGCACATTCTCCCCGTGTCTGCGTGAGTTTCCTCTAGGTGCTCCGGTTTCCTCCACAGTCCAAAGATGTGCAGCTAAGTGGATTGGCCATGCTAAATTGCCCATAGTGTTCAGGGATGTGTAGATTAGGTGGGATGCTCTGAGGGGCAGTGCAGGCTTGTTGAGCCAAAGGGCCTGTTTCCATACTGTAGGGTTTACATGATTCTAATCGAATGTTCAGATACAGACTGCTCTGGAAACCGGTGGTGGGTGGTGTTATATTCCAAGAGGACCTGGAGGTTGGAGTATTTAACAGCAGGAGTTTTATTATGAAGATATTTACTCTGCAAGTAGCAAAGTCAGACTAAGCTGTTTCCATCCAAAATGATTGATGACATTATTGTGACATCACACGTTTGGATTCTTAAAGTTATAGTCCACCATACTCACCAAATATGCAACAGATGGGTATTGAATTGGGAGAGTTGGGAAGGAAAACAAACATATTACAAGAACAGTCTAAATTAATGTTGATTGAGGAGGACATCAAGGGGAATAGGTCCTTTTAATAAGAACTGCTTAGGTCAATTTAGGGAACATGGTGATCCAATTGGCCTGTTGAAAACCAAAACGTAACTTATTTTTACTATTTGATTTACATTAAAAATGCATTGATTATAAATTTTAAAAGGGTCTACAATTAGCTGGACAGGATCACTTTAATGTAAAAATTCTCAAATGTCTCATTAAATTTATCAAGAATGCCTAAGAACTGCATTACAAACTAACGGATCCCATCATAAATTGATGAAACTTGCTGACTATAGTTCACCCTAGAATGAATCTATGGCCTGTTATATGTGGTCCAAATTTCCTAGCTGTTTCTAAGCAATGTTAGAAAATAAATTAAATATTTGTTCTCTCCTGGTTATGTAATTTGTTGCTCTTGCAGTAAAAATCTTTTAAAACAAAGACAATAAAATCTCAAGTGGCAGATAAAGAGTAGTTTACAATATGAAAATATTGTACCCTCGTTAGATAGAAACATAGAAAACAGGAGCAGGAGTAGACCATTCGGCCCTTCAATCCTTCTCTGCCATTCATTATGACCAGGGCTAATCATCCAACTCAATAGTCTATTCCTACTTTTCCACCATATCCATTGATCTCTTTTGCCTCATATGCTATATCCAATTCTTTCATGAAATCATACAGTATTTTGACCTCGACTGTTTTCTAGGGTAGCAAATTCCACAGGCTCACCACTCTCTGGGCGAAGAAATTTCTCTTCATCTCAGTCATAAATAGTTTACCCCATATCCTTAGACTGTGACCTTGGTTCTGGACATTGCCCATCAGGAACATCTGTCCTGCATCTACCTTGTCTAGTCCTGTTAGAATTTTGTAGGTTTCTATAGTATCCCCTCTCATTCTTCTGAACTCCAAATATAATCCTAACCATTTCAAATCCTCTTCATACGCCAGTCCCACCATCCCAGGAATTTGTCTGGCTAAACCTTTGCACTCTTACATCCCTGTTCCTGTACTTGAATCCTCTTTTTGTTATGGCTGCATGCTATTTGCCTTCTTTACCACCTGTGGCACCTACATGCTTACCTTCAGCAATTGGTGTACTCAGATATCCAGGTCTTCTTGCATATTCCCTTCTCTCAATTTATCGCCAGTCAGATAATGATCTAATTTTCTGTTTTTGCTACCAAAGTGAATAACCGCACATTAATTCACATTATACTGCATCTGCCAACCACTTACTTTGCTTGTCCAAATCACATTGAAGCATCTCTGCATCCTCCTCGAAACTCAATCGCCCCTCCAGCTTTGTGTTCCCTGCAAATCTGGAGATATTTCACGTAGTTTCCTCGTCCAAATCCTTTTTATATATTGTGAATAGTTGGAGTCATAGTTCCTGCAGTACCGCACTAATCACTGCCTGCCATTTGGAAAAAGACCCATTTATTCCTATTCTTTGTTTCCTATCTATTAATCAGTTTTCTTTCTATCTCAATACACTACCCACTAATCCCATGTACTTTATGCTTTAATTCTACACGCTATCCCCTCATGTGGTACTTTGTCAAAATCTTCCTGAAAATTGAAATAAAGTACATTCACTCTACTCATTACATCCTTGAAGAATTCTCGTAGATTTGTTAAACATGCTTTCCCTTTCATGAATCCATGCTGACTCTATCTGATTTTGCCACTGTTTTCCAAGTGCTGAGTCATTTATTCCTTTACAATAGACTTTAGTAGTTTCCTCACTACGAATGTCAGGCTGATAGATCTATAATTTTTGGTTTTCTCTCTGTTTTCCCTTCTTAAATAAAGGGATTATATCAGTTACTCTCCAACCTGTGGAAACGACTGCAGACTCTATAGAATTTTGGAAATTTTGAAAAGTGACAAAGCTTTTCACTGTACTTAGGTACATGTGACGACAATAAATCAAATCAAAGTGACCACCAATGCATCTACTTTTTCTAATATCATTTCCTTAAGTACTCTGGGATGTAGATTATCAAGGATTTATTGGCCTCCAATCCCACCAATTTCAAAATTCTATTTCCTTACTAATACCAATTTCCTTTGATACCTCCCTTTCACTAAAGCCTGCGTTCCCCAACATTCCTGTATGTTATTTGTGTCCTCCCTTGCGAACACAGTACCAAAGTATGTATTTAGTTGGTCAGCATTTCTTTGTTCCCCATTATTTTGACTATAAAGGACTTACAGTTGTCTTCATCAATCATTTTCTCTTCACATACTGATAGAAACTTTTACAGTCAGTGTTTGTGTTCCTCAAGTTTACTGTCATACTTTATTCTCCCTTTCTTAATCAAACCCTATGATCTCCTTTGCTGAATTCTAAACTGCTCCCACTCCTCAGGTATGTTATTTGTTTTAAAAAAAACAAAATGCCTTTGTTCATTGTATAATCTAAATCACTCAAAAAATGCACCAAATGAAGTATCAAAAAAGAACCATCTGATTCATGAATCTTTTGCATCACTACAACATATTTTGTGTCATATTACACCTGATTTCCTCTCAGTCAGTGGACTAGACAAGAATTATAAGCTCACTAATAGATTCCATTGTACTGAACACTACTATTTGTACTATTGGTTCCTATCAAAACACTTTATAAATTATGACTTTTGCTGATGGTTTCCCGTTGCTTTGTAGTAAGTTCTTTTAAGTTGCTTGAAATGATTTCAAATGTTATCATATTGACCTTTATACTTCAGATTCGGGAGCTTGACTCCCTGTTTTCACCTTTGAATTCCAATTTCTCCATGGTATCACCAACGCCTATTTCAATCTCTTTAATTAGTTTCAGCCTATAACTTCCAGAACATTTGCACTCCTCCATTTCTGATTTCTTAAGTGCTCCAATTTTAATTACCAGTTTTAGTCGTACTTTGACATGCCATTGCCCTAATCTTTGGAACTCGCTCCTTAAACCACTCCTCTGCCTCTCTTTCCTTCTTTAAATTAAACCTGGGTCTATAAGCAGGCTTTTGGTCATTCATCCTGGCACTTTTATTATGTCACTTGATGTCAAATTATGTTTGATAAAGTTCCTATGAAGCGTTTTGGAAAATGTTACATTCAAGTTACTGTGTAAAGGAAAGTTGCTGGTGTTCTTGTTGAGTCAGTTTGCAGAGTTAGCATTGCTAGTCTACTCCTTGCATTCCGGTGACAAGTTTGTAAACAGTTTTCTTATTGCTGACCTGATTGATGGAAGCTGGATTTAGTCATGGAAACCAATAGCTAATTTACAGGGATAACAGCCCCCTGGGATATGAATTAAAATCGGGTCCATGTAATGTGAGCTTCACTTAGCTGTGCATAAAGCTTTTTATTGAAACTAAGAAGTACGGTGTCACTAGCAGAATGTATGGGTTCCCTTGAATGCCCATAATCAGCATATTTGGTATGGAAGAGATGTGAGTTTTCTTATTTTCAGTGTGTGCAGCCCAATTAAATAATACCAGTTATAAACTTTTGTGAGTTTAAAGACGAGTTTTTTTTTTCTCACCCGTTTAGCCCAGAATTAAACCACAACACCTCACACATGCACACCTACGCACACAAAGATTGGTTACAGGTAAAGGTAAAACTGTTATAATCTTTCGTTAATTTAGTCTTTGGTTTACGGTCTTCATTTCTTGTGAGAAAAAGCTAGTTTAGACAATGATTTTAATGCTTTGAAGCGAAACAAGTGTATTATAAAGTGAAGGATTTGCAGCGGAATGTGAGGTTTCCTGTAGTTGAATTTCTAGGAGGTTGGTTCTGAGGTAAATGTAAATGTTTAATAGCTTAGGGAGACACTTTCTCTCCGTTAAGGCTTCCGGCTGACGAGGTATGGCTGTTAATTACCTTTGCTGCTTGAATATCCCGCAGCTAGTTTTTTCAGATGGAATCCTGCAAACTAGCTTCTGCTGGTTTTAGAAGCAGGCAGAAGACATGACTGTCTCACCAAGTAATGTTTTGCAAAATTCAAAATCCTTTCCAAATAAAGTGAGTGTTTATGTTGATTACACAATCCATGCTGTGCATTCACATTTCTGATCATTTGTATTAGCCGGCGTCTGAATGTTGAATTCAATTCAGTGATACCCCTTTGATTGGTTCCAACGAGGAACAGCATTTCACATCAGCTTTAAATGTTCCGATCAGGGGGCTTTTGTGGTACAGAGGTAGTGTCCCTGCGTCTCAGCTAGGAAGTCCAGACTCAAAGTCCCACTTGTTCCCAAAGTGTGCAATTACATTTCTGAGCAGGTTGATTAGAAAATAAAGAGAATGTTCCAATTGATTTCTTTTGATACAGGGGAGTGATTTCAATCCATAAATGAAGCCATAAGACTCTCAGGTAGCAATCTTTTCAAACTTGATCTGTTCAGTTCTAAAATATATAAGCATTAACTGAAATTTCCTTATAGAATGCCTTGGTATTGGACATAATACCAGTGACTCAGCATATTGTTGCTTTAGTGTTCTATGCTATGGAGCCAGGGAGAGAGTCTGCTCTTGGCTTTGACCTCAAAACAATAGAATTAACAGAAGTCAGGAATCCTGTTCTTAAGGAATGGAGAAACAGTATGTGAGTTGTGTCACATACACAAGTCTTTGCAGATCTTAATGATTGACTCCAGAGTTGACTGGTAAAGGTGTGGGTGCACAATGATCCTATGACTTAGGAGAATCAAAACTGAATGGATGAAAATGTTAATCAAAGATTATTTTAAACAATGGTTACATTGTCATGAAAGACAAAACCTTCCTTTCAACAGCAGCGGAAGAATTCTGTACTGCTATCAGTCAGCTAATCTCACTGACCAAAAAGCACCAAACGTGTATGACTGCTTTGTTTTAATATGTCCTAATGTAAACCTGAACCTTTCACTTAGATGCTGTAATCTCTTTAAAAGTAGCCTGAAAGCTATGAAAAGACATGTATGATGACATAGAAACACCAGGCAATTAAAATAAATAAAAAAAGGAACAAAGGGCAGACTGAAGAAATAATTATGTCAAGACACTTAGCAACAAGAACTTAAAAAGCAAAACTGGAGATAAATACATCGTTTTCAACTTTCTATGCCATTGTTTTGACATGGTTACTGCTGTGGTGTTGTTTCAAAGTTGAAGATCAATTTTAGCCTTTTGCTGTCAGGTCCAAAATATTCTTGCTCTTGTTGTGCTGCTAAAGAATATTTAGAGTTTGCTGAAGTGGTTTCTTATTTAAGAAACATCTCACTGTGCCTTTATTTTCAAAGCTTCAAAAAAGAGCAAAATAATGACGTTGCATTGCTTCCTGTGATGATGCATTCTGTCTCCTCACAGTCAGACCAAAACTCTTATACAATAGGAAGATTCTGCAGAAGTTTCTTCCTGCACACATGAGGATTTAATGGCTGATGTCAGGATATTACAAAAAAGAGGTTGTTACAATCCTAGAATGATACAGAAAGAGACTGGTCCTTTTCATTCAAAGATTATGATTAATATTTTTCTTGCTATCAAAACACTGTGTGCAAATAAGAATTATATACTATAAATGCTGAAAACTGCAAATTTATTGGCACTAAAGTGACCATAGTCCCTGGATGACAGGTCTGCTCTTTCATTAGAGAGAGATGACTTGTGGTAGTTTAACCTGAGGGTCAACACACCTCAGGCAAGGGGAGACATTGACTCTCCATGGTCACCTCAGCCAATGTGTGAATTGAACCCACACTGTTGGTATAACTGCATCAAAAAACCAGTCGTCCAGCTGTCTGAGCTAACCGACCCCCAAAACACAAGATTGCCCTGGCTAGTTCAGACAATAGCACATCGACTTTCAATCTTGATGCTGTGGGTTATGGGCAGTATTGCTATGGTGACAGCACAAAAGCAATCAGCATCAACCCCAAGAGTTCATTGCACAGGCTACAGGGTAAATGCTGAACTTGCCAACTGTGCAGTTCAATTTGAGTAGTGCTTTCATTTTGACATTTAGCATATTGGATGCAATGATTTGAACCAGGAACAAGACACTAAGAGCACGGAAGTATCCATTTCTAGTACAGTACTAGATTGCATCCAATATGCTAATTGTCAAAATGAAAGCACTATCAAATTGAACTGCATAGTTGGCAAGTTCAGCATTCTTCTCTGTGATAAAGACCACCTCCTT
The DNA here is from genome assembly GCF_021869965.1 of Rhincodon typus. Taxonomy (NCBI): domain Eukaryota; kingdom Metazoa; phylum Chordata; class Chondrichthyes; order Orectolobiformes; family Rhincodontidae; genus Rhincodon; species Rhincodon typus. Next base: position 51,043,316 of record NC_063340.1, on the reverse strand, counting down.
CCTATCTATAACACTGTACATCCACACTGCTCCCTTACTGCTGCTGAAACTCCAGCTGTGTATTTGTCAGCTCCAAGTTTCATTATTCCAAAGTTCTTCTGGCCCCATTCCTGATCTTTCATGATAGCCGAAGAGGACAAATTCAGTCCATGCAACATTTTACAGCACACATCCTATACAGCGCAAAGTTCTCCTGAGCCATCACTCGTGTCCGGAACGACTGACATCAGCTCTTGTTTCCCAATACTGATCATTTAAAATTCTGATCTTCTGTATAACCTCCTCCAGCTCTCTGAACCCTCTCCTCTCCTCCCATTTCTTCAGTCCTCCGACTCCGGCTTTTAATATTCGCTTCCACAGCGCTTCTTCAATTTTTCAGATTCCTTTCTCCATTCCTGCAATGTCTCTCCCTCAAGAAGAGAAACCCATGTCCTTTCACTGGGCTTTTAAGCGACCATCGTAAGCTCAGCTTCGAGGTGCATTTTGAATTTCATGCGCCTTGGTAACGTTTCTCTATGTTAATGCCGGTAGTTTAATGGAAGTTTTATCTTATTTAGACTCGTATAAGAACAGCAATGAGCACACCTGTTTAAAAAAGAAAGCATAACATGCACAAGGAGAAAGAAAAAAAAACCCTGGGCGAAATTACAAATGTTTCCAAGCTCCTTGGGATTTCCTTATTTATAACTCTCCATGTGATTACATGATAGGTTGTTTAATACAATGTATTCAATGGCTGTATTTTCCCACACCGATTGTATTCCAGACCTCTATGACTCGTGATTGCTGATAAATGAACAGTAATTATGATGATTTTAGATCTGAAATTGATAAACTCCTGCAGTTCATGTTACGTTGGATTCCTGGAACAGAATGCGTCGGCTGATTCGAGGGAATTGTTATTGAGTAATCGAATGACCTGATTTACAATGTTAATCAAACGGCCAATGCAATAACAATATTTACAGTCAGGAACCCTTTGAGCTACAGTGAAACAACACTCTTTCCGCTGCTGTATACCCAGCTACTTCTGGTAAAACCGATTACTCATTCGGCACTAGCCCTTGTTTAATGTTAAAGCCGAACAAAGCTGATGTCATTTATTCCAGTGAAGACATGAGGAGTTAAAAAAAATGTTCAATTATATTGATCCCGCAGACAAGGCCGGGAACCGGTGTAATCACCGTTTGAACGGAAAATAACAGGGGAAAATATTAAAGTATTGAAAACAAAGAACCGCAGGAGAGAGACCTCGTTTATTCTAATTGGACACTTTGAACCATTGCAAATAAACACAGTAAATTCAGAGGCAAGAAAGTCAAACAATGAAATATAAGATTATAATGAGTAAGAAAAAAAATCAAGTTTAACGTAGTGTACATGCCACTGCCACATTTGCAATAATTCATTCATGTTCTGGTATGGCAAGTAGAACAGGAAAGTCAGTGTTATTAATATTCTGATAGTTATACAGGATAACTCAGATCATTCTGTTATTGTCTGCAAAAGCGCAGAGGTTTCTTTTCGGAGGTATTAACTGTTGCCGTACAGATTGCATCAGAAGGTGCTGACTCACTGTGTTTATGTTTCCACGTGATACTGACTTCATTCCTGAAACAACTCAACGTCAGATGACCCGCTGATAATCAATATTCATCACGTCATTTAAAAAAAACATTGATTTTTAGTAATATCCAAACAGTGTTTTAATCGAACTTTAGGATCATATCGAAATGATGGACATTGTCTTCAGTTTTGATTGGGATTTAGCGAATGTTCACTCTTCTGTTTATTTTGTTTTTAAATTACATTTTGAATTTTACAGAGACAGGCTGGGAAAAAAAAAACAAGCGCTTTAAATGGTGTAACAAACATTAAAGAATCTGCTCATGTCATTTTATTTTAATATTACTCATTTTTTCTGACTTTGATGCATCCGAAATGAGTGATATCTAAATAAAGGTTTTTCATATCAAACAAAAACCGCCCTCAATGTTTTTATAAGCCTAAAACTTTTACAAGAGTAGTTGTCCATTCATTGGAAACATCTCTCAAGACTGGGAATATAGTTCTGATTTGTTCAGAAATGTTTATCAAGTAGTTGCTTTGCATTCACTAGCTCAATAACACTTGTGCCTCTCATTTGGTGTAGGGAACTGCTGTATTTTAGACTGCCAGTGTCCTGTTTTCTTTTATTTACTCGTGATGTGAGCATTGCGACTGGCCAGCATTTATTGCCTGTACCTAGTTGCCCTGAAAAGGTGGTTGTGAGCTTCCTTCTTGAACTGCTGCAGTCTATGTGATGTAGGTTGACCCACATTGCCCTTAGGGAGGGAATTCCAGGATTCTGACCCACTCACAGTGAAGGAACAGTGATACATTTCCAAGTCAGGACAGTAAGTGACTTGGAGGGGAGCTTGCAGGTGGAAATGTTCCAATGCATCTGTTGCCCTTGTCCTTCTAGATGGAAGTGGTCCTGGAAGGTGAAGTAGATGGAAGGTGCGGTCTAAGGATCTTTAATGAATTTCTGCAGTGTATCATGTAGATAGTACACACTGCTGCTACCGAGCATCAGTGGTAAAGGGAGTAGATTTTCGTGGTTGTCAAGCCAATCAAGTGAGCTACTTTGTCCTGGATGGTGTCAAGCTTCTTGAGCGTTGTTGTAGCTGCACACATCCAGGCAAGAAGGGAGTATTTCATCACACTCCTGACTTGTGATGGAATCTACTACATCACCAAGTAAAATACATACCACAAAATGCCAAGCAATGACCATCTTCATAGAGACAATTAGAGGGACTGTCTCATGGTATATAACAGATCATCAGTTCTGTGTATAGGCAGAATCACACTGCTGTGCTAATAAACTAACTCTCTTTGGCTTCTTGAAATCATCTATCCAGTAGACACCAGCAGTCCAGCAATGGCAGGGCTATCAGTATACACAGTTCTTAGCATGGTCACAATTTATGAGATTCAAACCACACTAATGGTGGCAGAATAGATCACACAAAACACAATTAAATCAGTCAATGATCTGCAATGATTTGACTTTGAAGTGAGATATAAGCCAGGTGCCAGGATGATTCTGCTTAACAGATTGCCCATCCAGACTCACACAAAGACCAGATATTCCTCTTGATCTATACATTTATGCTCTTGATGCAAACAGAGTTGATGGCATTGTCACGACTGGTCTGTTCCATAATGTCCAGATCCAGTGTGAACAGTTCCAGCAACTGCTGAAGATAAGCAACTACAGGATTTGTGAAAGATCATTGTCCAGGGATGGCCTGACAATGTTAATAAAATTCTTTGGAAAATTTGTTCATTTTGGCCATACGGAGGTGAACTTAGAATGTCAAAAAACCATATTTAAGGGCAAACAAATGCTAAGACTAAAAGCATTACACCAAGATATTACATCCACGTTACAACAGGAACACACAATCATACACATAAGAACACGCAAGGTAGCTCGAACATCTCCTGTCATGCCAATTACCTACCCCACACCCTCGGTTCTGACTTGAATTTGGGGTTGTTTCAGCACAGCCAGCTCATTTCGCCTTCTTATAGTCACCGTTATCACCCATCTAGCTTCTCTTATAGAGTCATAGGGTTATACAGCACAGAAATAGACCCTTCAGTCCAACTCATCCATGTAACCAAATATCCTAAACTGATCTAGTCCCATTTGCCAGCATTTGGCCTATACCCCTCTAAACCTTTCCTATTCATGTACCCATCCAGATGCCTTTTAAATGTTGTAATTGTACCCACCTCTACCACCTCCTCTAGCAACTTGTTCCATACAAGCACCCTCTGCGTGAAAAGGTTGCCTCTCTCAGGTCCCTTTTAAATCTAGTTTTGGAAACCGCTATCCTGTGAAAAAGACCTTGACTTTTAACCCTATCCATGCCCTCATGATTTTACCAACCTCTATAAAGTTACCCTTAAGTCTCTGACACTCCAGGGGAAAAGGCCCCAGTTCAAAAGTGTGAAGTGATTCATTTTGGAAGGTCGAATTTGAATGCAGAATACAGGGTTAATGGCAGGATTCTTGGCAGTGTGGAGGAACAGAGGGATCTTGGGGTCCACGTCCATTGATCCCTCAAAGTTCCTACCCAAGTTGGTAGGATTGTTAAGAAGGTGTATGATGTGTTGGCTTTCATTGGCAAGGGAATCAAGTTTCAGAGCCATGAGGTTATGCTGCAGCTCTATAAAACCCTGGTTAGACCACACTTGGAATATTGTGTTCAGTTCTGGTCGCCTCATTATAGGAAGGATGTGGAAGCTTTAGAACATAGAACATAGAACATAGAACATTACAGCGCAGTACAGGCCCTTCGGCCCTCGATGTTGCGCCGACCTGTGAAACCAATCTGAAGCCCATCTAACCTAAACAATTCCATTATCATCCATATGTTTATCCAATGACCATTTAAATGCCCTTAAAGTTGGCGAGTCTACTACTTTTGCAGGCAGGGCATTCCACGCCCTTACTACTCTCTGAGTAAAGAACCTACCTCTGACATCTGTCCTATATCTATCACCCCTCAATTTAAAGGGTGCAGAGAAGATTTTGCAGGATGCTGCTGGACTGGAGGGCAGGTCTTATGAGGAAAGGTTGAGGGAGTTAGGACTTTTCTCATTGGAGCAAAGAAGGATGAGGGGTGACTTGATAGAGGTGTACAAGATGATGAGGGGCATAGATAGAGAGGATAGCCAGAGACTTTTTTCCAGGGCGGAAATGACTATTATGAGGGGGCATAATTTTAAGGTGATTGGAGGAAAGTATAGGGGAGATGTCAGAGGTAGGTTCATTACACAGAGAGTGGTGGATCCGTGGAATGCGCTGCCGGCGATGGTAGTGGAGTCAGATACTTTAGCAACTCTTGGATACGCACATGGATGATAGTAAGACGTAGGGTATGTAGGATGGTTTGATCTTAGAGTAGGATAATAGGCCAGCACAACATCATGGGCCGAAGGGCCTGGACTGTGCTGTACTGTTCTATGTTCCATGTTCTCTATGTCGTATTCAGCCTCTCCCTATAGCTCAAACCCTCCAATCCCAGCAACAACCTTGTAAATCTTTTCTGAATCCTTTCAAATTTAATAACATCTTTCCTATAGCAAGGAGACCAGAATTAAATGCAGTATTCTAAAAGCAGCCTCACCAATGTCCTGTACAGTGCAACCCTGATGTACCAACTCCTATTCTCAATGCACCGACCAATGAAGGCAAGCATACCAAATGCGTTCTTCACTACCCTGTCTACCTGCAACTTCACATTCAAGAAACTATGCATCTGCACCCCAAGGTCTCTTTATTCAGCAACACTCCCCAGGGACCTATCATTAACTATATAAGTCCTGCCCTGGTTTGCCTTACCAAAATGCAACACCTCACATTTATCTAAATTAAACTCCACCTGCCATTCCCCAACCCATTGACCCATCTGATCATGATCCCGTTGTATTCTGAGATAACTTTCTTCACTGTCCATTGCACCACCAATTTTGGTGTAATATGCAAAACTTAATAACGATACCTCATATATTCACATACAAACCATTTATATAAATGAAGAAAAGCAGTGGACCCAGCACCGACCCTTGCAGCTTTTCCTCACAGGCTTTCTTAAATAATGGCACCACATTAGCCACCTTCCATGGCTGTCAATGATACAGATATTTCAGCAAGGAGCCCAGCAATCTCTTCCCTAGCTTCCCACAAAGTTCTGGGATACACCTGATCAAGTCCTGGGGATTTATCTACCTTTATGCATTTTAAGACCTCCAACAATTCCTCTTCTGCAACATGGACACTTTTCAATACATCACTACTGATTTTCCAAAGTTCTCTGGCTTCCATGTCCTACTCCACAGTAAATACTGATGCTGAATATTCATTTAGTATCTCACCCTTCTCCTGTAGTACCACACATAAATGGCCTTATTGATCTGTAAGGGGCCCTATTCTCTCCCTGATTACTCTTTTGCCCTTAATGTATTTGTAGAATCTCTTTGGATTTTCCTTTACCCTATTTGCCAAAGCTATCTCATGTCCCCTTTATGCCCCCCTGATTTCCCTCTTAAGCATATTCTTACTGCCCTTATACATCTCTAGGGATTCAATCCTGTCTATACCTGACATATACCTCCTTCTTTTTCTTGACCAGAGCCTTGATTTGTCTAGTCATCCAGCATTCCCTACACCTACCAGCCTTGCCCTTCACACTAACAGGAACATACTGTCTCTGAACTCTCATTATCTCATTTTTGAAGGCCTTCCACTTTCGACTGTTCCTTTTCCTGTGAACAGCCTCTCCCAATCAACTTTTGAAAGTTCCTGCCTGAAGCCCTTAAAATTGGCCTTACTCCAATTTAGAACCTTAACTTTTAGATTGGGTCTACCCATTTCCATAACTATTTTAAAACCAATAGAATTATGATCACTTGCCCCAAAGTGCTCCCCTACTGACACCTTAGTCACTTGCCCTGCCATATTTGCCAAGAGTAGGTCAAGTTTTGCTCATTCTCTAGTATTACAACTGTATTTTTCTTACAGATATCTGAGATCTTCTTACAAATTTGCTTCTCAATTTCCTGTTGACTGTTGGCTCTTCTTCCCTGGTGTATGATTAACAATTCCCTGGTTTGTCTACATTATTTGTCTCTTTCTGTCTGGGTTCCCTCTCCAACTATCTGCCCAATCCTCATCCCCCACCCTACACCTCCACCAAACCCCTCACCTCATCCCACCCCTATCATCAGCGTAAATATCATCCTCTCCTAGCTGCTATTAGTTCTGAAGAAGGGTCACTGGATTCAAAATGTTAACTCTCTGTTTTCTCTTCACAGATACTGCCAGGCCTGCTGAGTTTTTCCAGCCATTTTAGTTTCTGTTTGTGGCTATCATGTAGATCTGTGTACTTGCCAGGGATGATTCAGGATATTCTAAGACTTGTGAAAGCATGTGAGACATACCAAAAGTACCAAACCCAGCAGTGGGGGGAGGCTCGACATCCAAATGATGTTCCATTCACTCCTTGGTTGAGGGCAGCAACTGACCTATTCATAGTGCATGGGGAAGATTACATCATTGTGACACATTACTTCCCTAGATTTCCCATTGTTCAGTGACTTAGTGATGCAACAAGACACAATGTATGTTATTTTCAGTTTATTTAGTACACATTAGCCAGCATAATTGTTAAATACAGTGATACCTTAGAGTGTCATGAAATATCTCAGCCCGTACTGCCTATTCTTGATATTTAAACAGACTTCTTAAAGCATCTTGTTATCTCACCAAGTAAAATCTTCGGCAGTGTCACAATGAAATAAAATAAGCAAGAAAGAGTTCATGTTTGAACCTAGGGATGTTCTCATCCGTGTCAGCAATTAGTCTGTATCCTGTACTATGGGGTGAATTAATTGATATATTTCAGTTACTGATCATTAGCCAGTCACATTTGCTGGGAAGTTATTGGACAGAATGTTAACTGCCAAGGTGGAATTGTATTTGAGTCTTGGCAAGGGTTAAAATAATGGAGACTGAAACAGAAACCAGACGTGATCACACCCACTTCCAGGTTTAATCACATTGTGTTTGTGTCTAAGCAGAAAACACCCAGATAGCTGCCAGGTAATTAATTTTGCTGTTGAAACTGGTAATTAATTGTACCCTCAGTTTAGAATTCCAGCTTGAAGAGAGAATGGTCAGGTTTTCTGGCCTGTGTGGAATTTGCCAAGGTCAACAAGATGATAACACAATGAGGAGTCATTGTTCAATAAAACCGACAGGCTACAATGTCTTTAAACTATGAAACTGCATATCTCCTGGCCTGACCATGTTAAATGCTTGTGCTCACAGAACTTGTTCGGGGACCAGATACAATTGTCCCCCAGATGATTTCTAACTTTCTGATAGTCATTGCACTTCACTTGAAAGCTGAAAACTACCTGTGAAGCAGTGAAATCTGGTGTCTGAACTACTACTCTGAGCCCAAACCTTTCATTCAGTTTCACAGTTTAAAAACTTCACAGTCTGAGTGTACTTACTCCACATGGACAGCAGTAATTAAAGAAGATGTCTCACCACCATCTTTTTGAGGGCAATTAGGGATGAGCAATAAACACTAGTCCATACCAGTGATGAAGGAATGATTAAAAAATAACATGGAATTCGCAATCTATGTTCACAGGTGAAGTATGGGTATGTAGGTGAAGTACAAAAGCAATTTGTGTCTCCAGATCTATGCCTCAGCATGAGTTAGCACCTGGGAGAGAAAGAAAATAAAGCAAATCACTGGGCTATTCTTTCTCAAAAAATTCTTTGAGGAAGAAGTGGTTGTGTGTGTGACAAAAGACAAGTGCTCTATTCATTTCTGTTCAAGAAAGCTTTCTTAATAAAATTAAAATCAGCAAAATGACTTTTTGCTATCCAACTGAATTTTTGATATGGACAAGTTAGCCTGAAATGTTGTTTTAAAAAATACAGGTACTCAATGAAGCACTGTGCAGGAAAGCAGACAGGGCAGCCTTTTGGTCTTACACAACAAGTATTTGCTTTCACTTTGGCTGTGTATTAAACCAACATCTAGTAAGTCAACCTTTATCTGGAATCCACTAAAATATTTGACCATTAGATGTAAATCAATGGAATATGCTCATTTTATTCCACTTTTAGTCCAAAGATTGTTTTTAAGGAAAAGTTGAAAAGCTTTGTTTGGTCACTGATTTAAAAATCCAATATTCATCTTGAATATGCTGATTGTGAGTTGTGAGATTGAAATGCTTGTCCGTTATGAATATCTGGGACATGTATATACTGATTCCCAGTAGACGCAAAGATACTTTCCTGTTAATAATGGCATTTTTAAAAGTTCATTCTTGGTATGTGAGTCTTGCTGGCAAGGTCACCATTCATTGTGCACCTCTATCCTGAGCAGGTAGTGATGGGCTGTCTTTATGAATAGCTGAGTTTTCATATAAATGAACATATTATTAGCCCAATTTAGAGGGCATTTAAATCTAAAAAAAATTGTGTTTGTATGGGATTAGAGCCACATTTATGGAAAATTAGGTAAGGACGCCAGGTTTTGTTTCCTAATGTGAACCAGTCAGCTTTTTACAACAAGCCAGCTCTCTATTTTCAAATTTAAAAACACTGGATTAAAATTGTAAATTGCCATAGTGGGATTTAAACTCACATTTTCTAGAATTTTCTTGAGATACATTGAAGTTGACATATATAAATAAAACAGTTTATGTATTCAATAGTGATTCATTGAGTGAAATGTTTTGATGCAATACTGTGACATAATTGCATATTGTTAATAAGTGCACTTGGTTTGTGTTTTCATTTCACCAGTTTCACTACTTCTCCCAATAAGATCTCAATGTTAATAGCTGTGATTGCTCTGTTGACCTTCACTATCAACATGTACAAGGATGGCAGGTGCATTCCCATTGCCATGCAAATCACACACCAATTGATTTGGAAATATATGTTAGTTCCTTCATGGTCACTTGCTCAAGAATCTAGAATTCCCACCAAATGACAGCATCGTGCCACATGATTTCAGCAATTCCAGAAGGTGGAACCACCTTCTCAAGTGATATTAGGGATGGACAGCAAGTGCTGACCTAGCAATGTCCATATCTCTTGAACAAATTTTTTAAAAAATGCTTTCCTACAGCCCTGTTGTGTTTACGTTCAATCATTAGTTGGAAGAAAATTTATGGAGATGAAAACTGCCCTTCTTTATATGAGAGTTTGCTTTCACCAAAGCATCTCAAGACAGCAAATCTTATCTAGCTTAATTCAATAATTCAAATTGTTTATAGTTACATCGGGAGTAATTTCTTACAATTTACAAAAAACTGATTGTTTACCCATAATGAATTTCTTGTGACATTGAAACATGCATATGTTGTGAAGGTTCAAGGGCAGGAATGTGTTTTATTCAGTCTATGATATGAATTTAGCCTTGTTTTGTCCATGTACTTATTCATATATGTTAATTTAACATTATCAAATATGTTATATGAATGTTAAGATTTTTTAAAAATCCAAGGGAAGATGTATGGAAAGTAATCAATCTAATGCAGAATTTTATTATTACTTTTAAGTCTTTTCTTTACTTTTTGTGCTTGGCAAATGTTTCTACTTTCAATCTCTATTTTATGGCAAATGATACATTAATGTTCAAGTTTATAAAATTAGTGGGTTTAACTTCCAGCATTCTAAAGCAATCTTGGCAGCAATAGTTCAAAACTATTTTTCATGCAATAAACAGATGACTGCAAGTGGAGTAATTATTACTCCTTGATAAACATTTTCAGAGCTTCCGAGAACCACAGCCAAAGTTATGAGAAAATAATCTTGTAAAATCATAATGTATTTCCTCATGGAATATGGTAATCAGGAAGTACTGAAACTGGTCATTTGTAAGCACTCAATTAACCAGCAGTCGAAATAAAGCAGCTTAAACAATCATATCAGGTAATTTTCTTTAACACGGAGAAACATATATCTATTCAAAACCTTGGATCTAGCGACTATCCCTTGGTCCACATCTGTGTTATAATTACACAGATGGTAGTCTTTTCATGCCAATAATTATCATTGAAATTTCTTGAGCAAACATTTTTAATGGAAATCATATGTCAATGTTTAGAATGGCAAAACCCTATTTAACATACGTACAGCTTGTTGTTTTGGTGAACTGATGAACCAATCAAATCATACAAGAAGTTTCTGAAAACATGTTCTTCCTATTAATTGAAATTTCTTGAAGTTAGTAAATATAATGAAGCTTCATAAAATCATACAATCATGGAATTTTACAGTACAGAAGAGGCCATTCAACACATCGTGTCCGTACCAACTCCTGAAACAACTACCCAGCTAGTCCCATTCTTCATCCCAATCTCCACAACCCTCTAAATTCATCACTTTCAGATACATATCCAGCTCTGTTTTGAAACGTCTTATGGAACCCACCTCTACCACTCTCCCAGACTGTGCAATTCAAATCCTAACAACTTTCTGAGTTAGTATGTTTCTCGTCATCTCACTCCTAGCTCTCTTGCTGACAACCTTGAAATTGTGAACCCTAGTTACTGAAATATCAACTAGTGGAAACAGAATATCCTTCTTTACCTTGTCAAAATGGTTCATAATCTTGAACATGTCACTAAGGTCACCTCTTAATCTCTTATCCAAGAAGAATATGCCCAATTTCTCTAATCTCTCCTTATATTTAAAATCCTTCATTCCTGGTATTATTCTAGTGAATCTCCTTTGCAACCTCTCCAGGGCTTCAACATCCTTCCTTAAATAAGGTGCGTCTAGAACTGAACATAATACTCCAAACATGGTCTGACAGTGATTTGTTGGGTGTAGCAACACTTCCTTGCTTTTATACTCTATGCCCCTATTTATAAATCCAAGGATCCTATAAGCCTTCTTAACAACTGTTTCAGCTTGCCTGGCCACCTTCAGAGAATCATGCACGTGAACCCCAAGGTCTCTCTGCTCCTGTACTCCCTTCAAAGTTATACCATTGAGCCTGTATTTTCTCTCCATGTTTCTTCTACCAAAATGTATTACCACACATTTCTCTGCATTCAAATTCATCTGCCAGGTGTCAGCCCATTTGGCCAATTTGTCAATGTCCCTCTGAAGTTGCTGAGTGTCATCGTCACAATTCATTATTCTCCCTATCTTAGTCTTCTCTGCAGATTTAATAATTTTGCCCTCAACATCCACCTCCAACTCATTTATATAGATCAGAAAAAGCAAGTGTCCCAAAACCAATCCAAGGGGATCAATATTTTCAACTCATCTCTGATTGCTTGGACTAATAAGCTGTAAATGCAAGTTCAATTCCTACCATGGTAGTTGGGGAATTAAAATTCAGTTAATTAAATAAATCTGGAATCTAAAACAAAACTACTTTGGTAACAGCAATCATGCAACTACCAGATTGTTGTAAAAACCAATGTTCACTAATGTCCTTTAGGAAAGAAATCTGCTGTCCTTAGTTTCTTTGCAACGTGTGACTCCAGACCCCTTGCAATGTGGTTGATTTTAATCTCACCAGCAAGCCAGTCACGTGCATTATAGCAACTCACTCAGGGGTCTTTGACAGCACCTTGCAAACCTATGATCTCTAACACAGAAAAGGACAAGAGCAGATGATTTATGGCAATATCACTACCTTTAAGCTCACTCCAAGCCACACACCATCCTGATTTAAAACTATATTGCCGTTCCCTCACTGTCATATGGTCAAAATCCTGGAATTCTCTTCCTTACAACACTGTGGGTGTATCTACATCCAAAAAAACTACAGCAGCTCAAGAAGACAGCTCACCACCACCCTTTCTAGGACAAGGGGTAGACAATAAATGCTGGTCAGCCAATGACACTCATGATGCATGAACAAATAATAAAAAAAAACATTGCCAGCAGATCTTGTATTGTGAACATGTGCAGTATACATAACTTACCTGGATGCATCAGTAGCATTTAACTGGCCAAATGATTAAATATTTCCCTCTTGGTCCTGAGCAAAATCTTTCTTTCTTTCCTCCAAGTTACTTAAATGAAAAAAATGTTTAAACTATCAATTCTGGAATCAGAAAATTAAACAAAAAGGTACTTTGACTGAAAATTTCCACTCAGGGTTGTTGTAAAAATCATAAAGGTTCTTTAGGGAAGGAGTTTTTCCAAGTTACCTATATGTGGCATACATGACTCTCATCTCACATCAATACAGTTGAAACATTCCTGTCTCTGAAGTGGCTTAGCAAACCATTTAGTTATATCAAATGACTAATCCAACAAAGGATGGAGAATAAATGTCATCCTTGCCAGCACGGCTCATGGCCAAATTTAAAAAAAAACTCCCCAATATCAGTTCTTCCAAACCCAGGAAAGTTCTCATAATAGTGTTGTTAAATTTCAGCATTATTGCCTTGTCCTATAACAGTACAGGACAACCAGTATAGTTATACTCCACCCCAAGTATTTTGTAGGCTTAAATACCAGGTGTTCTGACCAGTGGGAGGCTTCCCCTCTTTTTAAACCTTTCTCAGTGGGTTGCAACATATATTTGTATTTCTTTTTAACATGCTACACCTCAATTAATATTTAGTTCAGTGGAAAATGAAGGAGCAATTATTCATGTTTTGTTGAGTAAAAAGAGGAATTTTATTACCTGATCACGCAGAAAAAAAATTAATAAATATGTGGCATCAAACACACACACACAAAAATGGGTAATAAGTTGAAAGGGTTGGTGTCTGGTATAGACAGGGAGAAATACAACTACACTATTCAAAATTTGTTAGAGTCTTCCAAGTGTTAAATGTTAAACCTCTGGACACAGTTTAATTCATATCCACAGCAACAGCAGAATCTGTAAATCTTTGACTTCTCCATGAATGGCTGATTCCCCAAAATGCTTTTTCATTGGTGTTGTTTCCAAGATGATTAGAGAAACGGGCAAGGACAGAAAGAATTCCAGCTCTATTTGTCACAAATTGAGTTTTCCTTCTCTCTGCTCTGCTACTCAAAAGCAACTGTTGAAATATGGAACAGTGTTTGTTTTAGGGTCTAACTCCATTGTCTTTCCCAGATGACTAACTAGCATGTGAACCCTTCATCTGCCAATATGTGAAATTATTATACACATGTGAATTAAACAGGAGATATGAATCCCTTGATGCTGGCTCAGTTGCCTGGTTTCAATGCCTTGAGATAAAAATGTTAAATTCAAAATAGACGGCTTAGTCTGTTCCACATGGGCCTCCCAAAGCTCGCCTCAGTCTGTGACCAGGTGACCACTACAGTTCCTTTTGGTCTAGGCTTCCACCTTTTTTAAAAAAAACTTTCTTGTCCATGAAACATCTCAGGTATGATAATCATCTGGTGGAATTTAAAATTCAATAGTCCATATTTACCACCATCACAATACAATGGATAAAATTTCCACAGTTGTTCCCTGACCGCTACTTTAACTTGGATACAAACCTCAGAGAAATATCAGCATCTACTATTACTCATCAGGGATTTTTGCAAACCTCTTGTCAAAGGTATAGTGTGAGATCAAGTGAACTATATGGGCTAAGTGCAAGCAAGTGGGACTGGTTTAGTTTGGGAAAATGGTCAACATGGACTAGTTGGACTGAAGGGTCTGTTTCCATGCTGTATGACTCAATGGCTCTATAACTAACAGACATATCATAATCCAAACAAATGCAACATTTTGTTGTATATACAGAATTTTAAAATTAATGAGGAACACATTAAATATATTGGTAAAGACATTTAAGTAAAATAAAAGCCAATCATTAAAAGATTTCACACATAATGTGCAAAGTCATGGAATTTGATCCTCAAAGCATTAATGAGAATTACAGAATACCTATTTAATGAGAATGTAATATGACTTATGTAGTTACTGTAAATAAGTAGTTGTGACATTATTCTCTCCATGGCAGAAACTCCTCTATTGTTATAAAATAGTACAAGCTCTGACTCACTGCGGGCAACCTCTGGGGGGATATAACTGTCGTACTCACATTAGAAGTCATGGAGTACTTTTTATTGTTCCTAAGTTTAAAAAAAGCACAGCAATCAGGGACACCTTCATAATGCTATTACTAAAAGTGAAGTTCTGTCTAAACCAGTTGAATTGCATTTTGTTTATTTTTGTTACTATAATTAGTGGCCACACAAATATGTACATACACTATTTTTGTAATATGGGTAACTGAATACAGTACCGAGGTCCATACATGGCATTCTTTGCGTGTACCATCAGTGTGTTTTCTGATTGGTTAGTGGTGATATTAATAGGGACAAGTAGCAAGAAACTGTATCTAGGTAACCACAATACACAAATATATACAACTGTGAGCTGGCACACATGTCCTTAGATACACATGTTTAAATGAGCAGTCCAAGTCCAAAACAATGTACAGTTAATGAACAGAATATTCTTTAAATTTCCGCTGCACCAAAGAACAAGTTTTGCACTTAACATTTTTCAGTAGTTTTATACCTGACTGGTAACTTCTAATTACCAAGTGATAACATCAGAGACCCACTTCTAATAGTCATTTGGTAGTACAGAATTTGAGTATTACTTTATTTTGGTATTTGTTATGAATTGGCCTGATGAGAGCAAGATGAAAAGGTTCAACAAAATGTGTATGACTTTCAGCAATATTCAAGACCTATTTCTAATAATTTATGGTACAATTCAGATTGACTTTATAATGGCTGATTAATACATCAGTAATATTAACAGGATGTTCACAATAACTACTTCTCATAATCAGTATTCAGTGCATACCTTAGATACGTTGTGTTTGGACATCCTAACAATAGGATAGAGGAATATCAGAGATGCAGAAAGAGATGTCCGGCATGAATTAGGAAAGCTTCTAATCGGGACAGATCACATTAGAAAGTCTTCGATGCAATTAATAGTAGTTGAAGTATATTTTGGTAAAATTCAAAGTTAAATCTTGCCTATACTACTCTTCTTTTACTTGCTAGTAACACAGAACGAACCAAATACCAATATCTCTATAGGATATCCAGACTGAGGCTTCTGGCGTAATACCCTGGAAAGTTTTGTAAGATGCCTTTGAACTTCTTCTGAGAGCAATGTTCTTTTTATGCTCCAGAGTCTGATTAAATTCTGCAATCACATGATGAGGATGTTTCTAATTTTTTATCTATGGAGAAAGGAGCAGGATCTATCACAATCAGTCCTGAGATCATTTATAATTATCTGCTGTTTGAAGGAAGATTTGCTTCTTCAGGTGGTATAATTGTGTCCCCTATAATTAAACTTTCAGTATATTCTAGTTCCTCCATGCATTATGCCATCAATCTTTGAGACTGAGAGAGATCAATAAAAACCTTCAGGCTTTAGATTTGAGAGGAGTTGGTGGTAGGTTGGTCAAGTCCAGTACAGCATATTCTTGCTGATGGGGCAAAATTAACATCACTTGGACAAATCTGAATTAATTAAAGAAAATGGCAGGGGCAGGTAAAGAACAAATTTGAATTTACCTCATTTTATTTGGGTTTTTGCAATTAAAGTCAGAGAAAGTTGCGCAGTTGTTGTGGTGTACACAGACTTCCAAAAGACTTCTGATAAAATGTCACATAACAGCTTTGACAGAAATATTGAAGCTCATGGAATATAAAGGGCAGAGGGGACTCTTGTGGTGGTAATGCCCCTACCAGGAGCCCCAGTTTCAAGTTCCACCTGCTCAAGCAGTGTGTAATAACATTTCTGAACATGTTGATGAGAAAATATACAAAGGGCAGAGGCATCATGAATATAAAGTTGTTTTATTCCCCATGGCCAGGGTGGTGGTGAAAAACTGTTTTCCAGACTCAAGGTGGGGGATCCCCAGAAGTCTGCTTTTTCAATCAATTTAATGACTTAGACAAGGGTGGGCAGGTAACAATGGAAATGATTGGCACATGACAGATAAAGTTTAACAGAGAGAAATGTGAAGTGATGCATCTCAGTAGGAAGAAGGAGGAGTGGCAACATAAAATATAAGGACTTAATTCTTAAGATTTTGCAGGAACATAAGGAGCTGGAGTTCTATGTGCGCGAAATGGTAGGGTGATAGGGCCAGTTGTGTAAGTGAATAATAAGGCATGTGGGAGAGTGGGGTTAATATATAGCATAAAGTACAAAGGCGAAGAAATGATGGTGTACCTATATAAAACATTAATTCAACCTCAGTAGGAGTACTGATTCCATTTGATTTTATCACACATTGGCAAGCATTTAAAGCCTTTGGAGAAGGTGAAAAAAATTGTGTAAGTGGCCCCAGGATGAGAAAGTTCAGTTGAAACATTAATTTGGTGAAGCTGGGGCAGTTCTCTTAGAAAGAGAAGTTTGAGGTGAGATTAGATTGAGTGGTTCAAAATTATGAGGAGTCTAGGCACAGTAGACAGTGAGAAACTGACCTTATTGGTGTAAGAGTCAAGAACCAGAGGACACCAATTTAAAGTGAATGACAACAGAACCAGAGGCAACATGTGGAATGCTTTTTACACAGTGCAAAATGCACTGCCTGAGAATGTGGTAGGATTAAATTCTGTTGTGGGCTTTGAAAGGGAACTGGATATTTATCTAAAGAGAAAAGAAAACACTTGCATTTCAATGGAGGAAAGACAAGGTGTGGAACTAGCTGAGTAACTCTTACAGATCCATCACAGACAAGTTGGGCCAAATGGTCTTCCTCTGTGACGTTACTATTAAATATGCCAGTTGCATCCTGTGGACACTCCAGCATCGGCAGTTCCTACTAACTTCATATTCATAACCTTGTGTGGCAGTACTGTGACATTTGCAAGCCACAGGTAACCAGGAGGTTGATGTCAATAAAGGTTTTCTGTTAATTAATCACACTGTAAAGTTCAGCTGAAAAACAATGGATTTGACGTGCACACTTGATAGTCATGCTAGACAATACTACTCCACTGTACTGTACACCAGTGTGAATGCTGCAATACAGACAATTTGAGCCTCTGTTCCCACAAGAGTTTGACAAGTTTTTGGATCAGGTCGATGCTACGTTTTAGTTTCTTTCCAAGATTCTGGAAGTTCTGTCTATAAAATGGAGTACCATTGTGTGTCACTCCCAAATAGGAGAAATCTTTTGGCATAGTTTATCTTTGCACCACAAAAGGAGACTTTTGGGACTTGGTTTGCTTGATGCTTCCATACTTTACTATATGCCTTTAGCATCACAAACTCCACATTCTTGAATCAGTCCTGGAAACCTATTTTTTTGATGCTACCTATTCCTGTTATGTTATGGTGTTTTATTGATATGTTATCCTACATAATGAATCATTAATGCCATGACAGTCTTTATGAAATTTGCAAAAGGGTAGACTGCTGGGATGATGCCTAAAATATATACGTTTTAAAATTTCAGAATGCCATACGCGTTAATCTATGGAGGAGTTATTTGTACAGATATTACAGTAACATACATGTTACAATCCATTACTTTTGTTCCATTGGCATGACTTTGCAATTATAGTGGAGATTATAGGCTGAAAGGTGAAGGTATCTCACCTGTTTACTTCCTCAGTTCTTCAGTTGACTGGAAGCATGTGAAAAGCAAAATAAAAACCTTCAATTTCAATACTTGAACCAGTGGAACTCAATCTTCACATCCAATCCTTCATGTTGTCCCATGAGTGCAGTCGTGGCTGGATTGCTCTTACAGTGCTGAATGAAAAAGTAAAAGGCAAGAAACATCATTTTTAACTCCAGCATTCGATCTAAAGTTCACATCGTTTGGTGAACTATCCTTTCAGTATTTCTTTACACATTTTAAAAACTTTCTCTTCCCAATGACATTTCAAAACCCATTTGGAACATTTGGCACAGTGGAAAGGTGACTTAATTTTTGTAACAATGGTTTAAAAAATACAGCAAGGACAATGTGGAGATAAAAAGAGGATTTATTTATCTTAGTTAGTAGAGATGTAATACTGACTCCAATGTGATCATTTTGCTGGCATAGCCTTGATTTTACTCTGTTTCAACCAGGTGGTTTAAATGTCTTTACTTGCGGGCATTCATGTAAGACCCTCAAAAAATATTTCAGAAAAACTGCTGGAAAATCCCAATCAATCTTAACCACTGTCAAGAAAATTGATCATTAATGAATTACCTCAATTGAATGATTTATTGTTGTCACATGTACCGAGATACGGTGAAAAGTAATGTTTTGTGTGTTATACAGGTAGACTGTACCATACAAAGTGCATCAGGGTAGCAGAACAGAGTGCAATATACAGTGTTACAGCCGCAGAGACGGTCCAGAGAGAGAGATCAGAATTAACATTTGAGAGGTTTGATCAAATGTCTGACAACAGCAGAGAAGAAGCTGTTCTTGAATCTCCTGCCCGAACTGATGACATTTCAGGTTTCTCACATGTAAGTTGATTCCCAGCTCTGTTAGCTTACCAAAAAAAAAATCAAGGATCCAAAACAGTTCTTGGAACAAGGAATTTACTACTTTGAAACATGTTTCCATTGCACATGGGAAGAATTAAAATAATTTCTTACAGGTGCTGGTGTGGAATTTCCCCTCAGTTGCTACAATGGCTGGAATATTTCAACATAAATTTTCAAAAATGTTTTGAACATAATACTGATGTTGCCAGGCATTTGACTGGATCATCTCTCATAGGACCAGGGATTCCCATTATACTAAATGGACTTTTAACACCAGGTAAATACATGCACAACTACAGTAATTGGCAGATGATAGTGAGCTTCCAGCAGTCAAAGGTTTCTGAGTGCAATATATTGGGCAAGTGCTATTTTACAAAGTGGTGCACATCTATGTGAGAGTGACAAGATAACAGATGTTAAATGCCAATCTGATGCCAAAGTTTAGTAAAGCTAAATGGTGTAAGACTCCAAACGAGTGTCGACTATGTTTCTATGAATAGCTACACTTTGCTCTCCAGCATTAAAACTTCTTTGCCCAGAGAATAAAATTCAGGGCGCATGGTTAACATGAAAAGATCAAACTCTTTCATGAGTGTCTTTACTGCAATCTGTAATTTGCAGAATAACTGCAATCAGCAAGGTATGCAAGCACTTCCCAAATAACAATCTGAAACAGGTTTCTATAACTCTGATAACACCTTGCAGTACATGACCCTGAGCAGCTATTGTTTGTGTGTATCTGCTCAGATTAAATGCCTATATGTACACCAAGGAATGGCAGTGAAAAGTTTGAATGTGATTATTAACCTTATAAGGCAAGTATTGGATTAATGAGAAGCAATTATCAATGAGGTAAAACTAGTAATGTGATCCTTCTCATTAAGTTGAAAGTCAAAGCAGATTAACAGGATCCCACATAGATTAGTGAGAAGGCTACATTTGGAACAGTGTGTGCAATTTTTTGCACCTTACATTTGGAATGCCATTAATACAGTGAAAGGATCTGGAGAAAGGTTACCAGGACAATTCCAAGATTGAAATTTTAAAGTAGTAAGTGTACCAATGGACCAGGCATTAATATCATAAACTCATTTGGTACCAAAGTGCATTCCATGGTTTGAATACTAGATCTACACTGATTGGCAGTTCCTAACCATGACAGAAGTTGGTTGCTGCAATCGGCTGAAATGCTTCTGAGTGGAAAAGTATTGGTCAAAATTTCCACTCCTGACTGCAGTTCAACTTTCTTTTTATTCATTCATGGGATGAGGGTGTCGCTGGCCAGGCAGTATTTATTGCCCACACTAGAATACTGTTGTAGAACCTGAAAGGATAGAACTATCATTAGGGGTTGGTTTTTACCCATCTTCTTCCAAATAAGCCCAAAAGCCTATGCCCAAAAGGGGTGTGACCTCGGCTGGTCAAACCATGAAACCTATCAGTGCACTGTGTTGACAGTATATGTGGACTTTGCTGGTTTGATTCCAGTAGTACCCATGTCCAAACTTCAAGTGTTTACATTTTATGAAGTTCACACGATCAGGAAATGTGGTGGTCAGGATGACTTAATTAGGCAGAATGTCAGATCATCAATGATGGGTTGTAATGCAGAGATAAGCTCAGCAGCGTGTTTGCAGTATATTAAACATGGTACCAGTCTGTGGAGGCTTGGTGCTTGCTATCAATACTCATTAGCCAAAAAACTTTTCTAATTACATTTTACATTCAAGATAATTCAGCAGTGTGCAAGAATCCTGTGTTAGCCAATTCACTATTATTTTAAGGGGACATTCACCATCAGCTTTGTGCAGCTGTGAATAAGGACAGTGTTTTTCTACATCTACATAAGGGAAGTGAGAAGGAGAATTGCTACTTCAATGGGAAATCAGGACTGGCAGTGCTGAGGTGAATTGTAGATTAAAATCAACTGCAGAAAGGAATAAATGAGAAGGGCCTAATATCTTGGGTATAATGGAATATTTGGTGGGGTCAGTCAGTCCCCAAGGCAAGAAAATTAATGATTTACAGGAAGGTCTCAATATTGTCTGATCTCTGCTGAGGGTGATTGGCAATAATATTGTTTACAATGCATAGAGGGGACACCTAACTAAACTTGGAAGTTCAGCTATGTCCTGCAAAGTGGTAGGTAGAACACAGACATTGACATGAACATTCAATATACAACGAATAAAAAAGGTGTCATATTGTTTCTTCCACAATTGAAGAAACATCCCGAACTCCCCTATAACTAATGTGTGTCAACCAAGAGACATGCCAGGGCATATAACTCAGCTAGTCTTAGTAAATAACAATGATGAAATATTTATTAATCATCGCACACGAATAAAGCGAAACCAATATAATGTGAAATATTTACGAATGAAAATTAATTTTAAAAAAACACCCATGTCACCTTTGAGCTGCTAAGTTTTGTGATAATGACAATATGTTTGGGTCTGGCTGTGATACAGAACCTCCCTATTTGCCCAGAAGTCTCATGTTATAGAACTATTTGGCCATACTGCATTGTCAGCTGACATTGGGTTTCACCAATTAAATTTTCCCTGATGGTGAATTGCATGTGTTTTGAATGCATGCCACTGGTACCTAGAATTTTAATTCTAAACACATGGGAAACAGGTAAAAGCATGTAACTGGTCACAGTTCCAGTTGGGAATGACATGCTATGTCAAAATTCTAATTTACAAGTGGGGAAACAAACTCTACTTATATGTATTTCTCAGAGAATGTGAATAAGGTGATGAGAGAAGCCTAGGTGATAGGGATAGAACATTGACCACAAAACTGTTAAGGCCGTGCCATGGCCACAGCCTCCACTAGAAATTGCAGGCAGCTGTTTTGTAAACTCCTTTCCCCACCATGTCGCACCACAACAATGACCTATCACCCCCTGAGAGAAAAGAAGAGGAAAAGACAGAAATCAAAAGGGAAAGATGAATAAGGGAGATAGAAGCATAATGAAAATTGAGTTCCGGAAGCACATGAAGTGAGACATCAAAAGGAAAACCAACAGAGACAAGTAAAAGGCCATATCCTCTAAATTGGCTTGCTCAATGACAAAGGAACTCAACTGGTCACAATGATATTTCAGCATTTCCTCTAATATACTGTGGGAAGCAGGACTAAGGACAAATATCATAATTTATCATCTTGGAAATTTTACTGAGATTATTTACTTCCTTTGGGAGATTTATCCTTGCATAAAAATCATCGAAAAGTGCTTGAGGGGACCAAATAATGTTTTGGTTGTTTTGCATATTGATTATTTTATGACAATGTGGGCAACTTATTTTGTAAAAGGTTAGAAGAAGTATAATAATTGCACTGCCCATAATTTGCCTATAGAATGTGGCATGATAGATCATGCTGGGAGTGCCTTGGCATGTTTTGTCATGTTAAAGGTGTGTCATAAATACAAGTTATTCTTGTGGTAATGTGAAAATATTTGCTCAAATTTGCAATAGAGTCACATGACAGTGAGGAATAGAGTGTATATTAGTACTTTAGTTTGCCTTGGTTTCGTCATTCATGGCCAAGGGATGGACAGCCACTCAGTGTTACACTGTGACTTAATGCAGCTGCAATATTGACAGCTGTGAGGAAAGCTGCACTTCTCCACAGTTGTCTGCCAGCCATGAGGAAGTGGTTTGTCATATCACAGTCTCCCTTCTGAACCAGAAGTGCCAAAGACAGGTTTCCTCTGAAATGCCTAGGAAGAGCTGTCTGGACTAATAAAGAAAAGGTCTGAAGTGACAACATATGCTTATATAATTGGTGCAGTCTTTCTTGTTCCTCTGTCCTTTATGTCAGTTGTGGCTCAAAGGTATCAGACGTGTCAGAAGGTTGTAGTGTCAAATTTCATTTGCACAGCTGAACTATCTTTAAAAAAAAAGCCATATATTCTTCTGACTTTGACAATGACCCCAACCCCCTCACCCCAAAAATGAGGCTGGGGAGTTACACGTAGCTGCTAAACCAGCATTCTCAGCAACAACAATTAGTATTAAGTGATCTCAGTATGAACCAATTAAAACAACTTCTCATGGAAGCAACTCAAAAATAACTTTTAGGTTAAATGCAGCTCCACCTTAGCAACTAAACATCAAAGGCACACACTCGGTTTCACTGTGCTTGAGCACACAATCCAGGCTACCTCTTCAATTTAGTAAGAGTTTCGTGAATTGGAGGTTCAGTGAGATGACTGCTGGGTGGCTTTCCATGATCCAGACTCTCAAAGTGAAATTTAGTATGCATTCAAGTTATTTGGTTTTTCCTTTAAAGGAACAATGAAAAATTTCTCAGAAAATTGAAATTAAAGTTAATATGAAAACCCCAAATGCAGGAACATATATATTAATTATCTTTAAGATTGCTGTGAAACTTCCAGTTTTCACATGAGTACATTAAATCATGCAGGGAAGATATTGCTGTCTGATTGGCAATCATGTTACTAACTCTAGCCTCAACCTTCTCCCTCCATCACAACTTGGCCTTTATCAATATACACCTATTGTACAATGTGTTGTTTTCTCCTCCTCCCTATCTGCTAATTTTTTACTGCCAACACATTTTCCCAAGGTTTCAAAACTGGATTTACTAGCTTTGTCTACTTGTTAAAATCTTAATGTTCTGAAAACCCATATTATTCGATGTTTAATCATTATATTGTGCATCACTTTGGCTTCTCTTTCAGTCTTTTCTGTGTTTGTTGTAATGTGCATTATAGACATTGATGTTTCATGTTGATATTGTTAACAAAATAGGATTTTTAAAAATCTAGATAAAATTCTTGTGTCCAAAATGAAAGCCAATCTTGCTAATCAGAAATAAGGTGCTATTTTCTATGTTACTTGCTCTCCTGTGGTATTGTGCAGTGAAACCTAGTTTGTACGTTTGATGTTTAGTTGCTAAGGTGGAGCTGCATTTAACCCTAGCTGTCTCCTTAAATTCATTTCTGAGTTACTTTTGTGAGTTGTTTTAATTGGCACATACTGAGGTCACTTAATACTAATTGTTGTTGCTGAGAATACTGGTAGTTTAGCAGCTACTTGTAACTCATCAGCCTCATTTTTGGGGTGAGGGGATTGGGGAGATGGCCTTTTTTTAAAATAGTTCAGCTGTGATCTGTTGCTAACTTAGGATATTACTTTAAAGCCAATTAAGTGTTAAAAGGATTCATATTTGCTTGAATGAAATAATGCGACAAATACAAATGCATGCAAGACCTTTACATTTGTAGAATGATCCTTTGCAATTAATTATTATAAACAAAGTTATTGCACACCATTTATAAACAAATAAAACTGCAAGAATTTTCTCTATCAGAAATAATGGCCTTTTCTTACACCCCACTATGTTTTGGAAATGGGGTGATAGCACTTTCATACTTAGTGTGGAACTTAACCTCCACTGTTGATGCATCATTTCACTATTTCACTCATTGCGATTTTGTTAGGGAATCAGGTATGTACCCAAATCTTCTCTCAGAAACAGATAGGAACCTCAATAAATATAAATATACCTATGTAATGTAAATCAGGGTCTAATAATGTCATCTGGACACTTGATACAGTTTTAAGCAGCAAAGACTAAGTGTGTGCTGCAGGCTGAACTTTACAGGACCTGTAGCAGCAAAGCAGGAAGTGGGGGAGCTGAAACACTGTGAGGGGATGTGGGCAAAAGTAAACTGACTATTGCCTTTTCGCCTCCATGGCATTTTGTCAACAGCAGGGAAGGTGGACAACAGCTTTACACCCAAAAGACACTCATACTACCCACATCCCTAATTCAGTGCTCTTCCCATTGCCACTGCCATTTTAGTAGCAGTGGGTGGGTTCTTCATTGCATGAGGAGAGCCCTGACAGCCTCTCTGCAGAAATGTGGGACTGTTCTAGTTAGACACACTGTGGACAGGCAGCAATGGCAACTCATGTGGCACACCCATAGATTACAAACCATAGGCTCTGGGGATCTGATGGAATGAATCGTAGGATATTAAAATAACTAGCTGCAGAGATGGTGGATGCACTGGTAGTAATCTTTGAAGGATCCTTAGGTTCTGCAAAAGTCCAAGAATATTGGAAAATGGCCAATGTAGCATCTTTATTTAGAAAAGAAAGGAGAACAAAAAACAGGTAGCTATAGGCCAGTTAGCTTAACATTATGTTGTTGGGAAAATATTTATAGAGGATGTAATAGCAGAGTATTTAGAAATACATGCTGTTTGATTGCTGTCACATATACCAAGATACAGTGAAAAGTGTCGTTTTGCGTGCTACACAGGCAAATCATACAAAGTGCATCAGTATAGCAGAACAGAGCTTAGAATACAGCATTAAAGCCACAGAGAAGGTGCAGCGAGAGAGATCAGAGCTAACATTTGAGACGTCCATTCAAAAGTCGGATAACAGCGGGGAATAAGCTGTTGTTGAATCTTTTCATATGTGTATTCAAACTTCTATATCTTCTGCCCGATGGAAGAGGGTGGAAGAGCATATAACCAGGGTGAGAGGGGTGATTGATTATGTTGGTTGCTATCCCGAGGCAGCGGGAAGTATAGATGGAGTCAAAGGATGGAAGGCTGTTTTGCGCGATGGACCGGGCTGTGTTCACAACTCTGTAGTTTCTTGTGGTTTTGGGAAGAGTAGTTGCCATACCAAGCTGTAATGCATCCAGATAGAATACTTTCTATGGTGCATCTATAAAAAAATGGTAAGAGTCTTTATGGATGGGTCAAATTTCCTCAGCCTCCTGAGGCAGTGGAGATGACATTGTGCTTTCTTGACTGTTGCGATGACATGGGTGGACCAGAACAGATTGTTGGTGATGATCATCACTCCCAGGAACTTGACGCTTTCGACATCTCCACCTCAGCACCATTGATGCAAATGGAGGCGTGCCCTCCATTCCGCTTCCAGAAGTCAATGACCATCTCCTCCGTTTTGCTGATGTTGATGGAAAGATTGTTATCTTTACACTATGCTGCTAAGCACTTAATTCCTTTCCCATACTTAATATGAACAGGCAGAGTCCACATGACTTCATGAAAGGTAAATCATGCCTGACAAGTTTATTAGCATTTTTGAGGAGGTAACAAGTAGGATAGATAAGGGTGAAGCACTGGATGCAATATGTTTGGATTTCCAGAAGGCATTTGATAAGATATCACACATTAGACTAGTTAATAAGATAAAAGTTCATGTGTTGCAGATGGTATATTAGCACAGATAGATGATTGGCTAACTAATAGAAGATGGAAAGTTTTGGAATGAGGGCATTCTCAGGATGGCAATCTGTAACTAATGGTGTCTCACAGGGATCACAGCACAATTATTTACAATTCATGTTAATGTCTTGGATGTTAATGACTTGGATGTGGAATGTGAATGTACTACAGCCAATGTTGCAGACAGAGCAAAAATAGGTAGGAAGGCAAGTGATGAGGTTGACAGAAAATTGTAAGCAGCGAGATGTAGACAGTTTAAATGAGTGTGCCACAACTTGGCAGACAGAATATAACGTGGGGAAAAATAGAAGAGCTGAGTTCTCAAAGCAAATTCTCAAAGGGGAGAGTGAGTAGGGATTCAGATTTTTAGATCATTGGGATCTCTTCTGTGGTAGAAGTGATCTGTACAAGAGGGATTGGTGCACCTGAACTGGTAGGGGACCAATATCCTGGCTGGGAGATTTGCTAGTGCTATTCGGGAAGGTTTTGAGTAGTCCTTAGGAAGGTGGGTGGTGGTGGTGTGTTGGGGGGGACTCTAAACAGCAGTGAGACAAAAGAGAAATTTGAGTGTGGTTTAGAAGTTAAACAGAGCAAGTTAAATAGACAAGGCAGGCAAGAGCATGGCAGAGAATGAAGAATGAATTAAACTGCATTTATTTCCATGTAAGAGGCCTGGCAGGTAAGGCAGATGGACTCAGGGCATGGATGGGTACATGGAGCTGGAATATCATAGCAATTGCAGAAACATGGCTGAGGGAGGGTCAGGACTGGCAGCTTAATGTTCTGGAGTGTGTTTGCTATAGGAAGGATAGAAGGGGAGGCAAGAGAGGAGGGGGATTGGCGTTTTTGATTAGGGAAACATCACGGCAGTATTTAGAGAGGATTTTCCTGGAGGATTGTCCAGTGAGGCTATATGAGTGGAACTGAGAAATATGAAGTGGGTGATCACTTTGGTGGGATTGTACGAAAGGTCCCCCAGTAGTCAGTGAGAACTTGAGGAGCAAATATGTAGGGAGGTCACAGATAGCTGTAAGGATAATTGGGTTGTAATAGGGGAATTTAAATTTCCAAATATAGACTAGGACTACCATAGTATTAAGGGCATGGATAGGGAGGAATTTGTTAATTGTGATCAGGAAACATTTCTCAATCAATATGTAGATGGTCCTACTAGAGAAAGGGTAAAACTTAACCTCCTCCTGGGAAATAAGGCTGGGCAAGTGAGTGAGGTGTGTTGGAGAGCACTTTGGGACCAGTGACCATAATTCTATTTATTTTAAAGTAGTTATGGAAAATGATAGGCCTGGTTCACAAGTTAAATTTCTAAGTTGGGGCAAGGCTAATTTTGATGGTATTAGGCCAGAGCTTTCAAAAGGGTGAGGCTATTCACAGGTAAAGGGAGGCTTTCAAAAGTGAGATAATGAGCGTTCAGGGCCAGCATGTTCCTGTCAGTCTGAAGGGCAAGGCTGACAGGAGTAGGGAAATCTGAATTACTAGAGATATTGAGGTTCTGGTTAAGAAAAGGAAGGAGGCATATGTCAGGAATAGACAGCTGGGCTCAAGTGAATCCCTAGAGCTGTATAAGGGATGTAGGAGTACACTTAAGAGGGAAAACACGAGGACAAAAAGGGGACACGAGATAGCTTTGGCACATAGGGTAAAGGGGAGTCCAAAGAGATCCTACAAGTATATTAAGGGCAAAAGAATAGCTAGGGAGAGAATAGGGCCCCATAAAGATCAGTCAAGTTGTCCAAGTGTGGAACCAAAGGAGATGGGTGAAATCCTAAATGAATGTTTCTCGTCAGTATTCACTGTGCAGAAAGATATGGAAGCTAGGGAAATCAGGGGAGTAAACAGTGATGTCTTGAAAAGAGTCCACATTGGAGAAGAGGAGGTGCTGGAGGTCTTAAAATGAATAAAACTATGCAAATCCCCAGGATCTGATCAAGTGTATCCTAGGAAATTGTGGGAAACTCGTCACAAAATTATGGGACCTCTAACAGAGATATTTGTATCATAGATAGCCACGGGTGAGGTGCCGGAATACTGGAGGGTGGTTAATGATGTACCAATATTTAAGAAAGATTGCAAGGAAAAGCCAGGGAACTACAGATCGGTGAGCCTAATGTCAGTTGTGGGTAAATTGTTGGAGGGGATTCTGAGAGACAGGATGTATATACATTTGGTGAGGCAAGGACAGATTAGGGGTAGTCAGCATGGCTTTGTGCTTAGGAAATCGTGTCTCACAAACTTGATTGAGTTTTTTGAAGAGATGACCAAGAAGATGCATGAGGGTGGAACGGTAGGTGTTGTCTACATGGAATTTTGCAAAATGTTCAACAAAGTTCTGTATGGTGGACTGGTTTGCAAGGTTGGATCACATAGGATTTAGGGGGAGCCAGCCAACTGGATACAAAATTGACTTGACAGTAGGAGACAGAAGATGGTGGTAGAGGGTTGTTTTTCAGACTGGAGGACTGTGACCAGCGGTGTACTGCAAGGATCGGTGCTGGGACCACTGTTGTTCATCATTTATAAAAATGATTTTGGATGAGACCATAGGAGGCATGGTTAGTAAGTTTGCAAATGATGCAGAATTTGTGGTATAGTGGACAGAAGGTTATCTATGAGTCCAATGGGATCTTGATCAGCTGGGCCAGTGGAGTGAGGAATGGCAGAGGGAGTTTAATTTAGGTATTTGCGAGGTGTTGCATTTTAGTAAGACAAACCAGGCATGACTTACACAGTTAATTGTAGGATCCTGAGGAATGTCGTCAAACAGAGAGACTGAGGGGTGCAGTGTGAATGTGGTGTCACGGGTAGATAAGGTAGTGAAGAAGGTGTTTGGCACGCATGCCTTCATCTTTCAGAGCATTGAGTACAGGAGTTGGGACATCATGTTACAGCTGCACAAGACATTGGTAAGGCCACATTTGAAGTACTGCATACAATTCTGGTCATCCTGCTATATGAAGGATGTTGTTGAACTGGAAAGGGTGCAAAAAAGATTAATCAGGATGTTACTGAGACTGGAAGGCTTGAGTTATAAGGAAAGGCTGGACAGGCTGAGACTTTCTTCCCTGGAGTTTTGGAAACTGAGTGGTGACCTTACATAGTTTTATAAAATCACAAGGGCATAGAGAAGGTGAATGGCCAAGGTCTTTTCCCCACGGTAGAGGAGGGCATAGGTTGAAGGTGAAAGAGGAAAGATTTAAATGGGACCTGAGGGGCAACATCTTTGGAATGAGCTGCCAGAGAAAGCAATTCAGGCAGGTACACATACAACATATAAAAGACATTTGGACTGGTACATGGATAGGAAAGGTTTAGATGGATATGGGCCAAATACAGGCAAATGGGACTAGTAAAGTTTACGATACCTGGTCAGAATGGATGAGTTGGGCTGAAGGGCCTGTTTCCATGCTGTGTGATTCCAGGACTAAATCACAAGGGATATAGATAAGGTGAATGACAGGTGTCTTTTCCCTAGGGTGGGGGATTTCAAGACTAGGGTGCATATTTTTAAGGTGAGAGGAGAAAAATTTAAAAAAGACATGAGGGGCAACTTTTTTACACAGACAGTGGTTCGTGTGTGCAATGAACATCCAGAGGAAATGGTGAATGTGAGTAAAGTTACAACGTTTAAAGATATTTGGATAAGTACATGAATAAGAAAGATATCGGCCAAGTACAGGCACTTGGGATTAGTTTAGTTTAGGATTATGGTTGGCATGGACTCATTGGACTGAATGGTCTGTTTCTGTGCAATATGACTCTATGACTATGACTCTAATATTAAATGAAGAAAGACTGCAGAAAGCTACAGCACAGAGGGATTTGGGAGCTTTTGTGCTAAAGACAGCATCCAAGTTATGGAGATTATAAATAAAGCAAATGGAATGTTGGCCTTTGTTCCAAATGAAATGAAGTGAAAAAGGGAGAGGTCTTGCTAAAACTTATACAAGGAACTAGTTGGACTACACCTAGGCTACTGTGAAATTTTTGTTCTCCTTATCTCAGGAAAGATACATTAGCCTCGGAGGCAGTCCAGAGAAGGTTTATCAGGTTGATTCCAGCTATGAAAGGACTGTCTTATCAGGAGAGGTTGAGGAGGTTGAGCCTATACTCATTGAAGTTCAGAAAAAGAGAGGCAAGCTATTGAAACTTACAAAATTCTGAGGGGACTTGACTGGGCAGATGTGGAAAGATTGTTTCACCTTGTGGGAAAGTACGCAGACCTGATGGCATCATTTCAGAGTTAGGAGTCTGAAATTTAAACTGAGGAGGAATTTCTTCTCTCAGAGGGTCGTGAATTTGTGGAATTCTTTACCACAGAGGGCTGTCAAGTATGATTCATTAAATATATTCAAAGCTGAGACAGACAGATTTTTAATCAGTAAGGGAGTCCAGGATTAAAGGGAAAAGGCAGGAAAGTGAAGATGAGGATTCATGATGATGATGATCTGATTAGCAGATCGCCACAAACTCACTGAATGGAGGAGCAGAGTCAATGGGCTGAATGGCCTACTTCTGAATCTATGTCTTATGATCTTGTGTTGTAATTTGCAGTCGATGAGATTCTCACTGAATCAGTTGGAACCTTTACTAATTCCTGCTAATCAAGGTCCACAACAAAGATGTCACCAATCTCCTCAGAGATGCAAGAGACCCCGTATGTTGGTCCTCTCACTCAGGTCCCTTTCCTGCTGTGAAATAAGCCTGCCTGGAAGTGAAGGACTGGATTTTTTGTTGCCAGCAGCTACTCTTTCCATCCATTCTGAACTGGAATTAAACAAAGTCTAAAAGGGCAGGTAAAAGCACAGAAGGGATGTGCTGTTTCCAGTGGGCAGAGAATGAAGTGCATCCCACCTGAATTTTGCCCCCAGCAAAAGCCCATTCCTTAGTTTTAAAACAGTAGAATAATAACCAAAATAAACACCAGCTTTTGATGGGTTAAGTATGATGGAAGAATCTTTGAGTCAGCTATCGTGCAACCCCATAGAACCTTACTCCAAATATGTTGTATGTGGTCCCTTTCTTTCTCCATGTCATGTGATTTCTGCCTGGTTTAAATCTCAAAGCAAGAAACATGAAGAAACGTTTCACCTTCTTTTGAGAAAAAGAGAGTCATTGCATCTGTTTTCCAGACTGTTCCTGGGTGTGTGCACTCTGCTCAAAAGTAGTGCTTGTTTGGTGGCGGTCTGACTCTGTTGAGTGCAGCTGCTTTCGAATCCGTCGTTCTAATTCTGTCTCTCCATCTGACACAGCAGTACAAGTTTCGTCCAATATTTCAAGCCAAGAACACCAAATCACGATGCTCTGAGCAGACAAAATAACAAGAAGAAGATGGCAACGTGTGATTATTGCCCCTGAGCGCTCTCGAAAAGTTGGCAGCTGGGAATTTCCCAGCTTTACCAGACCTGTTCAGTAACACCACAATCCACAGAGTTAACTTGTTACTCATGTGGCAGTAATTGCAGCTTTCTTGCACAAACATGACTGTACTTGGCTGATATTTTCTCACTGCAGGAAAGAAACAAGGCACAAACACATCAAAACACAATGTTCTCAAGATTAATCTTAAATCATCTTAACATGACATTCCCAATCCTATCAGTATTATGGTATAAGTACTAATCTGAATATTTAGTTAAATGAGAATAAAACTATCTGAATGGTGCTATAGATGTGAATGACAACAAAACACAAACATGTAATTTATAAAACATGCAAGCAGTGATGGTCAAGTTTAGTTTTCTTCTTGCTTCATTTGACAATGTTACTTTTTCCATTTGTTTCTGCCATTCCCTCCCCGTGGAGCACACATGGGAATCAAGGGTGGTAAATTCCCCCAGCCCCTTGGGAGAATGACTCAGCCTCTGTCTGAAACCAAGGCCTGCATGGGAATGTATCCAACTAGCTTTCAATTCAAAGTCCTCAATTCCCGAAGTGCCTTGCAGTTAAGTAACTTTAAAAGTGTATTTTTTTTGTCTTACCTTAGTAACCTACTGCCTGATATCTCCTGACTGGCACTGATTATCGCTGGCATAAGCCAACCTCAAACAATCAGTCATGCCTCTATTTGATTAAAAGATGAGTACAATACAATAAACCCTTCTTAAGGAAACTATTTTTTCTTACAGTCACCATAAATACTCATTGAGAAGAATATTTATTTTATGAGTGCAAATTTCAACTTAACCCAGTTAGATGTTCTTTCATTTCTCAATCAGAATACTACGGGCTCAAATCCTAATTAGACATCGGGACTTGTCCTTTGAGATTTTGCTTTACACATATGAGACGTATAATAAGGCATTTATGCATTTTCTTTATATACCACACACTTTGAGGCAAAACACATATTAGGTTAAAAGAACCTTTTTATTGGCGATATTCTCAACATCATGTAACTTCCTTTAAAACTCTATTTTCCATTATCCATATCATGTCCTAAGGGTTTTCCATTTTTCCAGAAACTACAGAAAATTACTGTCTAAACTATGAACAATTTTCTTATTGCTTTCTGTGTAATTCTTGGGTTCAGTCCACCAATTCCTGTGAAACTTCAATTTCTTTATGACATTTCCTTTACTAGACTTAACATTATGTATAGTTTCTGTGAATGGTTCAAACCACTTAACATACTCTTCTCTAAATAAATCACAACTTCCACAAGCCTTCTTCAACATTTTCAATGCTGTGGTTTATTTATGTTTTTTTAAAGTTGAAAATTAAATGACAAAATACAATAAGAAATCTGAAATGCAATACCCTTTGAATAAATGTAATTGCACTTGAAGCTTGACAAGATATATATAACCTGATCAGCGCCTTATAAAACATTTTTGAAAAGGTGCCAAACAGCATTTACCAGTTCATATTAATCATTCAATATAGACTCAATACATTTGAATTTTGAATTAAAATACTATTTTGATCCCTTCATCAGAAAGCTGTGAATAATTAGATCCTGCCTTTAGGTGCAACTGATTTCTCAGACATGTTTCCCTTGTCTTCTTCTCCTTTAGTTTTTGACATTAATTTTACCAAAAAGCAGCCAAGTATAAATTTCAGGAGTTGTTTGCAGGGTTTCTTTCCCTGAGCTCTGGCATGTTATTGTCTCATTCAATTCTCTGCAACTTGACTTATTATGTATGTACCATACCTTTATGGTGCCCTCTCATGCTGTTGTGCAGGAGTACTCACCACACCTGGCACCACACCCAGGGTTGCCAGTGCCGTCACCATATTTAAAGCTGAGGTATGTATCAGGTCAAATTTTGCCCTTCCCAGTCCACGTAGTGAAAGCAGAATGTAAAGAAAAGCTTCTGAGGATACCTATGCAGCATGTGTGACAGTTCATTGCAAATGCAAGTTCACATTTGTAGCTGTATAGCCATATTAATCAGCACCTGTCTGATTGGCTGTCATTGTAACTGCAGCTACAAGCATCAAACTACATAGGGCCATATCACTTTACAGCACTATCTAAGGGAGTGCTCCTCTTTTCCAAATGCACAGCATTGCATAACATCTTCTCAATGTTCAATGTGGGAATACTGGAAAGCCTTCAAACAGTTAAATACATTAATTTTTATTGAGCCAACAGCAAAAGCAAAGAAAATATACAAATGAAGCTGCATTTGCTTCTAGAAATAAATAGGGACTGCTTGCCCTCTGAGCGACAACAAATCTACAATGAATGATCACTGCACCCAGCTCCCATCTATTGGAACATGCTGTCAGTTAGGTCCTGTCTAGCAGTCTTCCAAGCAGGAAGATGAACATCACCTTCAGCATTATAGAATACTGCAACTTCAGTTACAACAAGCTAGACAGGACTCTTGACCTCTCTGCCTATAAACTCTGTGTCTGTGTGCCCTGCTCTCTCACTGCACCTGATGAAGGGGCGGCACTCTGAAAGCTTGTGCGATTCCAAATAAACCTGTTAGACTATAACCCAGTGTTGTGTGATTTCTGACAAATTGCATTGGTAATAGCCTTGTTATATTTGTAGATCTTTGGAAGTAGCCATTTACATAAAAATTTAGCAGACCTCTCAGCTTAAACGGGACAAGATGGCCGCCCAGACCTTCAGTTCACAAATCCCACTTCAGCAGTTGGCATTATTCTGTGACAGTGTTCTGGACATCCTCATTCTGAGATAGTACTGTGTCTCGCACATCTGGAGGAAGTGGCATTGAAGATGATAGACTCTGGACTACCTGTGTCTCCCACATATCCTGAGGACTTGCTCTTTCTTCATGTAGAGGCTATTCAGTAGTTGCTGAATATTGATACTAGTGCTGGGCTTGCTGATCCATTTATTCCTTTTCCATTGCTCTGAGCCTTTGCAGCACCACTGCCGCAGTGTTCATGGCCCCTACTGTGCCTGGATCCTTTGGTCATTGTTCCAATGAAGCTACGTGGGGAATATCAGAAACCGAACAGGTTTCTTATCATGTAAACTGTCAGCATTTGCATCACATACAAATGATGGTTAGGCATGGTCCCTCATACAGTGGGACATGGAGGACTCTCACAAGGAAGACAATGGAATGCTTCTATATGGACCCTTGGTATAGGGCATTTCATTCAGATATATGCAGCACAAGCCATTTACTCAAATACAGTAGGACATTATAAGCACGATAGCATTACTAATACTTTGTTCTCCATTTCCACATGCAGCAAGTATGGTAGCATTGCATGTGGTCAAATATATACAATTCCAAGTGAGAGGAAATCAGCTCATGCTCTTATGCAGCCTAGGAGATCTTGGATTGTCTTTGTGAATTATGACCCACAGGTGAGACTTTTAATATTGCCTGTGATCTCTTCCACCTCACAGAGATATCTGATCAATTTGTAATGGCCAATGACACGATGAAAATTGCTTGAGAGCAGGATGTGTAACCCATGTTGTTGGACACTGCATGTGTTTCCTGTGCTATGTTGCTATGACGCTAATCATAGTTTGCTATGATTACAGATATATTCAATCTGCACTGTGTAAATTCATAATATATGCAATTGCCTCTTGAAGTGCCTCACATCGCTCACAAGTAGAACCCACATGCTCAGATAGGGAAAAAGAAACACACTCCACCCTCTTCAGGTGTGGTCATGGTCATTTTCTATTTCTATTGTGCATTTACAATTCGGCTGAGAATGGAAGGCAATGCAGATGACATCTGGCAGAGTTAGACGCGGGCTCAGACTGCTAATCCAACCACATGCCCCACACCTCTCCTCTGAACCTCCATGATCCCTTCTTCCTGGCATTTTCTGCCAACCCCGCCAGGACTGAGCTTCCAGTAAAGTTCTCTCCAAACAGGAAGTCTGCTCGATCTTCACTGTAAGGATAAATTCAGTGGTGGAAGCAATGGTGACTTTTGCTCAAGGATAAGGAGTCCTCTTGCTCAAGTGAGGCAAGCAAATCCATTATTACTCTTTTGAGATAGGGGATCTGCACCATTGGTAGGTGACATGAAGCTTTCTTGAAAAAGTTAATGAAATAAAAAGGGATTCACTTAGGATATTGATGGCAATTGTTTACTTATTCCTACTAAAAGGGTAATTTAAATATGGTTTCAAAACTTGGTTAGCGAGAAGCTCAGATGGTTTAAGGAAAGTCTCATCAGGCTGTTGAAACTAAAATTGTATAGGAAAGGCTGAGTGATGCACAACTGTTAATATGCTGACTACAAAGATCAATGTTTCAACAAATGAAAACCCAAAGAGTTCGACATTCAGCTTATTAATTTTAAAATGATATTGGAGCATCTGGCTGAAAAGAAAAGGTTAATTGAAGTTTGAGATCATGTAAGGGCAAGTGAATATGTGTTGGATTTTGTAAAATTGTAATACAACACTGTACGTTGACAGCAAAATGTCACAACTGCAGAATATTGGTGTTGTATATCTTGTAAGGAAAGCCCATCTGTCTTTAAAATAGACAAAAAAAAATTATAGAAGTCACATGACTACCCTAGTGGATTTCACTGGCACAGAGACCAGCCTGTACTTGTCTCAGGAAGAAATCAGAGGAGACCTTTGAAATTCAATGAACATTTCCAAGGGTAAACCAGAATTTCCTGTTATTGGCTCAGAAACCCAATAAGACTAAACAGCTATACTCATTACGGTAGTACAGTTCCACAGTTTTGAGATAGCAGCTATTTTAGGTTTTGGTCTGTAAAAATAGGCGGTGAGCAGTAATTTTGTGCAGAAACCTCCATTTCCAACTCCCACCCCCCACACCATCAGGAATACCTGAGCCATAATCATAAAGATGGTTCTCATCCAAGGGAAAACAAGGAGAAAAAGTTTCAGAAATCAACTGTACTGTCAAAAAAGCCAGGAAATCTGCAATTATCATAATTACAGAACAGTAAGGGAGACAATAAAAACATTTCTCTTTGTACCGAAATCTGCTGAGTCTACCTGTACAGACAAATACCAGCTATTAGAGTACATAAAATATCACAGCTGCTGATCCTGACTTCCAGTTTCAACCCTTTTATTTTGGAAGGATAATTTTCAACAAGCCAGGGCTACAATAATAGCAGAGACTGATCTCGTTTGCATCTTTATAAGTTTTTCCTTAATGCACTCATGGAACATGGCCAGCATTCACTGCACGTCCATGGGTGCCCTTGTACTGAGTGGCTTGTTAGGCCATTCCAGTGAACAATTGAATGTCAAAAACATTGTTGTGGATCTGCAGTCACATGTAGGGCTGACTAGGTGAGAATGGCAGAATACCTCACATTAGTGAGTCAAATGGGTTTTGCTAAAAATTGACAATGGCTCCATGGTCATCAGCAGATTCTTAATTCTGGGTTTTTTTTAAAAAATTGAATTGAAATCCCACCATCAGCCATTTCAGGATTCAAGGCCAGATCCTGGGACATTAGCTGAGTTTCCTAAATCAGTAGTCTAGCGATAATACCACTAGACCATCACCTCCCCCATCTTACACCCATAACTACTTCCAATCTTCGAATCTGTATTTTAACTAATTATTTATTGCATTTTACTTAAATAACTTTCAGCAACTGTCGTGAAGTAAACTAATCTTTTATTTTACGTAAAGCATAAAGTTATGTTCCTAGTTATTTAAGATTGAAACACTAAAAGGAAGCTGAATAAGCCATATAAATTTGTAATTCACAGACCATTCTGAAAACATGCCTCATGTGGATAGACATATGAATCTACAAATTAGGAGCAGGATCGGGCCATGCAGTCTCTTAAACATGTTCTGCCATTCAATATCTGACTACAAGCTCAAATCTGCATTCCTGCTGCCCCGGATAACCTTTCACTGTTTTGCCTAACGAAAAGCCCATCTACCTCAACGTTAAAAATATTCAAGGATTTTGCTTCTACCACCTTTACGCGAAGAGTTCCAAAGCCTCATGATCCTCTGGGAGAAAAAAAATTGTCCCCTAATCTCTGTTTTAAATTCCAGTTCTTGGTTTTTAAACAATGACAATGTTTCATGTAGTACGCTAGTTAGTAAAGTGCTTATGATGTAAAGAACTAGCTATATTTTGAACATCGTTGTAAATAAAACTGTACGATGGTAAAGTTTCCTTTTTTTGCAATGGTGTAGGAGGTGTGACCAGTAGCAGTGCAGTAAGGACAATTTATAATTTCTGCAACATCACAATGCAATCTAAAATTATTTTTAAGAATGTTTGAAAAGGATTTTCAGTAGTTTGAATTTATCCCCTATAAAGGAATCAATTGCAATCTATGCACTGATCCCCCATCGCAATCACTTTCTGCTCACTGTTTTAGAGGGGAATAGTTATTACAAGGAATCGAACATTTCCCCAGGATTGGACTTTGGGATTGAAGGTT
Source organism: Rhincodon typus (assembly GCF_021869965.1). Classification (NCBI taxonomy): domain Eukaryota; kingdom Metazoa; phylum Chordata; class Chondrichthyes; order Orectolobiformes; family Rhincodontidae; genus Rhincodon; species Rhincodon typus. The sequence goes on along the minus strand of NC_063340.1, from coordinate 51,005,156 downwards.
GAAATTTTACCCATCAGGAGTTATTGTACTGTGATTGGAAAAAGAATTATCTTGTCAAAGAATTAACACAGTTTAAAATAAATTCTGTATCAATCAGGAGTGCCAAATTAATTTTGGTGATGGGAACAGCATGCACTCAAAATTTATTTACAAATTCTTGGGGATCTAGGAACTGACTGAGTTAATTTTCCAACTTGGTGCTGCAGGCAGATAGCCACACACATTAGTAACACATATTGTCTTGAAAAATTAACCCCTATTTCATGTATTCTGCTAACTATTAGTCTGAGGGGGTGAAAATTCCTGTTCTCTGTCCCCAGAGATGCACAATATGTGTTCCCAGTGGATGAATTATTTGTCAGCAGAGGGAAGCTGAACATTTCTTATTTACTCATTTTTAAACAATTCTTTGCCTCATCAATATGAACTCATGATTAATCACCATGTCCTTTCACACTCAGTTTTCCTGTTTCTCTGTTTCTCATGTTACTCTGGGATTAGCTGACTCATGCAGGGCTGATTAAACTTTCCCTCTGTGATTTTTTTTTGGTTTCCTCTTTCATAGACCTTGGCAGCTTACTTCTGATTCTACCCTCAACCAGTACATCTTCCCGTAAGCTCTGATACTACAACAATCCAGACTCTAATTTCAAAAAAAAATTAACAGCAAGGCTGCATGCATTGTCAAGTGCCACATACTTTCATTTTCCCATTTTGACCTCGTTAACTGAACATTTTGACTTTGATTTCAGATTTTTGTTTTTATGACTTTATTTTGTTATAACTGATGCAAAATTTTTACATGTTTCTGAGTAATAGACTGCATGTTGCTTGTCAGTTAATCGAAACATGTTGAAGCCACACAGAGTCCTGGACCATTAATAAATCTTCCCATCTGTTTCAAGTCAGAGAGGCTGGAGTTCTGTATGGGTTTGGAGTCTTATCCATGATAAACAGTTGACAGCAATTTGCTAGTGTTTCAGTGATCTCTTACTGAAGACATATGGCTGGCAAGGAGCACTAGAGCGGAAATTCATCCCTCCCTGCTTTACCAGGGGTTTTAGGCCACACTGACACATTCGGATTAAAATAGTTCTGAAGATGCTGCTGAGTTCTGATGAGAGGTCATCAATCTGAAACACTGAGCAGGATTTTAGTATATGTTTAGGACACTGACTGACTTAGGAAATTGGAATCAATGGGAATCAGGGTCAAACTCTCCGCTGGTTGGACTCATACCTTGCTATATGCTAATGATTGTGGCTATTGGAGGTCAGTCATCTCAGCTCCAGGACATTTCTGCAGAAGTTCCTCAGAGTAGTGTCCTGAGCCCAAAAATCTTCAGCTGCTTCATCAATGACCTGCTCCCCATCAAAGATCAGAAGTGGGGACGTTTGCTGACAATTGCATAATGTTCAGTACCAATTGTGACTCCTCACATACTGAAGCAGTCCATTTTCAAATAATAAAATCTGGACAATATTCAGGCTTGGGCTGACAAATGGCAAGTGATATTCATGCCACACAAACGCCAATGACAATCTCCAATAAGATACAATCTAACTACTGCACCTTGCCATTCAATAGTGTTACTATCACCGAATCCTCCACTATCAACATCCTTGGAGTTATCATGGACTAGAAACTCAATTGAACTCACCGCACAAACGCAGTAGCTGCAAGAGCAGGTCAGAGGCTAGGAATATTGTGTTGAGTAACTCAACTCTCCAAAGCCTGCTCAACATCCACAAGGCACAAGATAGATGTGTGAATGAATACACCTCTCACCCCACTTTCCTCGGTGAGTGCAACTCCAACAACACTCAAGAATCTTGACATCATCCAGGAGAGCAGCCCCTTTGATTGGCACTACATCCACAAACATCCACTCCTTCCACCACTGACACTCAGTACTATCTACAAGATGCACTGCAGAAATTCACAAAGATCCTTAGACAGCACCTTCCAGACCCACAACCACTTCCTTCTAGAAGGACAAGGATAGCACATAGATGGGAACACCACCACTTGTAAGTTCCCCTTCACGCCACTCAGAATCCTTGGAAATATATTGTTTCCTCACTGTCGCTGTGTCAAAATCTTGGAATTCCCTCTCTAAGGGCATTGTGCACCTACCTACTGCATATGGATTGCAATGGTTCAAGAAGACAACTCACTACGACCTTCTCAAAGGCAGTTAGGATTGGACAATAGATGCTAGCTAGTTAGCAAAATCCCACAAGTGAATTAAAAAAAACACTGGCAATCTAAAGTACACCCTAGAAGTGCATGAGAATGGGTGACTGTGCTGAAAGCAACCCATGTCATAACAAGACTGGTTGTGGGATGGGTAAAAAACATGGAAGGATGGAATCAGGTTCCAAAGTTATCGAACTTGGTTTTGAGTCCTAGAGGCTGCAGGGTTCTTGAATGGAAAATCAGATGTTGTTGCACTGTGGCTTGCTAGAACACTGTAGCAAGCCTACAAAAATATTCAGCGTGCAACATGGTCGTGTGTTGAAGTGGCAGGCAACTGGAAGCTCAGGGTCTTTTGTACGGACAGAACGTAGGAATGTGGGAACGTGCTGGGAAAGGAAAAGGAGCAGATTAGAGTGTCCCGAGAGAACGATCCCTGTGGAAGGCTGACAGAGGAGGGGAGGGAATGTGTGTCGGGCTGTGGCATCCCACTGGAGGTGATGGAAATGGCAGCATATGATCCTTTGGATGCTGGGACTGGTGGGGTGGTAGTGAGGACTGGGAGACACTATTGTTGTTGGGGGAAGAGAAAAGAAGTGGTGAGGGCAAAAGTGCGGGAGATGGGTCTAACACTGCTAAAGGCTCTGTCGACAATGGTAACAAGGATTCCACAGTTGCGGAAAAAAGGTGGACATTTCTGAGGGCCCCCCCATCCTACAGAAGGGGGCATTGTCAGAACAAATGCAACAGAGACAGAGAAATTGGCAGAAGAGGATGGAGTCTTTACAGGAAGCAGGGTGTGAGGATGAATAGTCCAAGTAACTGTGGGAGTCAGTGGTCTTATAGTCGATGTTGGTGGCCAGACTATCCTCAGGAATGGAAACAGAGATGTCAAGGACGGGGCAAGAGGAGTCAGAGATGGACCAGTTGAAGGTGAGAGTAGGGTAGAAATTGGAAGCGAAATTGATAATTTTTTCTAGTTCAGAATGGGAGAGGGAAGCAATCATTGATGTTCTGGAGAAAGAGTTGTGGGTAGGGGTTAGAATAGGATTGGAACAAGAAATGTCCCACATACCCCACTAAGAGACAGGCATAACTAGAGCCTATGCAGGTACCTGCGGCTGCACCTTTGATCTGAAGGAAGTGATACGTTTAAGAAGTTGTTGTTCAAAGTGAGGACGATCTCGATAGTGGTGGATTGGGACGATTCAAGTCTTTTTTCCAGGAAGAGGTGGAGGTCCTCGAACAAAGACTCGGCCCTTGAGCTAACAGGTTTGAAATTCTTGCTCCCCATGTGGACAAGAACAGGGTCTGTAGAGAGGCTGAGCAAACTGGCCATAGTACCGTGACAGGGAGTCATTCCAGGGGAGGGAGAAAACAGAAATGTAGCCCTGAAGGCTTTGTTACCTGCCTGGTGCCCAGGTTCAGGATCTCTCATCTGGGCTTGGAGTGGGAGTGGAAAGATCCAATTATCTGGTCCACATCAGTACCAATGATATAGATAGATAGCAGCTCTGCTGAGAGAATGAGCAGCTAGGGGCTCAATGAGAAAGCAGAACCATTAAAGCACAGCCATAAGCTAAGGGTCAATAAGATTGGAGGTAAACGTATAACTCAAAGATTGGCATGGGAGAAATGGGAGAATTACATAAGATACCTAGGGGAGGAGGGAACTGTTCCGACGGGATGGGCTCCACCTGAATCGTGCTGGGACCAGAGTTCCAGCAAATCACATAACAAGGGCTGTGGACAGGTCTGTAAACTAGATAGTTTGGAAGGGAGGGGGAGGGTGGTGTCAGGTGCATGGAAAATTATGGAAAGCTTAAAGGGGAAGAAGGCTCAGCAGAGGTTACGTTTCCAGAACAAGTAATAGGACAGAATTGAAAAGGATCAGGAGTCTAACATCAAACACAGCAGACAAGGGGACAACTGAGAAGGGTGAGGGGTGTTCAACGCAGGACTGAGGGTGTTGTATTTATATGCACACAGTATATGAAACAAAGTAAATGATTTTGTAGTGCAGATTGAAATTGGTGAGTACGATGTCGTGGGCATCAGAGGCGTGGCTGCAAAAGGATCAGGGTTAGGAACTAAATATCCAAGGATACATGTCCTACTGAAAAGACAGGCAGAGGGGATGGGGTTGCCTTGTTAGAAAGAAATGAATTTAAATCAATAGCAAGAAGTGATATAGAATTGAAGGCATAGAATCTGTGTGGTTAGAGTTGAGGAACCACAAAGGAAAAAGACTGTTATGGTCGTTATGTACAGGCCTCCTAGCAGCAGTCAGAACGTGGGGAAGAAAATAAATCAGGAGATAGAAAAAGCATGTAAGAAAGGCACTATTACAACAACTACTGTGACTTCAATATGCAGGTGGACTGGGAAAATCAGGTTGGTAGCAGATCTCAAGAAAAAGAATTCACAGAATGTTACGAGAATCCAATTCCCCACTACTCAGTTTAAAGCCCTATCTACAGGCCCAGTCATACAATTTGCCAAGATTCTAGTCCCGGCATGATTCAGGTGGAGCTTATCCCATTGAAACCTCTCTCTCCTTTGCCAGTACCGGTGTCAATGTCTCATGAATTCAAATCCATTTCTCCCACACCAATCTTTGAGCCATGCACTTACTGCTGAATCTTGTTTACCATGTCCAACCAGTCCATAATCCCAAGCTAAACTAGTCCCACCTACCTGTAGTCAGTACAGGGTGGAGCTGGAGGAACACAGCAGGTCAGGCAGCATCAGAGGAGCAGGAAAGTCGACATTTCAGGTTTACACTCTTCATCAGGACTGGGGAAGGGGAAAGGAGCTGGGAAATAAATAGAGGGAGCCGGGATGGTGATAAGTGGATACAGGTAGTGGGTAGTGGGTAGTGGGTAGTGGGGAATTGGTCAGTTGGAAGGGTGGGGTGGACAGGCAGGAGAGAAGTTGGACAGGTAGTGTCAGGTCAAGGAGGTGGGGATGAGAGGGAGGGTTGGACATGGGATGAGGCCAGAAGTGGGGAAGATTTTGAAACTGGTGAATTCCATGTTTAGGCCATCAGGCTGTAGGCTCCCAAGGTGGAATGAGATGTTGCTCCTCTGGTTTGCATGTGGCATCATTGTGATACTAGAGGCAGCACAGGATGAACATATCACCAAGGGAGTCGGAGAGTGAGTTAAAATGGTTAGCAACCAGAAGATGTTGTTGATTATAACATACAGAGCACAGATGCTCCGCAAATCGGTTACCAAGTCTCTGCTTGGTCTCACTGATGTAGAGGAGACCCCAACACCAAACAAATATTTCCCCCTCACCTCCATCCAAGGCCCTGGACAAACTTTCCAGAGATTCAACTGCACATCCTCCAACCTGGTCTACTACATCCATTGCTCCCAATATGGCCTCCTCTACATTGGTGAGACCAAGCACGGACTTCGTGACCGATTCGTGGAGCATCTGTGCTCTGTATGCTATAAATCAACAGCACCTTCCAGTTGCCAACCATTTTAACTCCCCCTCCCACTCTCTTGGCAGCATGTCAATCCTGGGCCTCCTCCACCGTCACAATGACACCACATGCAAACTGGAGGAACACCACCTCAGGAGCCCACAGCTTGATGGTCTCAACACAGGATTCACCAGTTTCAAAATCTCACCACCCCCAGCCTCATCCCATGTCCAACCCTCCCTCCTGGAGCTGATACCTGTCCATCTTCTATCTCACCCTCCCCACTGACCAATCACCACCCCTCCTCCCTTCCCTCCCCGGTCCTGATGAAGGGTGTAAACCTAACATGTTGACTTTCCTGCTCCTCTTGCTGCCTGACCTGCTGTGTTCCTCCAGCTCCACACTGTACTGACTGAGACCAGCATCTGCAGTTCTTGATACCTCCCACGTGCCAGTTCCTGATCCACATATCTCCAAACCTTCCTATTCATGTACTTATCCAAATGTCTTTTGAACGTTGTAATTATACCCACATCCACCACTTCAAAAAGTTCATTCCAAACACGAACAACTCTAAGAATGTTGCCTTTCTGGTCTTTTTTTTTTTTAAAAAAATGTCTTGCTTCTTGCCTTAAAAAATGTGCCCCCTAGTTTTGAAACCCCCTATCCTAGAGGGAAGATAATTACCATTAACCTTATCTATAACTCTAATTATTTTCTCAACCTCCTACACTCCAGTGAAAAAAGTCCCAGCCTACCCAGCCTCTCCTTATAACTCACACCCTCCATTCCTGGCAACTTCCTGGTAAATATCTTCGGAATCCTCTCCAGCTAAATAATATCCTTCCTTTAACTGGGTGACCAGAACTGGATGCTGTATTCCAGAAGAGGCCTGACCAATGGCCTTACAACCTTAATATGGAGTTCCCAGCTCCTCTACTCAAAGGACTAAACAATAAAGGCAAGCATACTAAATGCCTTTTTAACCATCCTATCTATGTGTGATGCAAACTTCAAAGAATTATGTACCTGAACCCCGCCCCGCTCCCTCTGTTCTACAACACTACCCAAGCCTCTACTATTAATTGTATAAATACCACCATGGTTTGTTGTACCAAAATGTGATACCTCCAATTTAATCTGATTGAACTCCATCAGCCATTTTACAGCCCATTGACCTATTTGATCATGATCTCTTCGTAACCTTAGTGAAGAAGGTTTTCTATCAACTATGTCACCAATTTTGGTGTCATCCACAAACTTACTAACAAATATAGTAACAATATTCTCATCTAGATCATTTATATAAATTATAAGAGGACCCAGAACCAATCCCTGTGGACACACCACTGGTGATGAGGCCTCCAGTGTGAAAAACACCCTTCACCACCACACTGTCTCCTGTTGTTAGCCAATTATGTTTCCAATTGGTGAGCTCATAAATTCTACGTGACCTAACTTTACTAATTAGTTTACCATGCAGAACCTTGTGGAAGACTTTACTAAAGTCTAACAAGGTCTATTGTTCTGCCCTCAGTCTTTTTCCAACCTTCTTCAAAAACTCAATCAAGTTTGAGAGACACTATTTTCTTCATATAAGACCCATGCTAACTGCCCCTAATCAATTTTTGCCTCTCTAAAATGGCCATAAATCCTCTCTTTTGATTAAAAAAAAATCACCTCGAACAATTTACCCACAACCAAAACCAGACTCACAGGTCTATAGTTTCCTGGCTTCTCCTTACAATCTTTCTTAAAAAGGTACAACATTAGCCATCCTCTAATTAGCAGGCACCTCACCCGTAGTTATGGGTGACGCAAATATTTCTGCAAGGGGTCTCGCAATTTCCTCCCTTACTTCCCACAATATTCTGGGATACATTAGAACAGGTCTCAGATTTATCCACCTTTCTATTCTCTAAGACCTCCAGAATTTCCTTTTGCGATGTGAATTGTTTTTAAAACATTAAACTTTATTTCTGTGTTCTCTAGCCTCCATTTCTTTCTCTACAGTAAAAACTGACATGACAGTCATTTATTATCTCACGCATCTCCTGGGGTTCAACACAAAGACGAGCTCCTTGATCTTAAAGGGGTCCTACCTCTCTCGTTACCTTCTTACTCTTAATGCATTGGTAGAATCATTTTGGATTATACTTAACCTTATCTGCCAATGCTATCTCATATCATCATCTTTGCCTTCCCGATTTATTTCTTAAGAACGCCCCTATACTCTTTATAATCAATTAAGTGATTCAATTGATCCCAATTGTTCATTCATTGTTCCTCAATCTTATCAGGCTTACCCTTCACTCCAATAGGTACATAATGCTTCTAATCTCATCATCACACTCTGAAAGCCTCCCACCTGCCAGATGTGCTTTTACTTGTGAACAGTCTACTCCAATTAACTTTTGACAGTTCCTATCTCTTACAATTAAAATTTACCTTCCTCCAATAAGAAAACTAACTTTTATGGAAGGCTTATCCTTTTCTATAACCATTTTGAAACAAATAGAATTATGATCACTAGACCCAAAATGTTTCCCCATCTTTACTCCAGTCACCTGCCCTACCTTATTGCCCAAAAGGAAGGTCGAGTTTTACTCCTTCTCTAGTAGGAGCATCCACATATTGATAAAGAAAACGGAGCACATTTGACAATTTCTTCACCATCCAAACCTTTAACACTATGGTAGCCCCAGTCAATGTTTGGAAAATTAAAAATCCCCCATTACAACTTTATTATGATTACATACATCGGAGATCTCTCTACATACTTGTTTCTCAATTTCCCCGAGTATTGGTGGGAGCGGGGGGTCTATAATACAATCCGATCAAGGTGATCTTCCCTTCTTATTTCTAAATTTCTACCCATATATTTTCACTGGACAATTTTTCAGAAATATCTTCTCTAGATACAGCAGTAATGCATTTTTGTTAAAATTAAAAACACCACTCCCTCTTTTTTTCTTGGGGATAAGAAAAACAGCAGATGCTGGAATCAGAGACAACACAATGTGGAGCTGGAGGAATACAGTAGGCCAGGCTGCATCAGAGGAACAGGAAAGTTGAAGTTTCGGGTCAGGATGCTTTTTGAGGAAGGGTTCCGACCCGAAACCCCTCTTCCTTCTTGCCTCCTTTCCCATCCTTCTTATAACATTCAAAACCTGGAATATTGAGCTGCCAGGCTTGTCCATCTCTCAGCCAAGTTTCTGTTATAGCTATGACATCCCAACCTTAAGTTCTAAAAACACCCTGAATTCATCAGCCTTATCTGTAAGGCCCATTGCATGGAAATGAATGTGATTTAGTTCTTCAAAGTTACCACGTACTCTGACTCTCATCTTTCTTTTCTAACTGATTCGCTCTCTTCGCATTCAAAACCTTCCCCAATCTTTCTATTATCATTGCTACTTAAAATTCCTCAACTCCCCCTCTCTCAGTTGAAAGTCTCCTTTAATGGAACTAGCAAATCTCCCTGCTAATACAGTTCAAGTTAAACCCATTCTTTTTGAACAGGTATTTTCTGTCCCGTAAGGGACTCCAATTGTCCAAAAACCTGAATCCCTGACCAATAAACCAAATCTTCAGCCATTGATTTATATCCTTTATCCTTTCGTTCCTTGCCTCATTCGAGTTTGGCATTGGGAGTAAACCACAGATTACCACTTTTACAGGTTCTATTTTTAATCTTCTGCCCAACCTTTTAAATTCACTTTGTAAAGCTTTAATCTTTTCCCTAAAAACACCATTCCTACTAATGTGCACAATAATTTCCAGCTTTTCAATCTCACTAACAGCAATATGCTTCAAATGCTTAGAGTCATCCTTAATCCTAGCACCAGGAAAGCAACATACCATCCTAAATTTACGCTCACTGCCACAGAATCTCCTGATTATGCCCCTGATAGGAGAGCCCCCATAACAACAATTCTATTAAATCTTGTCAAATGCTGCCTAACACTGGAATCACTCCCTAGTGTCCAATAACTGACTGTCCCTTCTATTTTCCTCAGACAGACTATCCCCTTCAACAGTACCAAAAACTGAATATCTATTTGATAGAGGAATAGACACCAGAGACTTCTGAACTACCTTCTTACCTTTCCTGACAGTCACTCATCTATCTGACCGATCCTGCTGTGTTCTCACTTCTCTAAATCTACTATTCATCTCACTCTGTGCCTCTCATATGCCATTAATAACATTAAACCTAAAAAAAGAACTTCCAATAACACCTTATATATAAACTTCATTACCTACTAAAAGGAAGGTAATGTCAAAATGCAAAATAATTTAAAACATATAGCAAACATAAATCTTAAATAAAATCAACCACGTAACTATTAACTGAATTAAAATGATTCATCTTCAATAAATTTCTCAAAGGAAAAAAAATGACCACGTATAAGACTCCCCAAAATGAAAACACAACTCCTTACTTTGAAAAAAAACTTCAGCTTTTAAAAAAAAACACTTGCAATGTAAAATAAAACTAACAGTTTTTCAGTTTCTAAATTTAGAAACAAAAAATACTTCAGCCATTCACTGTAGCCTCTGAAAAGCTCATTAAAAGGAATCTGTTTGGGGAAAAAAAAAAAACCAATTTTCTTGGTTTTTAAATTTTTTTTAATGTTATTGAAACAAGTGAACAAAAGTCTTATATTAGTGCGATATAACTATAATAAATCTTCAAGTAAGCCTATAATCACAGGAGCCGTTGAAAGATCCACGCTGCAACTTGTATTGTTAACAAAAGTCACAATTTTGCAAACAGTTTAATAAATGTTATACAAGAATAAAAACCTTAGGTCTTAAATATACTGGCCTTATTTGTTAGGAATTCCCTTCCTAGTTTTGAAAAGGTATCCAACTTGTATTAATGGACTGCCTATAAAACCAAAATCAGTTTTCATATCACAGTTCAAGACCACAGTACTTGATTTTTGAAGGGGTTACTGCCCAACGTGGAATCTCACAGGGAACCATTTTTCTTCTCTTACAATACAAAAACTTTATACAATGTAGTGTATAGACTACAGATACTAAATACAAAATTATTAATACAAAAATCATGAAAAATATTTCAATATGAAACAGGGATCAAAACTCATCTTTAATGCTAAAGTGGGGCTGATCTTCAGGTTTAAAATTTTTGTTGGGGCTGCCATCTTCATTAAGAATTCGACGTGCAGTGTAGCCAACAATAGGATACTTGGTCTTGTACAAGTCATTGAATACATCATCAAGAGAATTCAGTTCCTCTTCAGTGAGTCCAGTCTTTAAAACAATGGAAAAAGGAAAGAAAACATAGGTAATTGTAAAAGCTTTTTTGCATGTTCTGTAAATCAAAAGGGTGTAGAACACAAATCAAGTGTGACTTGCAGTTATACTACTCTGGTCTTATTTTAAAAGATGATACTTTTTGGAAATGAGAGCACAGAGATTCCATTTCAGTTCTGCTGGAACTGAAAGATTGTAGGCAAAAAGTCAGAAATGAGAGATCACACACCCCTTGAATGGCTGACATTAAGACTTCATCATTAACAGTAAAGGGGACTATTACTTGAACGGTGAAAAATTGCAGCATGCTGTTTTACAGGTACAACAGACAATTAAGAAGGCAAATGGAATTTTGTCCTTCATTGCTAAAGGGATCGAGTTTAAAAGCAGGGAGGTTATACTGCAGCTGTATAGGGTGCTGGTGAGACCACATGTGGAGTACTGTGTGCAGTTTTGGTCTCCTTGAGAAAGGGTGTGCTGGCACTGGAGGGAGTGCAGAGGAGATTCACTAGGTTGATTCCAGAGTCAAGAGGGTTGGCTTATGAGGCTGAATAGACTGGGATTATATTCATTGGAATTCAGAAGAATGACAGTGGCGGGGGGTGGGGGGTGGAAATCTTATAGGAACATATGAAATTATGAAGGGAATAGATAAGGTAGAAGCAGGGAGGTTGTTTCCACTGGCAGGTGAAACTAGAACAAGGCACAGCCTGAAAATTAGGGAGATCAGATTTAGGACCGAAATGAGGAGGAACTTCTTCACCCAAAGAGTTGTGAATCTGTGGAATTCCCTGCCCAGTGAAATAGTTGAGGCTTCCTCATTGAATGTTTTTAAAGCTAAGATAATTCCTTTACTATTCAAAAAATTAATTAAGGGTTATAGCGAGAGGGTGGGTAAGTGGAACTGAGGCCATGATAAGATCAGCCGTGATCTTATTGAATGGCAGAGCAGGCTCGAAGGGACAGATGGCCTACTCCTGCTCCTTATGCTGTCTGTCTCCTCATTTAATAGAAGTCATATCTCAAATCACAGAAATAAGCTACTGGCAAAAGTAAACAGTTCAGCCATCCAGGTGGAAACGTATCTGTTGAGAAGACAATTTATTGAGAGACTTGCTGATCAAAGCCGCATTGAAAATGAAGAACTGTTAGAATGGATCTTTTGTGCTTCATTTTCTTCATCTTTCATTTCTTCCACACTGGGTTGGAGCACACAAGCTGGACTGGTGCTTCAGGGCAGTACTGAGAAAACGCTACTTTGTTGGCGGTGTTATCCTTTTGGTGAGATGTTATATTAAAGTTCTAATTACCTGCTACAGAAGACAAACTATCTTAAGGGTAACATTTTGTAGAAAAATATTCTCATGACATCCTGATTAACTATTGTTTTGTAACCATCACCACAACAATAAACACAGAACCACCTCCCTTTCATTTACTGTTACAAACCTGATCCAAAAGCTAGTTTTATGTTTTTCACTCAAATTATTGATGGCTATCTGTAAAAAAAAAAAAAAAAAAAAAAGTGGCTCATTCATTGCAAAATACCGTGGGGCATAAAAGGGGTACCATTTTATGCCACTGTTTATTTGCCAATTTGATCTGAAGCAAAGAAGAGGAAGAGTTAGAAAACACCTAGCCTGAACTTATCGAGCACAGGTAAGGATTTTGTTCAGGTTCCCAAAGAAGTGGGGAAAGAAAGAACAAAGAACCACAGATGCTTGAAATCAGAAACAAAAACAGAAGTTGCTGGAAAAACTCAGCAGGTCTGGCAGCATCTGTGGAGAGAAAGCAGAATTAACGTTTTGGGTCCAGTCACTCTTCAGAAAGAGATCTCTGGAGCTAGTGGTCTTGGTCCAGCATTTACAGTTCCATACTGTAAAAATAGCAGCTATTCCTATTACTGCATAACCCACTCAATGGTTTTTAAATATAGGTATTAAATTTCTAAAATATTACAAAATTTCTAAAGTATTAAAGTGGGAATTTGAAAAGATGCATTTTATGATGGGATTATATGGAATAATAAGGGATACATTATTGCAGAAGCATTGGAAAAATGTAAAATACCTAAAATCGTTGATAAAAATTGTATAGCATAAAATGACAAAGTATTTTTACACAAAATTTAATCTAGGTTGTGAAAGATTATGACTGAGTTAAAGCATGAAACAGTCAACTCTGATCAAAATATGAGTGAACACTAACTTTTTTTAAAAATCACATGTTTAGACTAAAATGTGACTGATCTATCAAGAATGTTACAGCTTTTATGAGTAAGATGGACACATTCAATATAATGTGTATGGAGTATTTTATACATTAAACCATTTCTAGGATACTATGTTGATAATGCATGTCAGCTTGAGACACACCAGATGGCTGATTCCACTTTGGTAAGTATTCTACATCACAATACATTTATGTAGAGATTCACTTTCAAAAGTCTTGGACTTCTGTTAGGAGTTTGTTGCTCGTATGAAGTATTTCCGTTCTCTATCTTTCCTCCCTCGTGCTTTTTCCATGCTGGATCTCTCTACTCACCTGCCCTCTCCTAGGCTGTTGCTCATTCTGGACTTTATTCCCTGGTGCATTTGTTTTCCCTTTGATGCTTTTTATATATTTTGCTCTTCATGGACTCCTACCAAGGACAGAGAGATACTATTGACAAGCAACCACACCCATCTCACTGATATCTGAATTAAGTGCCAGTGCTCTTCAGTGCAACACTTTCATAATTAAGGAGATAGTAGGAACTGCCGATGCTGGAGAATCTGAGATAACAAGGTGTAAAGCTGGATGAACACAGCAAGCCAAGCAGCAGTGGAGAGGAAAGCTGACATTTCAGGTCTAGACCCTTCTTCAGAAAATCTGAATCGAAGATGGGTCTAGACCCGAAACGTCAGCTTTCCTGCTCGGCCTGCTGTGTTCATCCAGCTCTACACCTTGTTATCTTACGTTCATAAATACTTTTTGGGGAGTCAGGGTTATGTAGCATAGGAACAGGCTTTTTGGCCCACCATGTCTATGCCAGCCAACAAACACCAAACTGATCCCATTTACCTGCACTTGTCCATAGCCTGTTTTGCCCTGACATTTTAAGTACTCACCCAGATGCTTCTCAAGTGTAGCAAGATTACCTGCCTCCACCATTCATCTACCACCCTCTGGGTGAAAAAGAATTTTCTCAGAAGTCCTCTCAACTACTTGCTCCTCATCTTAAACTTCTGTCCTCTAGTCTTGGATACATCTGCCGTGGGGAAGAGATTCTCATGATTCACTCTATGTTTCTCACTTTTGTGTACCTCAATCAGTTCCTCCCTCAGTCTCCTCTGCACCAAGGAAAACAAATTCAACCTACCAGTCTGTCTTCATAACTGAGACTTTTCATCCCAGGCAACATCCTAGTGAATCGCTTCTGCACTCTCTTGGTGCAATCATGTCCTTCTGATAATGTGGCGACCAGAACTGCGCACAGTATTCCATATGCAGTCTGACTAATGTTTTATAAAGTTGTAACAAGACTTCCTCGCTCTTACATTCTACACCCTGGTTAATGTAGGCAAGCATCCCATATGCCTTTTCACCACCCTGTCATGTGCTGACATCTATGTTGCTCTTTGTTCCTCAGTACTTCAAAGAGACCTACCTTTCACTGTATATATCCTTTCCTTTTTAGACCTCCCAAAATGAAACACCTTGCACTCACTGGGATAAAATTCCATCTGCCATTGCTCTGCCCAACATCAGTCTGTAGCCCGAGACTATCAACAACATCCCCAATTTTCATGTCATCTCCAACCTTACTAATTAAACCTTCTACATTCAGATCCAAGTTGTTAACGTACACAACAAACAGCAAGATCCCAGCACCGATCCCTGTGGTACACCACTGGTCACAGGCTTCCAAGTACAAAAACAACCACCCATCATCCTTTGCCTCCTATTTGTTAGCCAATTTTTGAATCCAGTTTGCCATCTTGCTTTGGATCCCATGGGCTCTTACTTTTTGGACCAGGCTTCAATGTGGGACCTTGTCAAAGGACTTACTGTAAGTCCATGTAAAACAAATCAAATCAACTGTGCTACACAAATATATTTGTTACATTTAGCATCAATATATTAAATATGCTATATTAAAACAAGATTGTTGTTAAATCAATCATGCTGCTGACAAATTTATCTTTTCTGTGCATGAATATGCTGAAGAGGAGTTACTGGACTTCAATCATTAACTTGGTTACTCTCTCCACAGATACTGCTAGACCCATTGGGCCTCTCCTTCATTTTGCCTTTTTTTCAGAACTTCAGCATCACAAGCAGAGAATGATGCATAATTAATCTGAAACAATCAACCAAAAATGTTTCAAAACCACTGCAGCTGGTGTCTGTACAAATGTCAGTGCATTAAACAATTAAACTATGGAAATGTTGCTGATAACAATTAAGTGATTAAAGCTGAATGGTATTGGTGAATAGTTTCTGAAAGGGAGGCGTTTAAGACGGGTTGCATTAAAATGCTTTACAAGTAACATTAAAAGTACACAAAAGTAGTTAAATACAAGTTTGATCATGTTTCTGTCAAACATGTTGCAAGAATTGTTTTTGTAAATTGAAGATCACAGAGCACCATCTAGAGGTATGGCAGAAAGTAGCAATATGCAGGTTTGTAATATTAGCATTGGAATTCCTATTTACAGTGCCCCAAGTGATAGTCAAGGTCATTACAAAACAAATTTAAAAAGAAAGACAGTAAAATAAATAAGAATGTGAAACAAATAACTGTGGATACTGGAGATCTGAAACAAAAAATAATTTGCTAGAAAAACACTATCCTATTGTTTCAAGTTGCCAGTCTCTGTGGAGCACTGGTCTAAGTCCCAGCTCCAGAGGAAATTCATCCTCTTCTGATGACACTGCCACCAACCTCCCCCCCCCTCAAGACAATATGCATAACCTCTCAACTGTGCTCAGCCTCCCCCTCTTGCAACCAATCCTCCAGAATCCCTGGGCTTTATTAGCTACTTGAAATAAAAGCTCAGAAAATAAGCAAGCTGCTCACAAACTGGAAACTCATTTCGGTGGAATTTTGAGCATGAGGGTGATCGTGATCACTTTCTAGCTGCGAATTTCTTGTCCCATTGAAAAACTGGTACGCTTTTTGAACACATCATTTTTGCTCTTGATAAATTCAGTTTAAAATTAAGTTTCTGTAATCCCTTAGAGATGCAGCAGTCTTCCCGAAAAGAGCAACTTTAAATGAAGCAGATTTTTCCATGACAACCAATGTAAAAACCGTAGTTAGGTTATATAGGACTTTGGTCATCAGAAAAAAACCTATGCCCTTTAAGTTGAAATACTTTACATAATAAAATTCTGTATCAGTAAATTATGTAACTTTTTAAATAAAGCAAATTTTAAAAATTGTCAATCTCTTTCAGCTTATGACCAATCCTTCTGACTTGCTGTTTCTTCCATTCCTTAACCCTCCTGCTCACTGACCCACCCTTTCACTGAAATCCCTGCTCTCCAACTGTCACTTCTTTCTCCTGAGCACTTGTTAAGAGTGAGGGCATTGAGGACGGACAATGAGGAGCATGTTGATGACTCAAGATTTGAGATATTGTGAATTGCAATGAGAAACAGTGACAGACTTCAAAAACAACACAGACAGGCTGGGAGATATGGGCAAACATAACATCATATGATATTTTGTAGGAAGAACAAGCAGAGACAGTGTAAAGTAAGTGGTACAATTTCAAAGATTTTGAAGGAATCTGTATATGTATAGAAATCATTGAAGATGGCAGGGAAGATTGAGAAACTGATTACAAATGGCAGATGGGATCTTGGATTTATAAATAGAGGCACAGATTATCAAAGCAAACAAGTCATCATGACCATTTCTCAAACCTTAGCTAGATTATCATGTTCAATTCTGGATTCCGTACCTCAAGGAAGATGTAAAGGTTTGAGAGGATACAGGAAAAAAAATTATGGGAATTGGTCCAGGGATGAGGGCCTTAAATCCTTAGAAGAGATAAAGCTCAAGGATATTTGATTTAGGTACTAAAAAAAAAACTGAGGGATCTGGAGTACACAGAAAGAAACTACTTCCATTAGTGGAAAGATTGAGAACCAGAGGGCATTGATAAAAAGCGTTTGGCAAAGACACCAATTGCTGACATGAGGAAAATCTTTTATTAACAAAAATGTTTATGATCACGAGTGCAGCCCTGAGGCACCATTGGAGGCAGACTGAGTTATGGCTTTCAAAAGGGAATACGATAAACAAAGAAAAAAATGTGCAAAGCTGGAGGAAGAATAGGTCTAGCTAAATGGGTTTATAGTCTATTCTGTGCTGTAACCATTCTACAACTCTATGAATTAATTTTCTATTTCATCAGTGGTATCCTCTTCATCCGTACACTGTTGGGCATTTTTTAAGCATTGCTGCTTCAACAAACTGACAAGTACTCAAAATCTAATTTAAATTGGGACAGATTGACTCTAAACAAGCATGGCAGGGTCATTGAAAGGCCATCAACCGAGGGACAGCGAAGGCAAGAATAAGAGTTAAGAACTGGTTACTGCAGAAAGAAGGATTCTGCAATTCTTTTTAATGATTTAAAAGTGGTAATATCCAAAAACATATTAATGTTTCATGACATCAGTTTCAACTGCAGGGGCAAATTTAAACGCCATCCTAATGGCACTTAATTCAACGCAAGTGATTGCATTCACTTTTCACACTTTGGATTCTGAATTCTCTCTATCTGTTCCTTTTGAGAAATTACAGCTTATTAAAAACAATTACAAAAAAAAAATACTTCCATTCAAAATATGAACTAATAAACAGCCTCCTTTACTCTGGGCCCCTAGTCGAACTTCTGAGGAAGAGTTCAGCATGAAGACATTTCAAGTCTGTCAAGGCAGCATTCCAAGGAATCTGCACTCTACCCTTGCTTTGTCTCAGCATATTTTTCATTACAGAGCCTCAAATTACACACACTACTCCTGCTTTTATCTCAAATATTTTCTTAGTGGATTCACTATTACATCTGAACATTTATATTGCATCAAGTCCTTTTTAATAAAACAAAAGCTACTTTTCTATTTAACTAGCAATTTCTCTGGATTATACACATTCCAAACCCTCCTTGCTAAATAGCTAAACACAATCCATCCTGTTGGGATCAGATGGTAAGAATGAGCACACGTGCGTGATCAAGAGAAAATTAATTCACCAATGCAGCAAGAAGAGCTCACCGTGTCATGTGTCAGGTCTTCAGGTTCCAAGGACATTTTTGCCACAGCACGAGTAGAGTCTTTCCCCACCAGTGCATTGTATGGGCCACCTTTTCCATAAAATTCTAGAGATAAAAGAATATGTTTTACTTTACAAGGTTATTCTTCTCTTCACAGGCTGGGCAGGCTATAAACTAAGTGGTACATGCACCTTCCAAATACAAGACTCTCCTCTTCCCTTCAGTAACTTCCCATTTGGAGTCTGGGCAGATGGAGATTATTACAAGTACAATCAATCATTTGGATACAAAGCCAAGAGGATGGTAGATAAATTTGCAAAATTTCGAGAACTAAAATAAACTGCAAGGAAATATTTAGAAGATAGTAAAGTGATCAAAAATATGGCTAACTTTGAAATCCATAAAAGGAAGGTAGCATATGTTGAAGAAAGAAGTGTATTTGAGATGGGGAAAGCCAAGAGATCTGAAGATAGAAAGATTTGAGTGTTCAGGTTCATGCAACATTAAAAAAATCAGTTTTAAAAAGTGGTTAATACCATAAAGAGAAACTAAAAAAATTCTCTTCATTATTTAAGACAAGAGCTAGTGTAGATTAATGTGTAATTTGGGATTGCCAAATGCCCTTGCTTTTGTTTCAGCGTGCTTCCTGCAGATTCCCTGGAATGCTGTCTTGACGTTCTCAAAATGTCTTCATACGAACTATTGACCCAGAAGTTCAGCTGGGGCCGCTGATAAAGGAGGCAGAAAAACAAATGGTGGCATGGGGAAATATATTAAAACGAATACTTAAACTTTACAGCCTGGCTATGTCAGCATTTACTGAAATAATTTATGACATGTACAAAGTGATAGTCACTTTTGCTGTTGAACATTATTAGAACGTCACCCCTCCTGTGCACTATGCACTAGGCTTGGTGTATACGTCATACTGCCATTAGAAAAAAACTCTTATTTCCAATATATTAGAAAACATTTTACTGTTGACATCCAATTTGCCAGATTGACATACACAGACTAGCAACTTTCTGCACCTGAAAAACTCCACGAGGAATGGAAATATTGTACCAGCAAAATACAGGCAACCTAGTTTGCATTAATATAGAGAACAAAGATAGGAAGTTGTAGTTCAATCATATAAAAAGCAATGAGAAAGACCAAGTGTGTCCTGGCAGGCACAACAATGAAAACAAACATCGCAATAGTATTTTGAAAGGACAGAAGTGTAATGTGCAGCTTTGATGAAAGTGAAACCATGACCATTTAGCGAGACAGGTGGATAGTATCCAAGGAGGGAATCTTTTAATGTCAGCTGTAATGCAAGCCAGATAAAGAAGTTGATGATTCCCAGATTACCGGAAGTGGTGTTGAGAGCGCACAAGATGAGCTGAAAGAGATTGTGTGGAGAGAGCACAAGAAGTTGAAAAAGATGCAGCCAGATGCGAAGGTGGGAGCCTTTAAGAAAACCTGGTTTGGTGGAACTGGGGAAGGAAATGTACACCAGCCAACTGAATGGGTTATCTCACCTTTAGTGACAAAAGAATTTCAAGAGGTCCTCATAACTACTGGAGTCAAGGAAAATTAACAGTAGAGGCAAGAAGCTGGGGCAACAGAAGAGAGCAAGGCCTTAGTTCTTACTGTAGTAGAAGCTGATCTGATAATAAATTGCTCAAACCAGTTGAGAGACAGATGCATTCTAGTATGCAACCCTTCAGGAAGTGAACCTAGGGTCATTGCAGGGGAAAATAGCCAGTATGGGAGAGAATATGAATTTTACTGGGCAAAGGGTCACGAACGGCAGAGAGACGAGGTGACGACATCTGCAGAGGTAATGCAACTTTAGGTCTTTAATAAAGCTACTTCCTGAATGGATAAACATGGGAGGATGCTATCCATGGTTATCTACGTAAATTTTACTTCAATGTACTAGGCTGGATAAACAAAAGCGTCCTGATTTAGTTATTGTAGAAAATAAAACTTAGACAGATGGAGAAGGTCTCAAAATGTTAAGTAAGGAGCTGCGTTGAGACTCGAGCTCTCTATAACATAACAATTTTGGAGTCATTGGGAAACTTAGATCAAAGTTTTCTGTTGGCAATTGTTATGGACCAGACCAATCCCCTCAAAATATATTAAGAAGATACCTGGACTCTGACGTTTTCTTATTTTAAAGGCAAGTATCAGGCATTGCATTGCATTCCAGATGTGACTCGATTGGTCAAACTATCAGTCTTGAAGCAAAACACACATTTATACACTATAGTTAAAATGTAATAAAAGAAAGAAAAACAAATTGGAATAACTAAATTCTATTGGAACACTTAACAGAATAACAGATTATTTAACTACTAAACAGTAACTAATCCAATATATTAGTATCCCATAAACACACCCTTGGCAAAGGCAAATTCAGTAAAATGAATTGTCTCATATGCACTTTTCCGGTCCAGGAGGAAAATCATCAAGAAAAAAAAAAAACTCAGTAGCAGGGAGGGATGTACTGAGGCTTCCAAACTTGGGGTCATGATCCCAGCAACAAATGCTACTAAAAAACTAAAACTAAAAATCCTGGCTCTGGGGGAGCTCAACTCCACTCATTCAAGCTGCTTCTATTGTTCCAACTTTTAAAAAAAATGCCTCACAAGCTGTTAACTTTATTGGATTCAAATAGTCAGCTTTATACCTCTGCCTTAAAAAGACAAAATACACTACTCAATGCCATAGTATTGTCACACAAGATTCAACTAAGAAGTGCCACAGAGATCAGTGCTGCACCCTCAGTCAGTAAACAATCTACATCAATGATTTGGAAGAGGGGATCAAGTGTATGGCAGTTAAATTTGCTGATGACAACCAAGCTGGCTAAGAAAGTAGATTGTCTAGAGGAGGTTGAGAGTTCGCAAACTGATATAGAAAGGTTACCTGTGTGTCCAAAGATTTGGAAGATAGAGTGTACCATGCGTAAATATAAACTTGTCCATTTTGGCAAGGACAATAGAAAAACAGATTACTATTTAAATGGAGACAGACTGTAGGATTGTGGTACAGAAGAATCTGGCTGTCCTGGCACATAAATCAAAGTTAGTCTGCACGTGTAGGAAAATAAGTGGACTACTCTCATTCATCCCAGTGGGAACAAAGTATAAAAAAAAAGTGAGGAAGTTTTCCTGCAGCTGTACAGAATAATAGTGAGATCACAACTGGATTACTGTGTACAGTCAGTCAATCTCTCTATTTGAAAGATATAATAACTATAGAAGCAGTTCATAGAAGGTTCACTTGACTCATTTCTGGGATGAAGGGCTTATTTTATGAACAGATTAGGCCTATATTCATTGAAGCTTAGAAAAATGAGAGTTGATCTTATTGAAATACACAATATCTTGAGGAGACTCGTTAAGGTGGATAAGGAGGATTTCTTGTGAATAACTAAAACTAACTCTGCTTTTTCCTTGACAGATGCTGCCAGACCTGCTGAGCTTTTCCAGCAATTTTGTTTTTGTTCCTGATTTACAGCATCTGCAGTTCTTTCGATTTTTAAAACTAAGAGGCCAGGTTTAAGAATGAGAAATCTCCCTTTTAAGACAAAAATAAGGGGAATTTTTATCTCTCAAAGCATCGCTAGAGTGCGAAATTATTTTTCCTAGAAAATCATGGAAAACTGGGTCTTCACATTTATTCAAATGGAGTTAATTGAATTTTAGACAGACAAGGGAGTCAAGAGTAATAGGTTGCAGGAAAAGTGGAACTGAAACCATAGCCAGATCATCCATGATCTTATTGATCAGGTCAACTGGCTCAAAGGACTAAGTGGATCACTCCCGTTCCCAAGACCTATTTCACAAATTAAGAAAAGATGACCGATATGATTTTAGTCAAAATAAAGTGTATTTTATTGATCCCATATGAGTAATTATAAACATTAGATATATAAAAAAAACTACCAGCACAACTTTACCATCAGGCCTCAGCTAAAATTTTAACATATAAATGTCAGCATTTGTGTAGAACTAAGAGGAGGCCATGACATATAAAATAATGTTTACCTTTTCCCGAAGTCACATCAAACACAACTCCCTTAATTGCCATATAGATGGGTTGATCTTTCTAAAAAGAGCAAAAGGAAGAATTAATAATGGATTGAATGGATTTCTTTTAAAACCTATCGCGGGACACTGGGTAATGATGGCATTGTTAACAATTATTGTTCATTCCTAACAGCTTTCTGCTCATACTTGCAAAGTCCATGCACAGCAGAAACTTCTGGAATCCAAATTAAGGCAGCAAACGGCATCCATATGCTGATCAGACTCTTGGAGCGGTTACATGTGAGCTCAGCTCAGAGAGAACGTTGATTCCTAGTTGCCCTTTAGAAGGTAATGCTGGACGCACTCTTCAATCAGAGCAGAGCAATCTGTGGTGGAGGTAGATGCACATTGCTGTTAGGAAAGGAGCTCAGTGACCCAGTGACAGAAGAACCGATAGAGTTCCAAATTATGAGGGCATTTGGCTTGGAGGGAAACTTGCAGACAATGTTGTTCTACTGTCTGCTGCCCCTGTCTGTCCAGGTGGTAGGGGTCATGAATATGGGAGGTGTTGTTAAAGGAGCCTTGGCATGTTTCTGCACTATATCTTGTAGATAGTATGCACTGCTGCTGCTGTGCACCTTTGGTAGAGTGAGTGAATACTTAAGTTGATAGTTTTGGTGCCAATCGAGCAAATTGCATAGTCTTGGTATCAAGCTTCTTGAATGTTGTGGTTTAGTGTGTAGTCAAACAAGGGACAAGCATTCCATTGCTCATAACTTGGTGCTTTGTAGATGATAGATAGCTTCACGTGCAAATGAGTTACCAGCCATACAACATACAGCATCTGGTCTTCTCTGGGTCAGTAGTGAGCTCCACGACTTTGACGATGGGACATTATGTAATGGAAGAGCTGTGAATGTCAAAGGGAGATGATTGGACTCTCTGTTGTTGGAGATTACCAGCCTAAACTTGAATGCTGTCCCAGTTTAACTTAACATGGCCACAAACTGCTTCAATATCTGAAGAGTTATAAATGAAACTAAAGATCATGCGATCAGACAGCATCCTCAATTCTGACCTCATGATGGAGGGAACTGCAACAAATACTTATGGAGCAGAAGTCTTCAGCACTACAGCCAGGATATTGTTGAGGATTCTCTCTTTTGCTGTGGGAGAAGGTGATAATGGTTGCACGAGGGGACTGCCCGGAGGAACTCCTGCAGTGATGTGCTGGGACCAGGAAGATTGGCTTCCTTAATGCTAGAGATTCACCCCTCATTGATTTCCATTAACCTTGAATTTGCTAGAATCCTTGATGCCATATTCAGTCAAATGCTGCCTTGAAGTCAAGAACAGTCATGCGCACCCCACTTTTAGAGTTCAGCTCTTTTGTCCATGTTTGGACCAAGGCTGTTATGAGATTTGGAGCTGAGAGACAGAGAAACCTGAACTGAACACTGATGAGCAGATTATTGCCAAGTTAGTGATAGCACCAGCACCAGCACCTTCCATAATTTTGCTGATGATAGAAGATAGACTGATAGGCCTGCAACTAGGTCTGGAGAGCAATTTCACATATTGTCAGATAGATGTCAATGTTGTAATTCTGTTGAAACATGTACAATGGAGCAGACGTCTTTAGCACTACAGCCAGAATATTTGCTTTTGCTGTATCCCATGTGCTCAACTGTTTCTTGTATCAAAGTGAACTGAAATGGCTAAAAACTGGCAATTGGGATGATGGAGACAACAGATCTTAGTAGGATAATAGGTCAGCACAATATAGTGGGCTCAAGGGCCTGTACTGTTCTAAGTTCTAAGACGACAGAGATGGGTCATTTGCTGGCCACTTCTGGTAACCTGGCACACCTAGACATATTCCTTTGAGAAACAAAATTGGAAAATATTACTTAAACATAAAACATTAGACTGGGAGTAAAACATATGGCAGAACACAGGTTTCTGAAAATGAATCCAAGACTTGGAGGCCTAGGACATCTCTCCAAGCATACTTAAGAGTTCCATTTCCACAATATTGCCCACCTCTGCTATAAACTCACTATCTGCTGTAAAACTCTTATCTATACTTCGTAACTTGAAAATTTGACTATTCCAATACTCTACTGGGAGGCTTCCATCCTCCACTGAAACATCAATCTGTCTAAACTATGCTGAGCACGTCCTATTCCATCTGCCCATCACCCCTATCCTCACTCACCTACATTGGCTTTGAGAAAGCCAAGGTCTTGGATTTTAAAATCTCAATCCACCCCAAAATTCTGTTTCTCTGGTCATTCTTCCTTTCATTTCACGCTTAGCAATGTGGCTTCAGCCACTGAGGCCCAACTTAGTGATTCCCGTGCCTTCTTCTGTTTTCCTTTCTGAGTCTCATTAAAAAATTTAATCACACTACTACTAGCTCCCACTTTCCATTCACCTTCCTTGAATTGCTAATAGCACACCTCAGGCTTTTTAAAAGCTTTACTACACAGCATCAATGCACAAACACAAGTTGTTATTATCTCAGTTTTATTCCTGTGACAGAACTTTAATGCAGTCATGGAGGTTCAAAGTTAAAGCATACTCCAAGCAAAAAAAGTTTCTCTGTCAGAGCTAGGGAATGCTTTTCTACAATAATCAATGCCAAATCAAACATCTCACATACTTCAGGATTGGATGCATGTGGGAGCACAGTGTGACAAAGTATAAAAGATTGCAGCACTTCTTTGCATTACTTCACAATTCTAACAGTAAGGAAATACACCAGTGTCAAATTCTTGGTCAAAGACTTGAAATAGGAATCACTCTAGTAAGAGGAGGGAAAAAGTATGTTCTATAAAATATGGAATGAACTGATCAGAACTGATAGAAATAAGAAGCTGGCAAACCCCAGCAAGGACAGAATGTGTGGCATCCATCCACACAAACTATAAAGACCATCTGTTTCCAGCACAATGCATCAACAATGTTTCTCCCCAAAGATATTCCTACAATGGAACAAACAGCCAAAATAAACAAAAAAATAAAAATTAAAAAAAAAATCACATACCCATCATCTAAAATCTTTCAATCATAGAATAATAAAATAAGGAAGAGGTCTCTTGGCCCATCAAGTCTGTACCACCAAAGCTACACTAAATCTACACTAGTCCCACTTTGCTGCACTAGGCCCATAGCCTTGAATGTTATGACACTTCAAGTGCTCATCTAAGTACTTTTTAAAAGTTCTGCGGTTTCCCACCCTCAACTATGCTCCCAGGCAACGCATTCCAGAAACCCCATCACATCTGGGTTAAAATTCTTTTCCTCAAGTCCCTTCTAAATCTCCACCCTTTTGCCTTAAAAGTGTACCCGCTTGTTATTGATGCTTCAACTAAGAAGAACAGCAGCCTTCTATCCACTTTTGTCCATGTCAATCATAATTTTATACATCTCAAATCAGGCTCCCTCTCAACTTTTGCTACTCCAAAGAAAACAACCCTCAGCTCTGTTTGTACTGAAGTGCTTCGTCACGGGGGAGTCTCCTTTACGCCCGTTCCAATGCAATCACATTCTTTCAATAGTGCGGTGACAAGAATTACATGCAGTATTCTAGCTGTAGCCCAATCAAAGTTCTGTACAGGTCCAACATGACCTTACTGCTCTTGTAATCTATGCTATGACTGGCAAAGGCATACAGGATGTTTGCCTTCGAGCTTCCTAGTGTCCCACCATTTATTGGGTACTCTCTATCTTTGTCCTTCTTCCAAAGTACATTATCCTATCAGGGTTAGATTCCATGTGCCACTGACCTGCCCAATCAGTTTATAGTCTCCTTTAAGCCAAAATCTTCTTCCTCACTGTCAATGGCCAATCTTCATGTCATGGTAAACTTATTTATTAGCACCTCCTCCACCCCCACGGGTAGACTGTGCCTGGTTTATGTAGTACTACCAATATAAGTGATGGCAAGTGATGGACATTATGATGCAGAAACAATGTGTGAGTATAACTGCAGAAATAATTTTGCTAAGATAATTGACAAATAACAAATATTACATGCCATGATGAATTATTAAACTAATGTAGCTTTATTAAACAAGGAGAAAATTTTCCTAAAGATTTAAACCATTTGTTTGCTGGACACACAAATGACAATTGTACTAACCATATTCAAAAATGTCAAATGGATTTCAAAGTTTAAAAAGTTAGCTTTGTTTACTATTATTATGGGCCTCCAATGAATTACCATGGTAACAACTTGTTGCAATCTATAATGCAGTTGATGTTGATTATAAATTGATAATTAACTTAATTGAGAAATATTAGTGCGGGTACAAACCATTGAAAGTTGTACTTGCAAAATAATAGAATGACACAGCAATTCATCGGGCATCTTGAAAAACATTACTAAACCTCAGAACAAATACTGATTTAAAGCAAAAAGAATTCTCGTTAAATAAGTCAGTAACAAGTTAAATTTATTCACCTCTTCTCCATTGTATTTGGCCAATTCGGTGTCGGTAAACAGGCGGACAGCTGTCTGCGGAGGTGAAGGTTTAAATTTAATTTTTTCCCCAAACAACACATTTAAACCAAGCAGACTAATGAAAAAAACACAGGCACAGCGTCCAACTACAGGGAACGACATACTCTTGTCTCTAACAAACTTCCTCACACTGACAACTCCGGAAATAACTACCGTCGCACTGCCTCCTCCCGGCCCCCAGGACTTCGCTGCCAATCAACCAGTTAGCCAATAGGCAGCTGGATAACTAGAAGGCTCAACCAATAAACAGGCTTCAAACGTCGACCACAAAATTGCGCAGGTGTACAACCGGCAACCAATAGAAAACAAGTCTCTCACCGCAAAGCCAATAGAAAAGCAGTTTCTCGCCGCAGCTACCCAATGGAAAAACAACACCGTATACAACCAATAGAAACCAAAAGAAAACCAGAGACAGAGACAGAGATAGTAGGAACTATTTCTAGTAGGAACTGCAGATGCTGGTGAATCCGAGATAACAAGGTGCAGGGCTGGATGAACACAGCAGGCCAAGCAGCATCATAGGAGCAGAGAGGCTGACGTTTCGGGCCTAGACCCTTCATCAGAAAAGGGGGAGGGGAAGGGGGTTTTGAAATAAATAGGGAGAGAGTGGGAGGCGGATAGAAGAGGGATAGAGGAGAGGA
>NC_063340.1:50950558-50962776 GCF_021869965.1 Rhincodon typus | reverse complement strand
AGAAGGGTCCAGACCCGAAACGTCAGCTTTCCTGCTCCTCTGATGCTGCTTGGCCTGCTGTGTTCATCCAGCTCTACACCTTGTTATCTCAGATTCTCCAGCGTCGGCAGCTCCCACTATCTTTGAATAATATCTGAAGCTTTTCTGTTTAAAAGTAGAGGTAGCTAAATTAAGTACCTACTTTATAATTAGATAAATCAATTTATTGAGGCCCGTGCTAATACTGCAGTGCAAGCGAGAGTAAATAGTTGCAAATCCAACAGTCAGAGTGAAAAAAATGTGGAAAAGTGGGAGGTGGTCTTCTGCTTCTGATTTAGGCTAGATTTCAACTGTCTATGGTTGGGGATTTTCGGTTTACAGCATTGGGAAGTCGGTGAGTATTGGCATCTTTTCTCGTCAGTCCACCTTGAGTGAGTTTCCTTCTGAAGGTGTTGGTCACTGGGTGAGCTTTGGGCGTGTTCTGGTGAGTGTTGGACTCCCCGGGATTGGACACCTGGCGAGTGTTAGGTTTGCCCCTGGTGTGGTCATTGGATGAATGTTGGGCAGTGGGTGAGAGCTGGACTCCCCCTGTGTTGGTCACTGGGTAAGTGTTGCGTTCCCCCAAGCTTGATGTCTGCTGTGATGGTGAGTTAGGGGCGGGGGGACTAGGAAACCGAGCTCCACCCCAGGTGCTTGGTGGTTGGTACAGATCTCTCTGAGTCACGGCAGGATCAGTATTGCACTGGGCTCCTAGGAGCTGGATGAGTGCTGCTATAACGTGTTCGGGACCGTGTCGCTGTCACTTTGAGCCGGCTGATCGTTCCGATGACTGCGGCGGTGATGAGGAGGGATGGTGTCGGCTCGTACCGGGAGGTAAGTGCATAAAAGGGTTGGCAGTCTCGCTCGAGCTGTTTTATTGAAACCGGCCTCTGCAAACAAGAGCCTTCAGCTTTCATTGAGTTGAAAATAGTTACCTAAAGTCTGCAGTTGGTCGGAAATAATAGTTGAAATACTCTTGGGTTTATTGGTTGCGTGAATTGCATACGTTTTTCTGCGCTAACAATTAAAATAGTTGCTGGTTTAGTAATGTGTTGGGGTAGTTGCATACGGTACAGTAACATGAGCAATCCCAGGACCTTGTTGTTCAGGCTGCACGGATGCGCCGCTGTGTGACCACAACAGTCCCCCCAGGGAGACGGCGCCTGAGTAGTTACGCAAGGCCAAAGATACTCCTTCGCCTTATCAAAAAGCCCACGAGGGCTGGTGCTTTAAAACCAGGAATTTAAGAGTCATGAAAGAAGGATGGGACTTAACAGGTCCGTCACCATCTGTCAAGAGATAAGTTGCATTCATTTCGGAGTTGTGAAGATGGTGCGATTACCCCTCAATCTCCTTCTCACTATTAGGAGCCCTATAGTGTGTAGCCAGCTGTGCGTCAGCTCCTCATTCCGTCAACCACAGGCAAATCGGCTTCGTTTTGAACTCTCAAATACAGTATCCGTGCGCTTTTAGTGTAATAGTATCTCCGACCAATTCTGTTAACACGTTCCTTGATCTCCTTGTCTGTCCTAAAAATTAAGGTCAGGATTCTGAAGTGCTTCTTCTTCTGTTAACTTGGCCTATTTGACGTTTCCTATCATATTGAGAGGCTGATATTTAATCTCTAGAGCTCCTGAAACTGCAGGTAGTCAACTCTCCTTCCTATATCATATTTCCAACATAGACCACAACCTCTGACTGTTCCTTTCTCCCTTGCAAAATGCTCTGCACCTGTTCAAGAAGACACAAAATCATCAGTGAGAAATATGGTGACTTGAAAGTAGAGTATGTTTTAAAGAGCTATTTGAATGCCCTTTCATATAAGTGATTAGTCATTTTTGAAGTTATATAGTATGACTAACACATGACTCCCTCCCCCCCCCCCCCCCCCCCCCCACACACTCTTCATTTTACACATCTGCCTCAGCACCTCTTAAAAACAAAATTCAAAACACTTTGGGGATAAATAGGAAATCCTGTAAACAGAAGTGGCTTCAAAACAGACTTGGTTGATTAGTTTGTGATTGTGTTCTTGCTGGATGACTCAGAAGGTGGTTGTTGTGTTAACTTGCACTCAAAGCAAAGGAAGTCAGGTTTGTTAACACCCTACAAAAAAAGAAGTCATGCAAAACTTTACAAATCATGAGTTTAGCGTCAGTTGAGGATATTCATGGAAATATACAGCGGGCTTGTCAGTAAGTGAAGATAAAGGGATAAGTGAGGATATAAAGTGTGTATGAATTGGATTTTACCCATTTCCTGTCCTAATCTCCAGTGCTTCAAACAGATGTGTATTTGCTGCTATTTGTCTTTCTGCTTCTGTCTGTAATGCAGATTAGATATTTTTAATTAACCTATTCAGGCATGTTATGACAAACCTCTAGAGCAAATGGGTATTGAACCTAGGCCCAAAGTTGCTGGAAATGCTCAGCAGCATCTGTGGAGAGAAATCAGAGTTAACGTTTTGGGTTCCTCAGAACTAGTCGCTGAATTCAAAACATTAACTTTGATTTCTCTCCGTGGATACTGCCAGACCTGTTGAGCTTTCCAATAATTTCTGGTTTTGTTTCTGATTTCCAGCATCTGAAACTCTTTTAGTTTTTATTTAACCTAGGCCTTCTGGCTCAGTGGTAGGGACACTATCATTGCCACATCAGCCCTCCTGCCATGCAACATAATCTTTGCAAAAAAATTCTAAACTCCCCATATCCTGAACTGTAATGAAACTGTCTCAATTCCTGTGCAGGATGACTAATTTCGAAATGAGCTAACATTAGTTGATTTTTAATTGGTACTTTCTCTGTGACCTAGATGCTCTGCTGAAGCATCCACTTCTTTGCAGGTCTTGAGTTCTAATTGCTGGCTTGCCCACCTAAAAAAAAACAATTTTTGAAAACTGTTTATTAAAAACCTTTACATTTTTTTCTGCAGCTTTCAGATGTTGGAACAGAGGAAAGCAATTGCTATTCTGACCTCAGGAATGAGACTGACACTGAGCAAGATGATTTAAATGGAACAGTAATACAAGGTATAAACAAGTATTACCTCTCTTTTCTATCTCTCCCTGTAGAAAGGCAGGGGGCTGAGGTCTACAGGTCACCCGTGGTAGAAAAGCAAACAGCCCTGTAGGACAGTGTCTTATTGCCAGCCTGCTAACACTTGCTTTGCAATAATTTTATGGGTAATGAGTGAGACATCTGGTGGACCAACTGTCCTTGGCCCAACTGAGAACCTTAAGTGAGTAATTAATGTCCAATGAAGGGCCTCATCCCACTGCCAGTCTGATTTAAAAGGGAGTGGGAGTGACCTGTGCCAACATGTAGCCTGGCAGTTTTAGCCCTGCAGGCTGTTGATTAGTGAAAGAGCATATACCTTCTTCTCTGCTCCCTGTGCCTATTGGAGGCCTGCACCACAGTTTGAACTCTTCTGGTTCCATTGGCAGCACCACCAACGTGTCTCCCACCACCCTTAATGGCCCTGCAAATCTAGCCCTGGTGGGAACCTGGACTGAACTGGATCTGGGGACATCGAAAGTCCTTCTTCTGTTTGGACCTTCTGCAGTTTCAGCAGTGGTCACTGATCCTGGAGGCACAGAACCTCTGACTTCCAGTTAGGCGACAGGTTTTGCTACTGGGGATGGACAAATCCCGTTTTATACTAATTAAAGGGCTGCTGGAGGAAATTAAAGTGATGTACAATGGCTGAGTGGAGATATGCTCATCTCCAAAATTTACAGGGGGGTGCAGGAGACCTTCCTCAGCATATAATCCAGCTAATTTGTATTGTTCCAGAGTTTGTGTGATTTGGAATAGGATAATTTTTAAACTGGTTTTGTGCTTATTTTAATTTGGAGTCCAGATTATTGTCTACCTTGAACCAGCTCCTTGAATTTACATAACTAAAGATGACACACTTATTGTTCGGACACAGCAGCTGTTTTTGGTTGTGTAAATGTTGAAAGCCAGTTGCAGCAACTAGTTCTGGAATTCTAATTAAAATAAAGCCTGTGTAACTGCGGAATTGTTTGTAGTTGTTTAAAGAAGCAATCAGCAAAATTGTTTGGATAAATCATGTCTGCTTATGACTGCTCTGAAGTTACTTTCTGCCTTGAGTTTTAAATTAAATTGAGATTCATTGCCACATGTATATAAAAATACAGTAAAAGGTGTCTTCTCGTGTGTTATACGCAAAGTGTTGCCAAACTCCAATGAAACATTGAATATAATGCAATAGAGTTCATCTTTTTCTCTTCTTGTTCCTCCTCCGCTGCTCCTCCAGTTGTTAACTGTTGACATTTTTTTTGCTTTCATTTTAAATCTCTGCAATGGTGGTTCCTTGTGAGAATGTAATCATGTTCTACAGTAATATTACTCAGAACTGTTTGAAAGACAGGGCTTGATTGACTTAGTCAATAGAATTTTAAAAAAGAATTTGGGCTTATGCTTTCAGTGCCGTCTTTATCCTTATTTTGACTTTTTTTTGTACTGTTTGGATAAACATTTATGTTCTGTACTCTAAATTATAGTTTGGGAGAATTTGTAACCTTGTACTTTGTTACTGCAATGTGAAAACATTTTACTTATCAAACTAAAAACAAGATTTCAGCAGTTGAACGTGAATTTATAAACAAAGTTTGCATGAAGGAAAGTAAGTATATTGAAAAAATAATTCATTGTCTGTAAACTGTCCCATCTTATACTGTATTGTCTTTCTCTTCTGACTTTTTCCTCTCCTTTAAACACCTTGCCCTTGATCACCTACTCTTCCTGTCTCTCCTTCAAAGACCCTGTTGTTCATAGTTTTCCAAAGTCTCCATATAACTTGCTGCACCAAATATCTCTTCTTTCCTTACCTTAACCTTGACATTGAATGGTTGTTGATCCTTGATGAATTAAATCTGCCTCCATCCCCACCTCAACCCCTACCCCATTTACCCCCATCTTTAATTTCTCTGCATTCCAGATGTTTACTGATCATCTTCCATTCATGACTTCAGTTTGTAATCACTTCCTCAACCTCACTGTCTCTGATGTCGCTTTCACTGACGAGGTTATCGTCATTTAACATCTTAAGCCTATCTGCCTGCAGCTCCCTTAACCACACCCTTTCTAATATCCTGTCTTAAGGATATAAATGGATCCAATTCATGAACTGGCTATTTGGAACGAAACAACCATGATTCTCTTTCTCTTGCTTTTCTCCTGCCTGTTTCTATACTTCCTTCTTCACAGCAGCAAACAACCTCTCAGCAATATATTTCTAACCTCAGCTGAATGAACATTCTCTTCATAGTCCCCCAAGCTTACAACATACACAGTATACAAGTCACTGAAATTTCCACTGCTGCATTCTATTGCAGTCTTATTTCACACCCCTTTCTTACCTATCTTCATCCACCTGCATTGAACTCTTTATCTCCCAATGCACTGAATTCAAATCATTGTTCTCATCCACAAATCCCTCCACAATATTGATATTCTTAGTTCTGTTTGTTACCTGTATATATTACAGCATGCTGGTTATTCTTCTGACATATTGTCCTTTTAATTCTTCACCCCACCCCCCTCCACTCCATTTAATGGTACAGCTTTAACTGTAGCTTGACCTCCGACTCTGAAATAATTCCTAAAACACCACTACAATGCTACTACCTTAACTACAATAAAGAAAGTGGTAATCAGTTGCATATCCACTCTACAGTGCTGCAGATGAAAGTCTTGGCTAAGAGAACGTTAAACTCCTTAGTAGTCAGCTGCCAGGACCCTAAGTCACTAATGACTGCAAACTGAACCAATGTGATATATACATCATATAAACCACAGTGAGATATGATTGATTCATTACTTTGTAACTCATAAGTTTGAACAGCATATAGGTCTTGTTACAATTCTCTATCAAGGGAAGGAATTTGTGGTTAAATGAATGCTTTTCCCTGTTCTAGATGATGAACCTGGCTCCACAAGTCTTTCCTCCATCTTTGGTAAAGCCTGTCTGAAGAACACTTTTTCTGTGGTTCTTATCCTTATCTACCTGCTGTTGATGTCTGTGGCAGTATTCCTGGCCTATCAGACCGTTACAGACTTCAGGGAGAAGCTGAAACATCCTGTTATGTCGGTGTCCTTCCAGGAAGTCCTAAAATATGATGCTCCTGGTGAGAATACATTTTATTTTCTCATGAAATTGCTGACATAAAGTCATTCAAAAACAAAAATGCTACAGATTCTAGAAACATGGAATAAAAATGTTAAGGCAACATCTGTGGAGGGAGACTCAGTGTTAATGACCTCTTGTCAAAAATAGAATTCATCAGATAAGAGTGTGGTTCTTTCATTGAAACTGAGTGAATTGCTAAATTCTCAATGACCTCATTGAGGCCCAAATAGATGGTGTTGCCTTGAGATTCCCTTTAGGCCCAGCTGTCAATAATTCCTTCATTGGTTATCATGAGAAGTTCATCACTTGTGAAATGACCACAAACCTTCCACCTTTGCATATTTTCAATATGTATATGATGCGTTTACAGTATTTGCATCCACAGCTGCGTCAAAGAATTTCTTTACACAGCTTAATAAATTATGTGAAAACAAAAAGAACTACAGGTGCTGGAAATCAGAAACCAAAACAGAAATTGCTGGAAAAATTCAGCAGGGTATGGCAGCATCTATGGAGAGAAAACAGAGTTAATGTTTCAGGTCAAGTAACCCTACTTCAGTCTGAAGTTCTGAAGAAGGGTCACTGGCCCCAAAACATTAACTCCACTTTCTCTCCACAGATGCTGTCAGACCTGCTGAGTTTTTCAGCAATTATGCTTTTGTTAATAAATTCTGTTATGCATTCAAATTTACCTTTTGAAATGGAGCGATCAAACAAACTCCCTTTCCTCCATGTATAAGTTAAGATGATATCTCAACAACTATACACTGACCACTAAATGTAGACCTTCTGTATATGTATTGGGATTCCTACATTCCCAAATCCTACAAGAACAGTTTTAATGGTAACCTCATTAATAGAGCCCTAGCCATCTACTCACTGTATAAGCTGACGCTAAGCTAGGGCATATCAAAACTATTCTGCATGATATCAGATACACTGGCCACATCATTTCTCAACTCGTGAAAGGGCCTAGGGCCACTACTTTTGGCACTAGGTAGGATACAATGTGTCTCATTACCCTGGAAGGGGAAAGTGTCTCTAAAATGTGAACAATAGGTGATTCTAGCTGTCTCCTGCTCTTACCATGCAGCAAATACATAAGTGGTTTTCTCCACTAATAGAATGCTGCTGTTAAGCCAAAATGTTATTTTGCCTACCAGTTGATTAATTTATGTGATGTACAACATTTAGCGTGAGAGTAGTGCCAGGCGTCCATCCCAATGATTGGCAGCCTGCATCAAACAGCACATCCCTTTAACTATTTGCAGTGCATAGATGCTGATTGTGCTCAGTCAGCCTGTGCTTGCAAGCATCACAAAAGTATATCCACCATTAGATGAGATTCTGATATTGGAAATCAATTATTAAATAATCCAAATTATGCTAAGATTTGTAGATTTTTACACAGGAAACCAATTTAAGACCATCAGTCCAACCCAGAATGTGATGTACTTATGTGTACTAGAAGCTATATATTAATAAACAGGACGCTGTTTTCTGCAGGCAAAAATAATTTGTAGAGATATTGCACATTTTTCATTTTAAAGAAAGAGTGGCAGAAACTGCCAAACTCTGCATTCCCACAGCAATACCATGACCAATCAAAATTTACCTGCCTGGTCTATGAACTGAAAATTGCCTCTTAACTGTTCATGATTGCCCAACCAATCAAAACACGCAGGCTAATAAAATTGGATCTCTTTTCTTGAGTCTGTTTCATGTTTCATTGCCCTGATGAGTACAAGTTGAAAACCTTTGGCTCTTAATCCACAATTAGCAATGTTTACATTTTGTGTGATCATATGGAACGTTTTCAGCAACTGAAGGCAGGTGTGAGAAGAAGAACAAAACAAAGTTTGTGATAGGATGGAAGGGGGACAAGACCAAAAGGAGTAGTAATGGGACATGCAAAGAAATAAAAGCTGCTTCTCGGGGAGGTGTGAGTGGCAGTATCATGAACAACCACCTTTTGAAGACAAAAACGAAAAAAAATGAGCGTAAAATTGAAATGTGCAATGAAAAGGGAAACAAGCTGGGGAGAGATTGTGGTCTGATATTATTGAATCCTGAATCCAGAATCCAGAAGGCTGTAAGCTAGCTAATTGAAGATTAGGTGTTGTTTTTCGAACTTGGATGGAGCTTCATTGGAACACTAGGAACATGTGTATCGAGAAATTTGCATGCGAGCAAAGTGGGGAATTAAAATAGTAAACAGAAGCTTGGGTTCACTCTGCATTTGGTCTTCGTAGCAAACAGCAGACTGAATTATGACCAGCAAATACAGTATTTTAAATTACAACAAGTTCGCAAAAAATGTAGTTTTAGGTCAAATAAATGTTCCAGGCATTGGATGATGAGGAGAGGGGAGGTAAACTGAAAGGTGATGGATGTCCTACATTGGCATGTGAAGCTGCTGTGGGTAGGGAGAGTGTGTTGGGAGTGAATGCAGAATGAAGCAGAGTATCACAGTGAACAGTCCCTGAAGAATGTTGACTAGGCAGTGAAAGATATGTTTGGTAGTGGCATCAATGAAATAGTGAAGCATGATCTGTTGAATGTGGACTAGTGATGTGGAAGGTGAAACTTGATCATGGTTCTCGGTGGGTGAGCGCAGAAATGGGACCGACATAGTCGAGAGCCCTGTTATCCACACTGAGGGCAGCAAAGGAGTTTCTTCGTTGAAGAAAAGTGGAGACATGTCAGAAGAACGGATGTGAAAAGTTGTATCATCAGAATAAATGTAACAGAGCCAGTGCAGTCTGGGTCTCTTCAAGCTGGTCATTCCAGAAAGTGAAGTGGCAGTCAATTAAAGAAGAATGGAGACACAAAATACTATGAACTGTTCCCAATTCTGATGGATGGTCATTGACCTAAAATTTCAACTCTGTTTCTGCCTTCACAGATGCTGACTGACTTACTGAGTAATTCAAGCATTTTCTTTGATATTAAAGTAGTACTTGGCTTTTCAAGCAGTATATTGACATCTAATATTTGTTGCCCTAATCACTGATACTGAAAGAAATCAGTGTACAATTAAATTGTTTCAATAGGTTACAGTCTATAATTACAGTCATTTAATCAGCAGTATTTCAGAAACTACATTTTGAGGTTTTAGCACCATGACTTTCATTCCAGAAGTTACCTTGCTGGGCCCAGTATTAGTACATACCTTTTGACTTGCACCTCAGGCCTCAATTATTTTATTTTCTAGATAATAATACTTAGAGAGAAAGTTATAATATGGTAGTATTTTATGACCTGAGATTAGCAAAGAAAAAAAAGAGATATTTTCCTCCATGCAAAATGAGATGATCTTAAGAAGCGAAATTTCTGACTTTGCTACACCGCATGCAAAATCTCATCCAGCATTTTAATTTTTTCTGTGGGCAGAGTAGGCTGCTTGCAAGTCTGGCATTTATTGCCTATCCCACTGCCTCTGGGAAGGTGGTGTACCTTCTTGAACTGCTGCAGTCTTTGTGGTGTAGACACACCCATAGAGTGAGTTCATGATTATGCCTCAGCAGCTATGAAATATCTATGAATATGGCTCCAGATCAGATGGAGGGGAACTTGCAGAGGGTGGCATTCCCATTTCTTTTTTTCTATCCTTGTTCTTCTAGGTTGTAGATACTGCAGGTTTTGAAGGAGGTGTTGATAGAACCTTGGTGAGATGTTGCAGTGTGACATATATACTCTGCTGCCACTATGCATCAGTGGGGAAGGGAATAAATGTTTTAGGTGGTGAATGGGCTGCAAATCAAGTAGGCTGCTTTGTCCTGGATAATATTGTGCTTCCTGAGTGTTGTTGGAGTTGCATTCCCTTTGGCAAGTGTATAGTATTCCATCACATTCCTGACTTTGCAAGCAGTAATGAGGCTGCAAGCAGAAATGACGCCAGAAGCCAGTGATCCTGATGGAACCTAGACTGGATTTCACCTATGTAGGATTAGTTCTGCTTGATAGCACAGCTGGCAATCCTTTTTGCATCACATTGCTGACGGTTGAGAATAAACTGATGGGGAAGTATTTGTCCAGATTGGATTTGTCCTGTTTTTCTTGTGAAAAATGACCCTGTACACATAGTTGCACGGGTGCCAGTGTTGTAGCTATACTGGAACAGCTTGGCTAAAGGTACAGTTAGTTCTGGAGTGCAAGTCGTTAACTTCAACTGAGAGATTATCAGGGCCTGTAATATTTCCTGTATCCAGCCCCTTCAGCTTTTTCTCAACATCCTGTAGAGTGAATCAAATTGTTTCTAGACTGACATTTGCAGTACCTGGGAATTGACAGGAGGCCAAAATGGATCATCCAGTTGGCATTTCTGGATGAAGATGGTTGCAAATGTTTCAGTCTTGCCTTTTGCATGCTGAGCTCTACCATCATTTGAGAATTGGGATATTAGGAACCTCATCTTGTTAGTTGTTTAATTTTTCACCGCTATTCCTGACTACACGCAGTGGGACTGCAAAGCTTTGACCTGATTTGTTGGTTGTTGGATCTTAGTTCTGTGAAATGCATGCTGTTTCTATTCTTTAGCCTGCATGTGGTCCTGTGCTGTAGCTTCATCAGTTTGGCATCTCCGTTTTAGGTACATCTGACTTAGCTCCTGGCATGTACTCCTACCCTTTTGAAGCAGGGTTGGATCCTGATTAATAGTAATGGAGGAGGGAGGAATATGCTGATCAATGACTTACAGATTCTGGTTGAATGCAACTCTGACAACCTGCAGCACGTTTTGGACATGTCTAATCTATGACATACTACGACTGAATCTACCCGAGTTATCATTGTGGTAGTGTCATGCACCTTAGTGAGGTTGTTTCCTCATTTTGGATTATATCTCCTGTATCCAGCCCCTTCAGCTTTTTCTCAACAATAAGGACACTTTACTTGTACTAATACTGCTATTTTACCATGTTGGTTATCTTGCCAGTATGAAATTGAGTGAACTTTGAGACAACACACTCCCAATTTTCACATTTCACCTGATGTTAAGGAGTACTTTGCAAGTCGATTGTATTAGGTGATACTCTGATTTATGCCCATTGATACTTCTATTTTTATTCTTAGTACAAATCTTCAAATTTACAAATCTTCATTAAATTGATACAAATGAGTGGGTTGCGAGGTGATTTCAGAGGGCAGTTAAATCAACTATATTGCAGTTGTTTTTCATTTATTATTTTCACTCGCGAGATGTAGCTGGGCCAGCATTTATTTCCCTTTTGAGAGAGTGGTGGATGACGGGTGATGAAGTCTCACCTCTGAAACTAGCAGAGGTAGATGTTATTCATCCCACACCTCAAAATAGAGTCAGAGGGTGAGGTAAATAATGTCCCAAAATAAAAGCTGTCTACTGTCTTGAACACTTTGCAAACTTTCAGCCCAAATTGTTTGATATGATTCCTGGTGGGCACCAAGTTTGAATCTGATTATAAACATCTGTAGGTAGCAACTCCTGCACATTCACATCAAACACATCAATTCCATCATCCCACAAAGTCTCATGAAGACTCGCTGACACATTGCTGGAGATTTTTAGGTATTTCTGTCATGCGAAATATGTGGCGAGCATCATCTTTGACAGACAGCTGCTGTTCAACATTACTTTTTGCAGGAGCGTGCAAATTGCGCCACCTAGTGGCCCTATTGACAATAAACCCAACCATCTACAAATTGAGATAACAAGGTGTAGAGACAACAAGGTGCAGGGCTGGATGAACACAGCAGGCCAAGCAGCATCATAGGAGCAGAGAGGCTGACGTTTCGGGCCTAGACCCTTCATCAGAAAAGGGGGAGGGGAAGGGGCTTTTGAAATAAATAGGGAGAGAGTGGGAGGCGGATAGAAGAGGGATAGAGGAGAGGATAGGTGGAGAGGAAACAAACAGGTCGAAGAGGCGGGGATGGAGCCAGTAAAGGTGAGTGTAGGTAGGGAGTTAGGAAGGGGATAGGTCAGTCCAGGGAGGACGGACAGGTCAAGGGGGCGGGATGAGGTTGGTCGGTAGGAGATGGAGGTGCGGCTTGAGGTGGGAGGAGGGGATAGG
>NC_063340.1:50936356-50950458 GCF_021869965.1 Rhincodon typus | reverse complement strand
ATTGGGCTGCAGGGTTCCCAAGCGGAATATGAGTTGCTGTTCCTGCAACCTTCGGGTGGCATCGTTGTGGCACTGCAGGAGGCCCAGGATGGACATGTCGTCTGAGGAATGGGAGGGGGAGTTGAAATGGTTCGCGACTGGGAGGTGCAGTTGTTTATTGCGAACCGAGCGTAGGTGTTCTGCAAAGCGGTCCCCGAGTCTCCGCTTGGTTTCCCCGATGTAGAGGAAGCCACACCGGGTACAGCGGATGCAGTATACCACATTGGCAGATGTGCAGGTGAACATCTGCTTGATGTGGAAAGTCTTCTTGGGGCCTGGGATGGGGGTGAGGGAGGAGGTATGGGGGCAGGTGTAGCACTTCCTGCGGTTGCAGGGAAAAGTGCCGGGTGTGGTGGAGCTGGAGGGGAGTGTGGAGCGGACAAGGGAGTCACGGAGAGAGTTGTCCCTCCGGAAAGCAGATAAAGGTGGGGAGGGAAAGATGTCTTTGGTGGTGGGGTCGGATTGCAGATGGCGGAAGTGTCGGAGGATGATGCGTTGGATCCGGAGGTTGGTGGGGTGGTACGTGAGGACGAGGGGGATTCTTTTTTGGTTTTTATTGCGTGGACGGGGTGTGAGGGATGAGGTGCGGGAGATGTGGGAGACACGGTTGAGGGCGTTCTCGACCACCGAGGAGGGGAAGTTACGGTCCTTGAAAAACGAGGACAACTGAGATGTACGGGAGTGGAATGCCTCATCCTGGGAGCAGATGCGGCGGAGGCGAAGGAATTGGGAATAGGGGATAGCATTTTTGCAGGAAGGTGGGTGGGAGGAGGAGTATTCTAGGTAGCTGTGGGAGTCGGTGGGCTTGAAATGAATATCGGTTTCTAGGTGGTTGCCCGATATGGAGACAGAGAGGTCCAGGAAGGGGAGAGAGGTGTTAGAGATGGTCCAGGTAAACTTAAGGTTGGGGTGGAAGGTGTTAGTGAAGTGTATGAACTGTTCGAGCTCCTCGTGGGAGCACGAGGCGGCGCCGATAGAGCTGGATGAACACAGCAGGCCTAGCAGCATCAGAGAAGCAGGAAAGCTGATGTTTCGGGTCTGGACCCTTCTTCAGATTGATAGTTTTGTGGGCCCTTCTTGGCTAAGTGTGAGTTGCAATGAGTTTGTTTGGAAGGTTTTTTGCTGCAAGGACTAGCATATTTTACTGCCATATCGTTTTTTTACCAAAGTCCCTGCATGCCTATCTCACCTTAATGGTGTCCCATCTTACCACAGAGTGTTGTTAGAAAACTCGCCCACTGCCAAGACATTCTGAAATTAACTGACATCCCTTGTGTCTGTGCCATCTTTCTAAGCCCATTGTGCATCCAGAGAACAGGCTATCTATCCTCCTTAACTTGACTGAAGCCTGCTTGGCGAGCTTCCTGCCTTTGTGTCTGCATGGAACAACATGTTTCTAGCACACATCTCACCATAGCTTATGATACTCAGACTCCTATAAGGTTCCGCTCGTAGTCATCATTCCTGATACTAGCATTTCATTCAGTTTTGGTAACTGAATTAAATTGTCCTACTGCCACGGTAGTATTTGAGCTCATGTTTCCAAACGTAGTCCTCTGTATTTTTTTCTATTTCACTGTGGGTAGGTACACCCAAAGTGCTGGTGGGAAGGGAGTCCCAGGACATTGTCATTCTTTCACTGACACTAGGTCAATGTAGTTCTAAGTCAGGATGGTGTGTGGCTTGGCAGAGGAATTGTAGGCGGTGGCCTTCCCCAGAATCTATGGGCTTGTCCTTCCAGGTTGTGTAGGCCACAACGTTTGCTTTGTCCTGGATGGTGTTGAGCTTCTTTAGTGTTGTTGGAGGTGCTGCTCATCCAGGCATGTAGAAAGTACTTCTGACTGTCTTGTAGACAGGAAATGAATAGATGAGTTACTTGCTGGAGAATTCCCTGTCTCGACCTACTCTTGTAGTCACAGTATTTATACATCTAGCCCGATTTAGTTTTTGGTTAATGGTAACCCCCAGGAAGTTGATAGTGGGAGGTTCAGAAATGGAAAAATCATTGACAGTCAATATGATCATTAATTGAAATTTGTGTGGTGTGAATATTACTTTCCATGTATTTGCTGAAGTCTTTATGTTGTCCAGACGTTGTTGCTCACAGAATGGACTGCTTCAGTATCTTCAAATTTGCGAATTTTTCAAATTTTCTGAACATTGTGCAATCATCAACGAACAAACCCAATTCTGAGCTTATAGAAGGAAAATCATTGAAGCAGCTGAAGAATGTTGAGCTTAGAACACGAGCCTGAGGAACTCCGAAAGAGATGTCCTGGAACTGAAATGACTGACCTCCACCAACCATTAGCATCTTCATTGGTGCTAGATATGACTGTAACCACTGGACAGTTTTCTCCCTGATTCCCATTGACTCCGGGTTTGCTAGAATTTCTTGATGCCATACTTTGTCAAATGAGGCCTTGGTTTGAAGAAGCAGTTACTCTTACCTCATCTCTGGAGTTCAGCACTTTTGTCCATGTTTGGACCAAGGGATTGCAAACCCATAACTTAACTTCTATGTTCTTATTAAGCAACTTACTTACTTTATAATCCACGGAACAGACAAGCATTCAAAGATAATAAGAACTGCCGATGCTGGAGTCAGAGGTAACAGTGTGGAGCTGGAGGAACACAGCAGGCCAGGCAGCATCAGAGGAGCAGAAAAATTGACGTTTTGGCGGGACCCTTCTTCAGAAATGGGGGAGGGGGAAGGGAGCTCCGAGATAAACAGAGAGAGGAGGGGTGGGGCTGGGGAAGGTAGGTGGGATGATGATAGGTGAGTGCAGGTAGGGAGTGGTGGGGATTGGTCAGTGAGGTGGGAGGAGCGGATAGGTGGGAGAGAGGATGGACAGGTTGTGTCAGGTCAAGGAGGCGGGGATGAGAGGGAGGGTTGGTCATGGGATGAGGCCAGGGGTGGGGAGATTTTGAAACTGGTAAAATCGACATTGAGGCCATTGGACTGTAGGCTCCCAAGACGGAATATGAGGTGCTGCTCCTGCAGTTTCCAGGTGGCGTCATTGTGACACTGGAGGAGGCCCAGGATGGACATGTCACCCAGGGAGTGGGAGGGGGAGTTGAAATGGTTCATGACCAGAAGGTGTTGTCCTTTGTTGCGAACAGAGCGCAGGCGCTCAACAAAGCGGTCTCCGAGCCTCCGCTTGGTCTTACCGATGTGGAGGAGGCCACATCGGGAGCAGCGGATGCAATAGACCACATTGACAGATGTATAGGTGAACCTCTTTCTGATGCGAAATGTTTGTCTGTTGCCTTGAATGGAGGTGAGGAGGGAGGTGTAGGGGCAGGTGTAGCACTTCCTGCAGTTGCAGGGAAAAGTGCCGGGTGTGGTAGGGCTAGTGGGAGTGTGGAGCGGACGAGGGACTGTTCCACGTTTCCTACGAAGAGGCAGGCATAGCTTGAGCCCATGCGGGTTCCCATGGCCACACCGTTAGTCTGTAGGAAGTGGAAGGCTAAGAAGGGGGTCAGTCCCTCTTCGGCTGCTACACTGGCACCATCCCCCACCTCTTCCTCCACTATATTGATGACTGTATCAGCGCTACCTCATGCTCCCATGACGACCTTCAACAGTTCATCAACTTTACTAACACCTTTCACCCCAACCTCAAGTTCACCCGGACCATCTCTGATACCTCTCTCTCCTTCCTGGACCTCTCTGTCTCCATTTCTGGTGACTGCCTCGGAGCCGACATCTATTTCAAGCTCACCGACTCCCACGGCTACCTAGACTACACCTCCTCTCACCCACCTTCCTGCAAGAATGCGATCACCTACTTCCAATTCCTCCACCTCTGCCGTGTCAGCTCCGAAGAAGGGGCGTCCTACTCCCGAACATCCCAGATTTCTCTTATTTCCAGGACAGCAACTTCTCCCCCACTTCGATGGTCGAAAACGCTCTCGACCACATCTCTTGCATTTCCCGCACCTCTGCCCTCACGTCCCCTCCCCCCAACAAAAACAAAAACAGAACCCCCCTTGTCCTTACATATCACCCCACTAACCTCTGTATCCAAAGTTTCATTCTCCGCCACTTCGGCCACCTACAATCCGACCCCACAACCAAAGCTATATTTCCCTCC
Source organism: Rhincodon typus (assembly GCF_021869965.1). Classification (NCBI taxonomy): domain Eukaryota; kingdom Metazoa; phylum Chordata; class Chondrichthyes; order Orectolobiformes; family Rhincodontidae; genus Rhincodon; species Rhincodon typus. The sequence goes on along the minus strand of NC_063340.1, from coordinate 50,946,322 downwards.
CCACCCCTGTCTGCCTTTCGTAGGGACCGCTCTCTCCGCAACTCCCTCAACTATTCCACACACCCCATTAGCCCCACCACTCCTGACACCTTTCCCTGCAACCGCAGGAAGTGCTACAGCTGTCCCTATAGCTCCCCCCTCACCTCCATTCAAGGCACCAGACAAACCTTTCACCTCAGACAGAGGTTCACCTGCACATCCGTCAATGTGATCTATTGCATCCGCTGCTCCCGATGTGGCCTCCTCTACATCGGTGAGACCAAGCGGAGGCTTGGAGACCACTTTGTAGAGCACCTGCACTCTGTTTGCGACAAACAACAACACCTTCCGGTCGCGAACCATTTCAACTCCCCCTCCAACTCCCTGGGTGACATGTCCATCCTGGGCCTCCTGCAGTGTCACAACGATGCCACCCGGAAACTGGAGGAGCAGCACCTCATATTCCACCTCAGGAGCCTACAGCCCAATGGTCTCAATGTGGATTTTACCAGTTTCAAAATCTCCCCACCCCCGGCCTCATCCCATGATCAATCCTCCCTCTCATCCCTGCCTGACACAACCTGTCCATCCTTTCTCCTACCTATCTGCTCCTCCCACCTCACTGACCAATCCCCACCACTGCCTAACTGCACTCACCTATCACCATCCCACCTACCTTCCCAAGCCCCACCCCTCCTCTCTCTATCTCTAAGGTCCCTTACCCCTCCCTCATATCTGAAGAAGCGTGTCGACCCGAAACGTCAACTTTCCTGCTGCTCTGATGCTGCCTGGCCTACTGTATTTCTCCAGTTCCACACTGTGTTATAGCAGACAAGCATTGCTGCTTTGGAAGAGTACCTGCATCATTCATTATTAGTTGAAGTAGTTGAATTTTGCGGACCTTATTTGCTTTGTACTGAGTTTATACTTTTGTCTACATCCATGAGTATAACCATACCGTTGACGTCTCCCCTAACTAGTTGACTGTGAAATTTTTTCACAGGAATTTTTCCCCCACAGCCTCTTCGCTACAGTGTCTTCCCTAACCCAGCTGAGATTACTGATGTTTAAAATATTTGTATTTAATACCTTATTCTCTGACTTTGTCATAGGTTTCAAATATTCACTTGTAATATATTATTCACCTTTGGAAAATGAGTATGGTTTTAACGTGGTTTGACATACTTTAAATTAGATGAATAACACTCCTTCTGTACTTTCCTAACATTGTCCATTTAAAAACATTTTGCCCCTGGACATCAGTATTCCCATTGTTACTGGTTAAATGACATGAGCTTTCCAAAATTATTCTCAAATGAGTCGTCTGTTAGATTATTGTAATTTTGTTTAGTCATATTTACTGTCTAAATTGCATTTATACAGTTTCTGTTAGAGTTCACTCAGTCTCATTGTATCTTACAAACTGTCATAGACATCTCACTGTGACAAAAATAAACTTTCAGTGCAGTCTTGCATACATCCATGTATCTCAGTCTGAGGCCTAAATACCCTCTGTGCAAACATCTTTGTTAAAATATTTCATTATTGGTAATCTGACCCAACCGTACTGCCATCTGTTATTTATGTGGGTGGGTATCAGGAGGTCTATCTTTAGGTAAATGGTGGTAAACTGCCTGTTGGTTCCTGCCCAGTATCTTTGAGGTTTAATTCTCACATCTGGCATTATTTCTTGTTTTTCAAATGTTATTTTGTCAAGTTTAAGAAATAACCCTCAGCGCAGTTCAAAATAACAGGCATGCGACGGGCAGTGTGATAGAATTACTGTAGTGCTTTTTTTCTATAATTGGGATATTGTTTAGTGAAAGTCAGCATTTTTAATATTTGCTTTTTCTGCAATAAAAGTGAAAGAATTTTAATTATAGTTGTTTCATAAGCTACCAGCAACTGCATACCTTTTTCAAAAACAGGACTATTCTTCAGTTTCAATGTCTATTTGGTCATTTCAAAATACCTCAGAAAAAGTGAAACCTATCTGTGAATGCCAGGGACATTTTTTTGTGTAAATTTCAAGTGCTCAAATCCATTTTCAATCATCCTAACCTAAAGAAAAACTGTCCACCTGCTTCGCAAAAGCTACTTGATCCAGAAATGCTGGCAGCTTAAGAAGAGTCCTCATTATCGGGCTGTGCCATGTGAAAGTCATTAGTAATGTTGCTTTTTTCAATGGTGAAAATGCTAGTAGAAAGGGTAGAGGGAAGATTCAGCAGAAGTAAGTAAACAGGGAGAAACTGTTCCCATTTGTAGAAGGTTCAAGAGGCAGTGGACACTGCTGAATGCCGAAAGAAACAAAGGTGATTTAAAGAGAAATGTTTTTTTAATGCAGTGAAAGGTGACCTCAGTCGGTGTGGGAATTGAATCCACGTTGCCGGCATCATAATACATTGTAGGCCAGCTGTCCAGCCAACTGAGCTAACTGACCTCTGGTAAGGACATAACAGCTGAATGGCCATCTGCCTTCTGTAAACATTGTGTGATTTCATGACTAAAACCTTCAGAAAAATATCCAAAACATCTGAAAATTAATGGCGCTTTTCTCCTGGATCCCCTGGAAAACAATGTTTCCTTAATGTTAAAAATGCCCTTCCTGATTGACATTGAGGACTTCTGGGCTTAACGACTTTTACTCTTGAAAGAACTATGGCATTCTAACTTTGCATTTTCATCAGACCTACCAGAACACTAGTCTGGTTTCCAGCTTAATGGAATAACATTGTGTGTAACGTCCAAAATAATTCTGGTCTCAAAGCCTCTCAGTCGTAAACACAGAGATCCATAACCTTGTCACCTCCAGACTCAATTATTCAAACATGCTCTTGCCTGCCTCCCATTTTCCTCTCTCCGTAAGTTCTCTAACAACTTTGTTGAGCACATTCTATTCTGTACCAAACTCACCCCTTCACTGAACTGCGACCCATTCCACAACAGTTTAACATTCTCATCCTCCTGTTTAACTCCCACTATGCAAATTGTACTCCTCTAATTATTATTGGTAGCCTCCCTGTCGGAGCAGTACTGAGGAGAAAGGGTCTAAATTGTCACTTATTTGTTAACAACAGTGAACATGAGAACCACCCTCACAAACTGTTATTGGTTCACACTGTGTTCTCTTTCACTGGCAAATGAACTGAGCCTGATGGAAAGTTGCAACATTTGTACTGGTGACAAGAGACTTGTGTGTACATTACTGAATAGTTCAGTGAGTCAATCAGCAATTTATTAAGTGCATCCATAATATCCAGTGGCGGGAAGAAATATTTCATGGCAAACTTATGTAAACCCTATGCAAAAGGAGGAGCAGATGTGCAGACATGCATTACATTTGCAACCTTGTGTTATCAGTGAATTAAATAATTGCCTCTTCCATCTTAGTGATGTTGGTTAAAGTTAATGTTGGTCAGAACCTTAAAGAAGAGTACTCTCCAAGTTCTGTAGCATTTTTTACATTCACCATTCCGGCTGCTCAAATCTTGGCTCGATGTTTCATCTAAAAGATCGTACCTTGGGCAATATCACGCTCCCTCGGTATAGTACTGTAGTAGCAGCTTCCATTGTATTTGCAATAGGAATTATAATTTACTTGCTGCTATTCTTACCGAAATACATTCAAATTGTCTGAAGTGGGTCTTACTTAAAAGATGTGGAATGAACTTCCTGAGGAAATGGTGGATGTGGGCATAATTACAATGTTTAAAAGACATTTGATTAGATAAATGAATAGGAATGGTTTGGAGACATATGGGCCAAGAGCAGACAGGTGGGACTAGTTTAGTTTGGGGTCATGTTTGGCATGGACTGGTTGGACTGAAGGGTCTTTTTCTGTGCTGTATGATCCTTTGACTGTATGACTCCCTTCCCCACCTCAGCATTACCATCTGACCTGCCAAAAATACTAGTGTTAGATTTTATTTTCTTTGTGAACCGGAGAAGGTCTAAGTACAGTACTTCTGTTACTTTGTAATGACATGTATTTGAAAGTTGAAATCTATTCCACATTTTAAAGGTTGAAAGTTGCAGTTGAGATAGAAGATCAACCACAACCTTAATGAATGTTGGAATTGGCTCAAAAGGCTAAATGACCTGCTCCTGTTAGCTGTTTATGTTACAATAAATTTAGTAAAGTAGAAAATGTTACATCCCCACCTCCTTGTAGTTTTCCACACTTATGATGAAATTTTATTAATATCATTTTTTAAGAGTTTAGATTTCAAACTAGCAGTATATATGTGTTGGTCTATTTTTGTAAAGGGGCTTAAAATTAACTAGGTCAGCCTTTCCAGAATCATGATTTTAAACCTGTATGTGCTTCCTGGAGTGTTAATGGAAGTTTGTTTATGCTGTGACATGTTTATGACTGGAAAGAAAAAACATAAAACTATTAGGTTAGCAGAAGCTGGGATAAACATTTTTTTTCCCATTTAGTTCAAAGGGATTTGAGCACCTCAAATTGGGATCAGTAGCAAATATAGTCTTTTCAGAAAAAGTGATTGCTCAGAACTGTTAATGGAATAAGCTACCTCAGTGTAAGGTTCATATTTTGTGAAAACCTTCAGAGCAGGAGCATTTGGTTAGAAATCTGCAATCATTATTCAAAGTTGAGAACTCAGTTGTGTGAGTGTTCAAAGAAAAGGCTTCACAGCTCACAGGACCACAACTTTTAAGACATCGTACAGATTTGATAGGCTTGAATTTTTCTGGTTTTGAGTAACTTTTAAAGTGATGGTGTTGGGGTGTAGATGGAATTTTGTTTTGCTGTATGTTGTAAAATCTTTTAAGCTGTGTTATATGTAGATATCTTGGTTTTTTTTTTTAATATTTATTTCTTTTGTGTAACAAATTCCTGTTTTATTGTTAAAGCCAAGTCTGCAGCCTTGTGTATTTCATGTTGCAGAGAAAGTCGCATTAAACTAGGAAGACATATCTGTCAAGTTGGATTTCATCCTGGGATCTGAGTTGCCCAGTAGTAACATGGATGGGATCATAACACACTGTTTACCTTTTATTTGAGAGGGTGGATGGTCAACTTGCTTCTGGGCCTTTACTTTTTATAGACTCCACCAGGTTCCCTATGAGGTGAATGGTGGTGCTGAACTGTATAGAGCATTTGAAATGTTAATCATTCTGGAATAACAAGTGTGCTGAATGTGTCTCAATCTATTTCACAGGAATTGCACTGTATCCTGGTAAGGCTGAACTGTTGACCTGTAAGCACCATTATCATGATCGTGTTGAGTTTATGGAGAATCCAGGTCAACGAGGAGTAATAAACTGTACTAAGGAATACGTCAGTTACACAGACCCATATAGAAACAACACACTGGTAAAAAATAGCTTCAATCCATTGATTTAACTCTTTTGGGATTACAATTATATGTTCTCAATTGATCAATATACATTTGTTGCACTAGAGATGAATCGGTGCATTTTATACAGTGTTATTGTTAATTGTTTATGTGATGGTTTGAATATGACATTTCTTTTAGCAAGTGGAACCGTTTAGCTTACTACGTTTTTAACTTTCTTATTACAAGATAAAATTGTCAGCAAGTATTAATGTAGTTCTAAATACCCAAAACTTGCTTTAATGACAATTAATTAAACAGAAAATAAAACATTGGACTAGGATGTTGGATGTACTGGTTGGCATGACTCAACCTGTATATTCATGCATTTAGTGGTCCTTCTTTTGACCAGTCTTAGTTCAAGGGGTGGAGCTCCCATTTTTGAGTTGTTTTTGCAGATACAAACCTCGCTCCAGCAATTTGAACACAATCTAGTCTGAAGCTAAAGTGCAATATGCAGTACTGAGAATGTCACAGAAATTCTACCTTTTGAATGTCAAGTCAAAGCCATGCAGTACTCACCAATAATTATTCCTCAACAATCATCACTGAACTATATTTTACAATCATAAGTGTTACCACTTTTTGTGATACTTTACAGTGTGCAAATAGATTGCCACATTTCCCAATATTAGAACAGTGACTAAGCTTCAATTGTTTGTCACAAACTGAGATGTGCTGAGTTGATAAAGACATTTAAAAATGCAAGTCATTGTTTTGTTAGGCTTCCATCTATTTTTCTGATATTTTGGATTGGGACTAGAAATTTTTTATGTTCAGCAACTACTTTAAACTCTCTATGCTGACTTCTCAGTGATTTTGGCAGTCACGCTCCTGGGGCATTAACAATTTGCATTTATATAGTGGCTTGAACATAGTAAAGCATTCCAAGATACTTCACATAAATATTATCATACACAATGTGACACTAAATCACATGAGTTATTAGTAAAGGTGACCACCAAAAGCTTGATCAAAGTGGTAGGTTTTAAGGAACATCTTAAAAGGAAGAGACAGAGGTGGAGAGGTGAAATAGTTTAATGAGGAAATTCCAGAGTTGAGATGTAATCAGGGATGCACAATTGGCCAAAATTGTAGGACATCAGATATTTTGAAGGGTTCTGGGTTTGGAGGAGATTTCAGGGATAGGTTGGGGCAAAGTCGTGGAAGGACTTGAAAATAAGGATGAATGAGTATTTTTGCAATTGAGGTGTTGCTAAGCCAGAACTCCCTGTAGTTTGGCTGTCAGGACGGCAGAGAATGTGGGACTTGGACTGCAAACATTTGGTTGAACTTATATAGAGGTTGCAATGTCGGAGTCTGTCTGAGAGAACATAGGAATGGTAGAATTCTAGAGCTGACAAAGGTGTCCCTGAGTCAGGGACAAGAGTATTAGTGGGCAGTGTTACTCACAGAGCACAAAATGTTTCATACAAGTGGCATTCATTTATTAAATGAAGAATAAAGGTTATGGGATTATTCTTTTTCCCGGAGAGATGTTATAGGGTGGTTTAATAGAGGTGTTCAATATGATCTAGTGTTCAGATACCAGAGGTTTGGTAACCAGAGAGTACAGATTTAAGATAACTGCCAAAAGAACAAGAGAGGGGTTAAAAAGATTTTTATTTATTGACATTCACAATCTGTTATGATTTGCAGCGTTTTAGGTTTTGAAAGCATTTTCAATGATAATTTGTAAAAAAAAAAGAATTGGATATAAGCAAAATATACACAGAGCAGTGAAGACAGAATAGGAGAATGGGAATAAATGAATAGCTCCTTCAAAGAATGGATGGACTGAATGTTCTCCTGTGTAGTATGATCTTTTAGCTATTGAATGTCATTTCTCTTGGCAGATCAAGTGTAGGGGTTGAGGTGATCAGGTTAGGAGTTATGATTCAGCATTGAGAGTTTGTGGTTCATGACTCTCCAACTCCCTTGACTGCAGTGCTGTAGGATAGTTCTGTTTCCAACTAATACATCCCTTGGATCAATGAAATATATTGTCAATAAATGGGAAAATTTAAAATCTACTAGCAAGCCAGATGTTACCTGCTGTATTCACAAACCTTTGCACTGCACTGAATGATTTATAATCTGAAGATCACCAAATCTTCGAGGGAACTGGTTTAGACTTGACAGACTGAATGGCCTCTGCTGTGCTGTAACAATTTTATGATTTATTAGAATTGGAATGAATTCTGATTCCAGCCCTTCCTCACTTCTTCTTAGTTATTGTGAATTTATTTCTAAGTTCACTACGTACAAAATGGATCTCCAGATAAGTCCTGTCGCTCTGTCAAGTTGTTCATTGTGGCTAAACACTTCTTCTCTCTATCAATCCATTGCATTTTTGATTATAGAAATCAGCCCTGATTATCAGTGGACCTCAAGATGTGAGAAAGAAGGAGCTAGTGTTCTTGCAGTTCCACTTAAATGAAACCAAAGAAGATTTTAGTGCAATCAACTACCTCCTATTTTCATCATTCAAAGAGTTTCAGGAGAGGTGAGAAGTTAATGTAAAGAGCATACTAAGTCTTTCTTTCTGAGAGGATGTGAACAGAATTGATATCTGTTGGAATCTGTTGATGTTAAGGGTCACTTTTCAAATGGACAAAAGAGTAACTAGGGAGAGAATAGGGCCCCTTAAAGATTGGCAAGGCCATCTATGTGGGGAACTGCAAGAGGTGGGTGAACTACTAAACAAGTATTTCGCAACAGTGTTAACTGTGAAGAGGGATGTGGAAGCTAGAGTACTTGAGGAAATAAATAGTGATACCTTGAATAGTGTCCTTATTAGAGAGGAGGAGGTGGTGGGCATCTTAAAATGCATAAAGGTGGGTAAGTTGCTGGGACCTGATCAGCTGTACCCTAGAACTCTGTGGGAAGCTATAGAAGTGATTCCTGGGCCTTTGCTGAGATATTTGTATCATCGATAGCATGTGTGAGGTGCTGGAAGACTGGAGGTTGGCTAATGTGGTGCCATTATTTAAGAAAGGTGTTAAGGAAAAGCCAGGGAATTATAGACCGGTGAATCTGACGTCAGTGGTAGGTAAGGACTCTATGACTGTATAAGTTGTTGGAGGGGATTTTGAGGAACAGGATTTACATATTTGGAGAGGCAAGGACTGGGTAGGGATAGTCAACATAGCTTTGTGCATGGGAAATTGTGTCTCACTAACTTGTTTGAGTTCCTTGAAGAGTGACGAAGAAGATTGATGAACGCAGAGCAGTGGGTGAAGTCTGTATGGACTTCAGTAAGGCGTTTGACAAATTTCCATATGGTCGACTAGTTAGCAAGGTTAGATCATGTGGAATAAAGGGAGAACTAGATACAAAATTGGTTCAAAGGCAGAGGGTGGGGGTGGAGGGTTGCTTTTCAGACTGGAGGCCTGTGACCAGTGGTGTGCCACAAGGAACGGTGCTGGGTCCACACCTTTTTCTCATTTACGTAAATGTTTTGGATATGAACATAGGAGGTATAGTTAGTAATTTTACAGATGACACCAAAATTGGTGATTTGGTGAACAGCGAAAAAGGTTACCTCAGAGTACAACAGGAACTTCATCAGGTGGGCAACTGGGCCAAGGAGTGCCTGATGCAGTTTAATTTAGATAAGTGTGACATGCTGCATTTTGGCAGGGAAATCAGGGCAGGATTTATACTTAATGGTAAGGTCCTGGGGAGTGTTGCTGAACAAAGAGACCTTGGCCTGCAAGTTCATAGTTCCTTGAAAGTGGAGTCGCAGGTAGACAGGGTAGTGACGAAGGCGTTTGGTGCACTTGCCATTATTGGTGGGTGCATTGAGTATAGGATTTGGGAGCTCATGTTACGGCTTACAGGACATTAGGCCACTTCTGGAGTACTGCTTTCAGTTCTGGTCTCTCTGCTACAGGAAAGATGTTGTGAAACTTGTAAGGGTTCAGAAAAATTTTACAAGGATGTTGCCAGGGCTATTTTTCCTGGAGCATCAGAGGCTGAAGGGTGACCTTTATAGAAGTTTATAAAATCATGAGGGGCATGGAAAAGGGTGAATAGCCAAGGTCTTTACCCTAAGGTGGGGGAGTGCAAAACTAGAGGTGAGAGGGAAAGATATAAAAGGGACCTAAGGGTCAACTTTTTTCACACAGAGGGTGGTGTGTGTTTGGAATGAGCTGCCAGAGGAAGTGGTGGAGGCTGGTACGATTACATTCAAAAGGCATATGAATAGGACAGTTTAGAGGGATGTGGTTCAAATGCTGACAAATGGAACTAGATTAATTTAGAATATCTGGTTGGCATGGATGAGTTGGACCAAAGGGTCTGCTTCTGTGCCATACAATTCTGACTATGAAATAGCTGAATCAATTGTCATCAAAACATGCTATCTTCCTAAAGTGGAAGGTCAGTCAGATGCATTTTTAATGCATTTCATTAGCTTTAATTGTAAAATGTTGCTGGTTATCAGAATATCATACAAGTCAACAGTTTAGTATCAGCAAATGGCAACCTTAAAGAGCTCCTTGTCAAGTTTTTATTAAAAGGTTGTGATTAATCTATCCCAGAGCCTACATTGTAGTCAGAAATTGATTTCTCTCTCTTTAGCCATCTTGAGCAGGGATATCAGCAGGTTTCAGAGAACTAAACA
>NC_063340.1:50928184-50936346 GCF_021869965.1 Rhincodon typus | reverse complement strand
TTAGCCATCTTGAGCAGGGATATCAGCAGGTTTCAGAGAACTAAACAGTATACACAGCACAGCAACATGCCATTTAGCTAAACTGGTTATGCTTGTGTTTATACTCCATCCAGCCTACTTCATCCAATCCTATCTGCATCACCTTCTGTTCCTTACTTTCTCTTTTGTGCATGATTAGCTTATATTTTACATGGCAGCTTCTTAAGAAAAACAGTTGAAAGGTTTTCAGTACTGCCTGTAATGATGTTAAGAGAAAATCATTGTCTTTTGGGCTGCATTGTGCAAAGTGCCAACATGCCAACTAACTTCCTGTTTTATGTTGTGGGTACTGCGATGTCAGCTTCTTGGTGACATAATTATTCTACCACATTTGGCAGCAGCATGGTTTTTTTTTGTTTGCCAAGTTAAAGTTACATATTAAAAGTGACAAAGTTAAATTCTTCCACAAAGTGACCATTAAAACAAAACAACTGAGGTGCTCGAAATCTGACATTCAAATGGAAATTACTGGAAGAATCAGCAGGTCTGACAGTAGCTGTGAGGAAAAATGAATTAACAATTCATGTTGTGACCATTTATCAAAATTAAATCCTGATCACATTGCCAGACTAACAAGCAACGATGAACACTGAATGAATTCTGCTGTTCTGTTATTGTTTAAGTGTAAGGAAGTAGAACTGTCTCATAAGCTGAACAGAGAGTGTTATGTCACAATTTGTTTTTCAGTTCTGATAAAGCACAATTCATGCAGGACTGCGAACGTTCTTATTCTATCTGGACTTTTTCCGGGGGTTTTCGAACTTGGGTCAAGATGTCTCTGGTGAAAACGACAGAGGAAGATGGAAGTGAATCGGTGGAATTCAGACAAGAGGTAATGAGGGCATTGGGCTCATGACTTGATTAGACATGTAGAGTAGGAATGTCACAATTAGCATTGTAAGAATGCCATGGTATTATTGAATTGTGCTCCATGTTTTGCTACATCAAACATATGTGAGAATGATTTCTTGGCTTTGTCAGTGAAACGTAATTGCAATTAACCTCCTTTCAGTTTGGAGTTAGCGATTCTAATGCCATCTGACATTTTCCTACTTGTGAATCAAACAAGCAATTAAGAGAGTTGTCAATTTGTTTTATTCACTCGTCGGACATGGGTATCACTGAGTGGAACAGCATTTATTGCTCGGCCCTAGTTGCCTTGAGAAGGTGATGGTGAGCTGCCTTCTTGAACCACTGCAGTCAACCTGTTGTGAGTCTACCCACAATGCCATTAGAGAGGGAATTCCAAGATTTTGATCCTGTGACAGTGAAGGAACAGCAATATATTTCCAAACCAGGATGGTGAGTAGCTTGGAGAGGAACTTGCAGGTGGTGGTGTTCCCATAAATCTGCCGCCCTTGTCCTTCTAGATGGAAGTGATCGTGGGTTTGGAAGGTGCTGTTTAACTTGATACCTCATTGTTAAGTTGAGTTCAAATTCTTGAAACTAAATCAAAAATGTTTCACATCTTATGACACCCACACTTCAAAATATCCCATAACAATTAAATGACTACAGAGAGAGCTGATAATGTAGTTGTGGGAAGAATTGGGCAAGATCATGGTCCATGACTACTTTTACCTTTGTAAGGTGGCCTTTCAATCAAAAAGGTTTAAGAACTTTTACCAGCCGTGGCATAGATTATAATAGTTGGGAGGTCAAGTCAGAACTGTGCAGAACTTTGGTTAGGCCACAGCTGGAATACTGTGTGCGGTTCTGGTCACCATACTATCAGAAGGATATGATTACACTGGAGGGAGTGCTCATGAGATTCACCAGGATGTTACCTGGAATGGAGCATTTCAACCATGAAGAGAGGCTGGATAAGCTCGTGTTGTTTTCTTTGAGGGAGAGAAATTTGAGAGGATCTGTCACCACACTATAGGAAGGACGTGGAGGCTTTGGTGAGGGAACAGTAGAGTTTTACTAGGATGTTGCCTGGATTGGAGTGTATTAGCTATAAGGAGAAGTTGGACAAACGTGGATTGTTTTCACTAGAGTGTCAGAGGCTGAGGGGCGACCTGATAAAAGCATATAAAATTGAGAGGCATGGATAAGGTGGATAGTCAGAGTATTTTTCCCAAAATGGAACTGTCAAATACAAGGGGGCATAGGCTTAAGGTGAGAGGGGAAAAGTTTAAAGGAGATATGTGAGGATTTTTTTTTTTTACACAGAGGATGGTAGTTGCCTGGAACATGCTGCCAAGGGAGGTGATAGAAGTAGATACAGTAGCAATATTTAAGAGGCATTTAGTCAGACACATTATCAGGTAGGGAATAGAGAAAGACTAAGCATGTGCAGGCAGATGACATTGTGGTCAACACAGACGTGGTGGGCTGAAGGGCCTCTTCCTCTGCTGTATTGTTCTACTGTCCTATGCTTAACCACGGATCTAGCCTAGGTGCTTATTTTAGAATGAGGCCTGTAACAAAGAGGAAGTGAGAGCGTTACCAACTGAGCAAAGCTGACACTTGTAGGGTTTGTAAACAATTGCAACATTTATAACAGCATTCAGTTGGAACTTAGTGTACTTGTTGCTTCAATTAGGCATCGACATTGAGGATGAATTCCAATACAGCCAGTTGGATTGATGCTGTTCCACCTTGAATATGTTTTGAAACTGCTGTGGGAGTGAGCATATCTTTGATCTTTGCTTCTAAACTACTTTGTCATTGTTCACACAGTCTACTCTGGTGAAATATAATGACCACCGGCCTGTTTCTGAACTTACTGACCAATTGTTCTTTGCTGTGTTTGAGTGGAAGGATCCTTTCATTCAGGAAGTCCGTGATGTAAGTGTCTTCATCATCCACTGCTTGTCTATGTATTTATTTTAATGGGATTGATGTCTAGGAAGAACAATATTGAAACCCTACAGCTTTCCAAAAAGTAGGGAGTGCCTTGCACTGTTTAGTGACCATCTCAAGCGGCATTGGCAATGTTTCCGCCTTTTTACTTGGTTTTGTATTTTTGTAAAATTAGTGATGAGAAAATAACTTTGTATTTTGTTACTAAATGGTTTATAGGAAACCAAGTTGTGTAAACCATCGTGACGTGAGACTGGTATTTGAGATGCGACTCTTCCATATTTGTGAAATACCACTAGTATATTTTCCAGTACTCTATAGAAAGTAAATTACTGCACACATTGAGTACAAATTGGTATTGCTAATTAGAAACCCCAACATACTTAGTAATTGTTTGATTTTTGAATGTTTTCAGATAATCACAGCCAATCCATGGAATACAATCGCTATCCTCTGTGGTGTCTTCTTGGCTTTGTTCAAGGCAGCAGAATTTGCAAAGTTGAGTGTGAAGTGGATGATCAAAATTAAAAAGAGGCAACAAAAGCGCAAGGCTCAGGAATTGAACCAAATGACTTAAACCAAGAACACAATTTATGACCTTTGAAGGGCTGCAGTTCTGATCCTCTAGCTCGCTCCCTGTCAACAGGGTGTGGAACTATGTGTTAGAGATCATTGAAGACTACGCAATTCTTATTCCAGAGATAATTCTTATTTCATTTGTGATTGGTACCAGCTTTTTGAAAAGATACATTACATGCCCTTTAGGGAAGGAAACTGCCATCTTTACCTGGTCTGGCCTACGTGTGACTCCAGACCCACACCAATGTGGTTGACTCGCAACTGCCCTCTGGACAATTGGGGATGGGCAATAAATGCTGCCTCACCAGTTACGCCCTCATCCCGGTAATGAATAAAGGATTACTGTGGCTGTCAGTATTAACAAGAAACATTGCAAATAGATTAGAATCATTAGCTACTTCAGTCTCATGCAGTTTGACTTCCTTCATTCTCAGTCTGTCTACTGAGATATTAGAAAGGCTTAAATGAAAGCTATTTACTAAGATAATATGATCTCCTCTGACAGCAGAATTACTTTCTAATTCTGTCAGTTTTAGGATCGTGTCTCACTATGACTGATGAGATAATGATTTAAGGCACGTATTCCACATGTTCTAGGTGATTCAGAGAAGAGTTTCATAATTCAGTTTAGTAGGTGATATTTATGTAACCGTCATCCTATTTATTGTTGCTTGATCAGTGATTGATTTCAATATCGTAGTTGTGTCTAGCACGCAGCCTTAGGGCAGTGTGAAGTACCTGGAAGCATGATGGTCCTGGTAAAGGTGTTTTTGTTTTTTAAAATAAGGGTTCAATTCCTAAATTACTGTTTTCTGTGCTGCTGTGATCCCTGTATTTGTGTACTGCCATTTGTAGAGAATAGATTTTTCGATTATCTCCAATGACTTCTTGTGTTGCGCAATAAAGTGCGTTGAATTCACATCACTGCCAACATCAAGTAAATAGAACACCTAATCACCACTTCAACGAGCCACTTTACTCATATAATTTGATACAAAAATATCACTGCTAGATCTACTTAAGGAATTGGAATAGCTGTTTTAAGCAATTGTTAGAAAGGGTTATGCGTTCTTTGGTAAAAAGTGTGATATGGTATCACTAATGTAAGTGGCACTAGAGCAGTTGAACTCTGTCAATGTTGTATCCAAGGTTCCACATGTAGTAATCTCAATTTCATATGGCTGATATTATGTGAGATTTGCATTTGTATTCTTCATAGCCGCATATAGTACACTCATGCAGGTTTTAACATTTAATGCAGGTTAGACATTTATTAAATAACATATTATAAATCAGTTCACACGAGTAACTTTTCACATTCTAAATCATGTTCTGCTACTTTGTAAATGGCACTTTGGATCTTAAATATGTGTCAATGGGATATATTTTAGCTTGGATATCAGAAGAGTGCTGTGAGTTGTGCAGAGGGCTTGTTTTCATCTCTTATGCACTGAAGAGAATATTACTGGAATCTGAACTTGAAAGTATGGGCAGTTAGTGTTCATTGCTGTACAGTTATTAACTTGAATTTTGGTAACAGAATTTATTGTGTGGATTGTTTCTCTCCGTGAGATAAGTCTTTAAGAAATGTTGCAAAAGATATGCTCTCAAAGTGAAACTTCTCACGTTGGAAAGAGATGTTCTTCAGTAATATCTATAGGCAGAAAGTCAAAAATATCGTAAACAGCTATAATAATGATTTTATAGAGCCTATAACCACAGTAGAGAGGATGCAAGGACGCTTATCATGACATTATTTGAAGGGCCAATCTCAAGTGTTATTAGCAAAGACCTGGGAACTGGTCTTCAAACCTCTTCGAACAGGGTGTGGCACTAGAAGAACTACAGGTGAAAAGACTAACTCACGGTGGTTAGTAAGCCTCCTGCTGCTGGCAGGTAGAGAGGAAAGGTGTTTAAGCCTGCTTGGAATGGTGTCCCAACTCCACCAAGTGCTCCCAGGAGGTTGCTACCAGGCAAGTAAGCTAATCCCCACCCAGCCAATACCACGACCACCTCTGGAAGCCTGGGACCAACTGGAAAATTGCAGGAGTTAGCCTCCAATAAGTAGGAATTAATAGGCCCATAACTATCATCAAACATTTACACTGCTATCCATTCTCTTCCTAACTCCCATCCTACCTAGAATTAGAATAGAACAAGGAACTGGCACTCCCAGCTGCTGATATGAACTTCAGTTCCCATCTCTCTGCATTTCCAGTTGTGGAAGTGACTTAGAATCCTTCCCTGTTTGTGTCAATCTGGTTCAGGAAATTTGCAGTTGTCCGAGATAAGATTCCACAGTTACCCTGTGTGGGTTGCTACTTGAAGTGAATTTCTAATTACTGCTACTTGCAGTTCAAGAGCCCACAGTGAGTCTAGGGGTAAGTGTAAATGTCATTACCCATCGTCTCTATTTGTTTGCTGCTGATGACAAAATGCTTAAGGCAATAAATTATGAAGTAAATGAGAAAGAACCCAGTATTTTTCAGTATTGTGATTTCAGCATTTTTCTTTTAATTTGAATTTTTGTTTTACAAAGAACTTAACTGTGACATTGAATCTCAACTCCTTAAAAATAGATTGTGGTTTTTCTGTAGCTCCTTATAGATAAGGAGCTTGAAAATCCAAGGGTCTGTGACCCCAGTATACATTGTCGGAACCTCCACCAAAGACCATGTCAGACCTTCTAGGATCAGGTGAGAATTGCACATTTTAAACAATCCTCATGGACTTGCTTAGCAACTTCTAGTTATCTCTGATACCTACTTGTATACAAGAGTGTAAGAGTCTGAAGGAATTAATATTGAGGAGTGCCTTAAGCAGTATTCATATGATGATTCATTCTAATTTGGGATGACACCAGTTTAGAATCTTAGAGGAGTGAGACTACCAACCTGGCCCTTCTCATAGTAATAGCTCTGTAACATGCAATTGGTTGATACGATGCAACAGACTACATCTTGTTTATCACAAACCGCTCTTCTCATTATTCTAGTAAATGGTTTTCATCTACCACACCAGACCCAATGAGCTCTATGGGTCCCTACTATAACAGAGAATGGCAGCAGCGGTAAGCAGGTTGCCTCATGCAGCATAAGGGTCAATTTTGAGAATCATTCCTACCACACCTACCAGTTTGAAAAAGCTTTGAAATGCTGACATGACTTCCTGGACAGATAGAAGGAGGCAGAAGTGGGCCTGTGCCTAGATTAGTGACCAGCTTTCCTCCATCACCTAATCCCACCCATACCTTATTCACTGGGACTCCATCAGTCTACTTTAGAAAGGTAGCAAGAAATGTGTGTGTGCATTTTTCCACAATTACAGGGGAGAAATCAAACCCGGGTCTTCATTGGCTATACTTGTGCTGCTCGAACTGCTGATACCCCCCACCTTTCATCTACGTGAAGTGCGAAACCTCACAACCTTTAAGAAGTACTTGGATGAGCACTTGAAATGTCAGAACAGTCAAGACTATAGGCCTAGTGCAGGAAAGTGTGATTAGAGTGGGTAGTAGTATAGCATAGATTCAACAGGCCAAAGTGCCTCTTCTGTACTGTATGATTCTGATTTCACAGGCCATACTGACAGCTGCTGTGCTGTCAAGCCAGGAATGAAGAAACATCCAACTGGGAAATTCCAAGTCTGCTTTGCTGCGGACATATATGAATTTTACTTGAATGGATGCAGGTTCTGTTTCAAGTGAGGCTCTATAGAAATTGGCAAGGAAGACCAAAACTCAATGGTCTCATTTCTGGGTTTTAACTCATTCTTTCATTCAGTTTGAAGTTGGGTTCATCAGATTACCAATGACGTTCAAGTTCAATGTTTCTACATTTTTAAGTAAAATCTTAGAACACTGGTCAATTTTGTATCTGTACATTGGATGCTTACTTTTCCTGATTATGTGTATTTAATGCACAGAGTACCACAATAGCTTAAGTCTGGTAAGCCCCCTCCTTCTCGCCCTCTCATCCTCTGTTTCTGCCTCTGTGTTTCTCATCTTTTGAAATGAATCAAGATAAATGATCCCCTCTGTTGCCACTCTGTTTCCCATCCTCTGCGTTTCTGGCTCTTTGTGTTTCTGGCCCTCTGCTTCTCAACTTTTCTTTCTACCCCACTGTTTCTCATCCTCTGTTTCTCATCCTCTGACCCCGGCCATTCTGTTTCTCAGCCTCTGTTTCTGACGCTCTGTTTCGCAACCTCTTTTTCTCGCCCGCTCTTTCGGAACTCTGGTTCCTCAACCTGTGTTTCTGAACTCTGGTTCCTGAACCTGTTTTCTGAACTCTGGTTCCTCAACCTGTGTTTCTGAACTGTGGTATCTCACCCTCTGTCTCTCACCCTCTGTCTCTCACCGTCTGTCTCTCACACCCTGTTTGCGGCCCTCTGCTTCTCATCCTCTGTTTCTGCCACTTATTTCAGCCCCACTGTTTCTCGTTTTCTCTTGCTGCCCTGTGATTTTTCATCATCAGTTTCTGCACCTTGGTATCTAGCCCTCTGCTTCGCGCCCTCCGCTTCGCACCCTCTGTTTCTGGACTTGTGTTTCTCACACTTTGTTTCTCACCCTCTGTTCATGCCTCTGTGTTCCTCATCCTCAGTTTCCGGCCCTCTGCTTATCATCCTCTGTTTCTGCCGATTTGTTTCCGCCTATCTGTTTATCTTTGTCTCTTGCTGTCCTGTGTTTACTCACCCTCTGGTTCCCGCCCTCTGGTTCCCGCCCTCTGGTTCCCGCCCTC
>NC_063340.1:50928003-50928174 GCF_021869965.1 Rhincodon typus | reverse complement strand
CGCCCTCTGGTTCCCGCCCTCTGGTTCCCGCCCTCTGGTTCCCGCCCCCCCCCCCCCGCCCCGTTTCTTGCACCCCCCTGTATCTCAATCTCTGTTTCTCATCCTGTGTTTCTGGCCCTCTTTTTCTGAATTCCTGCTTCTCACCGTCTGTCTCTGAATTCCTGCTTCTCA
>NC_063340.1:50920971-50927993 GCF_021869965.1 Rhincodon typus | reverse complement strand
ATTCCTGCTTCTCACCGTCTGTCTCTGAATTCCTGCTTCTCACCGTCGGTTTCTCACACTCAGCATCTCAGCCACTGTTTCTCATGCTCTTCTTGTCACCATCTGTTTCATATCCTTTGTTTTATACCCTGTGTTTCTCTCCCTTTTGCTTCCCACCCTCTTTATGTGCCACTGTTTCTGCCCAACTATTTCCCACACTGTATCTCACGCATTGTTTCTCACTCTCTGTTTATGCCCCTCTCTTTCTGAACTGCTGTTTCGCAGCCTCTGTTTCTCATCCACTGTTTCTAATCCACAGTTCTGTCCCTGTTTCTCGCCCTCTGTTTCTAAACTCATGTTTCCCCCCACTCCGTTTCTCTCACCCTGCTTCTCACCCTCTGTCTCTTAACACCTGTATCTCAACCTCTGTTTCACATCCTCTGTTTCTCACCCTATGTTAATCACACTCGCTTACCCTGTGTGTCTCGCCTTGTGTGTCTTGCCCTCTTTTTCTGAATTCCTGTTTCTCACCTTTTTCTGAATTCCTGTTTCTCACCGTCTGTTTCTGAACTCCTGCTTCTCACCCTCTGTTCATGCCCCACTGTTTCTGCCCAACTCTTTCTGCCCAACTCTTTCTCACCCTTTATATCTCACCCTCTGTTTCTCACTCTCTGTTTGTGCCTCTCTCCTTCTGAACTCCTTTTCTCAACCTGTTTCTGAACTCCATTTTCACAGCCTCTGTTTCACACGCTCTGTTTGACAACATCTGTTTCCCATCCTCTGTTTCTGAACTCCTGTATCTTACCCTTTGTTCCTCAGTTTCTGTTTCACAACCCTTGTTTTTCACCCTTCATTTCTCATGCTTTCTTTCTCACCCCCTCTGTTTCTGGCCCTCTGTTTCTCAATGTTTCTTCCCGCCCTGTGTTTTCTCAAACTCTGTTCCTCACCCTCGGTTCCTCACCCTATGTTTCTGAAAGCCTGTTTCTCACCCTTTGTTTTTCATTCTCTGTTTCTGAACTCCTGTATCTCAGCCTCTGTTTCTCCGCAGCTGTTTTACACCCACTGTTTCTCAACCTTTTGTTTCTCATGCTTTCTTTCTCACCCTTTGTTTCTCGCCCTCAGTTTCTTGTCCTATGTCGATCACACACTGTATCTCACCCTCTGTTTCTCATCCTCTGTTTCTGCTGCTTTGTTTCTGCCCCTCTGTTTCTGAATGTTTCTTTCTGCCCCGTGTTTTCTCAACCTCTGTGCCTCACCCACGGTTTCTCACCCTCTGTTTCTGAAAGCCTGTTTCTCACCCTCTGCTTCTCACTGTCTGTATCTGAACTCTTTCTCACGTGCTGTCTCTCATGCTCAGTTTCTCATTGTTTGTCATCCTCTATTTCTCGTCCTGTGTTTCTGGCCCTCTTTTTCTGAATTCCTGTTTCTCACCCTACATTTTTCATGCTTGGTTTCCCACCCTCTGTTTCTCATTTGCTATTTTTCGTTCTCTGTTCTGGCCCTCTGTTTCTCACTCTCTGTTTCTGGACTCCAGTTTGTTACCGTCTGTCTGTGAACTCTTGATTCCTACACTCCATTTCTCTCACTCTGCACCTCATCAGCTGTTTCTCACCCTCCGTTTCTCACTGTCATCCTCTATTTCTCGTCCTGTGATTCTGGCCCTCTTTTTCTGAATTCCTTTTTCTCACCGCCTGTCTCTGAACTCCTGTTTCTCATCATTGGTTTCTCACACTCTGCATCCCACCCTCTGTTTCTCACCCTCTGTTACTGATCTCCTGTTTCTCACCCTCTTTCTCGCCCTCTGCTTCTCACCCACTGTTTCTGAACTCCTGCTTCTCGCCCTCTGCTTCTCAATCTCTATTTATGCCCCGCTCCTTCTGAACTCCTTTTCTCAACCTCTATTTCTGAACTCCTGTTTCTCACTGTCTTTATCTGAATTCCTCTGTTTCTCACCCTTTGTTTCTCATCTTCTGTTTCTGAACTCCTGTATATCAGACTGTATTTCTCATCCTCTGTTCCACACCCTGTGTTTTTCTCATGTTCATCATACTCTCTTTCTCACTCTTTGTTTCTCATCCTCTGTTTCTCCTCGTGTGTTTCTCCCCTCTGTTTCTCACCCTCTGTCTTTCTGAGCTCCTGTTTCTCACCCTCTGTTTCTCACACACTGTTTATGCCCCTCTGATTCTGAACTCCTTTTCTGACCCTCTGATTCTCAACTCCTTTTCTCACCCTCTGTTGCTGTACTTCTGTATCTTACCCTCTGTTTTTGAATGCCTATCTCTCACCCTCCGTTTCTCGCTCATCTGTTTCTCGCCTCCTTTTCTTACTCGCTGTTCCTGAACTCCTGTTTCTCACCCTCTGTTTCTCACCCTTTGTTTCTGATCTCCTGTTTATCACCCACTGTTTCTGTTTCTCACTGTCTGTTTCATAACTACACTTTCTGATGTGTAGAGCTGGATGAACACAGCAGGCCAAGCAGCATCAGAGGAGCAGGAAAGCTGATGTTTTGGGCCTAGACCCTTCTTCAGAAATGGGGGAGGGGAAGGGGATTCTGAAATAAATAGGGAGAAAGGGGGAGGTGGATAGAAGATGGATAAAGGAGAAGACAGGTGGAGAGGAGACAGACAGGTCAAGGAGGCGGGGTTGGAGCCAGTAAAGGTGAGTGTAGGTGGGGAGTTAGGGAGGGGATAGGTCAGTCCAGGGAGGATGGACAGGTCAAGGAGGTGGGATGAGGCTAGTAGGTAGGAGATGGGCGTGGGACTTGAGGTGGGAGGAGTGGATAGGTGGGAGGACAGGTTAGGGAGGCGAGTAGTCCACTGTGAAGTCCACAAGCTTCAAAATCTCCCCTCCCCCGACCACATCCCAAAACCCGCCCAGCTCGTACCTGCCTCCCTAACCTGTCCTCCCACCTATCCACTCCTCCCACCTCAAGCCCCACCCCCATCTCCTACCTACTAACCTCATCCCACCTCCTTGACCTGTCCATCCTCCCTCGACTGACCTAACTCCTCCCTAACTCCCCATCTACACTCGCCTTTACTGGCTCCATCCCCACCTCCTTGACCTGTCTGTCTCCTCTCCACCTATCTTCTCCTTTACGCATCTTCTATCCGCCTCCCCCTCTCTTCCTATTTATTTCAGAATCCCCTTCCCCTCCCCCATTTCTGAAGAAGGTTCTAGACTCGAAACGTCAGCTTTCCTGCTCCTCTGATGCTGCTTGGCCTGCTGTGTTCATCCAGCTCTACACCTTGTTGTCTCAGATTCTCCAGCATCGGCAGTTCCTACTATCTCTACACTTTCTGATGCTCTGTTTCTCATCCTCTGTTTCTCATCCCCAGTTTCTGTATTCCTGTATCTCAGCATCTATTTCACACCCCCTGTTTCTCACCCTTCGTTTCTCATGCTTTCTCTCTCACCCTCAGTTTCTCACCTTATGTTCACCACATTCTGTTTCTCACTCTTTGTTCCTCATCCTCTGTTTCTCGTCCTCTGTTTCTGGCCCTCTGTTTCTCATGCTCTGTTTCTGCTCCTTTGTTTCCGCCCTTCGGTTTCTGGTCATCTTTTTCTGCCCTGTGTTTTCTCAAGCTCTGTTCCTCAGTCTTGGTTTCTCACCCTCTGCTTCTCACCCATTGTTTCTGAACTCCTGTTTCTCACTGTCTATATCTGAACTCCTCTTTCTCACCCTCTGCTTCTCGCCCTCCGTTTATGCCCCACTGTTTCTGCTCAACTCTTTCTCACCCTCTAAATCCCATCCTCTGTTTCTCGCTCTCTATTTAAGCCCCTCTCCTTCTGAACTCCTTTTCCTAACCTCTGTTTCTGAACTCCTTCATCTCACCCCCTGTCTCTTGCCCCCTGTTTCTGCTACTTTCTTTCTGCCGCTCTGTTTCTGATCATTTTTTTTCTGACCTGTGTGTTCTCAACCTCTGTTGTTCAAAATTTGGTTTCGCACCCACTGTTTCTGCCCAGCTGCTTCTCCCCCTTTGTTTCTCACCCTCAGTTTCTGACCCTCTGTTTCGCTTCCTCTGTATCTCAGCCTCTGTTTCGCTTCCTCTGTATCTCAGCCTCTGTTTCTCACCCTCTCTATCTCACCCACTGTTTCTAAACTCCTGTTTCTCACTGTCTGTTTCTGAACTACTCTTTCTGATGCTTTGTTTCTCATCCTCTGTTTCTCACCCTCTGTTTCTGCTGCTTTGTTTCCACCCCTGTGTTTCTGATCCTGTATTTCTGCCTTGTGTGTTCTCAACCTCTGTTCATCACACTCGGTTTCTCACCCTTTGTTTCTCACCGACTGTTTCTGCCCAGCTCCTTCCTGACCCTCGGTTTCTGACCCTCGGTTTCTGACCCTCGGTTTCTGACCCTCGGTTTCTGACCCTCGGTTTCTCCTCCTCTGTTTCTCAACGTCTGTTTCTGAACTACTCTTTCTGATGCTCAGTTTCTCACCTTCTGTTCCTTGCCCTCTGTTTCTGAACGCCAGTCTTTCACCCTCTATTTCTGTACTCCTGTTTCCATCCCACTGTTTCTCATCATCCGTTTCTTGTCCTCTGTCTCTGGCCCTCTGTTTCACAGCATCTGTTTCTGCTGCTGTGTTTCTGATCTTTTTTTCTGCCCTGTGTGTTCTCAACCTCTGTTCTTGATCCTGTGCTTCTCACCCATTGTTTCTGCCTGCTGCTTCTCCCCCTTTGTTTCTGACCCTCATTTTCTAACCCTGGGTTTCTTGCCCTCTGATTGGGAATGCCTATCTCTCACCCTGTGTTTCTCACTCTTTGGTTATGCCCATCTCTTTTCTGGACTCCTTTTCCCGCCCTCTGTTTCCCGCCCTCTGTTTATCACCGTCTGTCTCTGACCTCCTGCTTCTCACCCTCTGCTTCTCACCCCCTGATTTTCACAACCTGATACTCACCCTCTGTTTCTCATCCTGTTTCTCATCATCTCTATCTGCCCCTTTGTTTCTACCGCTCTGTTTCGCACCCTCTCTTTCTGAACTCCTGTATCTTACACTCTGTTTCTCACTCTCTGTTTATGCCCTTCTGTTTCTAACTTCTGTATCTCACCCCTGTTACTGAAGTCCGGTTTCTCGCCCTCTGTTTCTCACCCTCTGTTTCTCGCCCTCTGTTTCTCGCCATTTCTATCTGCCCCTCTGTACCTGACCCATTGTTTCTGCCTCTCTGCTTCTCACCTGCTATTTCTGAACCTCTGTTTTTCTGAACTCTTGTATCTTTCCTTGTGTTTCTCGCCCTCTGTTTCTCGCCCTCTGTTTCTCGCCCTCTGTTTCTCGAGCGCCTGTTTCTGAGCGCCTGTTTCTGAGCGCCTGTTTCTCACCCTCTGTTCCTGAACTCCTGTATCTTACCCTGAACAAAGAATAAAGAACTAAGAAAATTACAGCACAGGAACAGGCCCTTCGGCCCTCCAAGCCTGCGCTGATCCAGATCCTCTATCTAAACCTGTCGCTTATTTTCCAAGGATCTGTATCCCTCTGCTCCCTGCCCATTCATGTATCTGTCTAGATACATCTTAAATGACGCTATCATGCCTGCCTGTGCCACCTCTGCTGGCAACGCATTCCAGGCACCCACCGCCCTCTGCGTAAAGAACTTTCCGCACATATTTCCCTTAAACTTTTCCCCTCTCACCGTGAAATCGTGATCCCTAGTAATTGAGTCCCCCCACTCTGGGGGGAAAAAGCTTCTTGCTATCCACCCTGTCTATACCTCTCATGATTTTGTAGACCTCAATCAGGTCCCCCCTCAACCTCCATCTTTCTAATGTAAATAATCCTAATCTACTCAACCTCTCTTCATAGCTAGCGCCCTCCATACCAGGCAACATCCTGGTGAACCTCCTCTGCACCCTCTCCAAAGCATCCACATCCTTTTGGTAATGTGGCGACCAGAACTGTACGCAGTATTCCAAATGTGGTCGAACCAAAGTTCTATACAACTGTAACGTGACCTGCCAACTCTTGTACTCAATACCCTGTCCGATGAATGAAAGCATGCCGTATGCCTTCTTGACCACCCTATCGACCTGCGTTGCCACCTTCAGGGTACAATGGACCTGAACACCCAGATCTCTCTGTGCATCAATTTTGCCCAGGGCTTTTCCATTTACCATATAGTTCGCTCTTGAATTGGATCTTCCAAAATGCATCACCTCGCATTTGCTTGGATTGAACTCTATCTGCCATTTCTCTGCCCAACTCTCCAACCTATCTATATTCTGCTGCATTCTCCAACAGCCCCTTCACTATCTGCTACTTCACCAATCTTAGTGTCATCTGCAAACTTGCTAATCAGACCATCTATCCGTTTCTCCAGATCATTTTCACAAACAACAGTTGTCCCAACATGGATCCCTGTGGAACACCGCTGGTCACAGTTCTCCATTTTGAGAAACTCCCTTCCACTACAACTCTCTGTCTCCTGTTGCCCAGCCAGTTCTCTATCCATCTAGTTAGTACACCCTGGACCCCATGCGACTTCACTTTCTCCACAACCATGTGGAACCTTATCAAATGCCTTACTGAAGTCCATGTATATGACATCCACAGCCCTTCCCTCATCTATCCCTCATCCATTTTTAACTGGGAAACTTACTTCCCGGCAGCCCCCTGGTCCTCGCTCTCACTGCTCCCACTGCTGCAAAAAAATGGAGGCCGCTGATTGCACGAGGTAAGTTTTTAACTGGGAAACTTACCTCCTGGCAGCCCCCTGGTCCTCGCTTCACTGCTCCTGCTGCTGCAAAAAAAAATTGTGTTTTTGAACTCATGTATCTCCCCCTCTGTTTCTGAACACCTGTTTCTCACCCTCTGTTTCTCACCCTTTGTTTCTCCACCTCTGTTTCACACCCTCTGCTTCTCCACCTCTCTGATTCTCGTACTCTGTTTCTGGCCCTGTGCTTCTTGTCCTCTGTTTCTGCAGCTTTATTTTTCCATGCCTGTGTTTCACATCATCTCTTTCTGCCCTGTTAATTCTCATTGTCTGTTCGTCACCCTCGGTTTCTGATCTGTTGTTTCCCACCCTCTGTTTCCCACCCTCTGTTTCCCA
>NC_063340.1:50919561-50920871 GCF_021869965.1 Rhincodon typus | reverse complement strand
GTTTCCCACCCTCTGTTTCCCACCCTCTGTTTCCCACCCTCTGTTTCTGAACTCCTGTATCTTTCCCTCTATTTTTAAATGCGTGCATCTCACACTCTGTTCTGAACTCCTGTTTCTCGCCCTCTGCTTCTCGCCCTCTGCTTCTGAACTCCTGTTTCTCGCCCTCTGCTTCTCGCCCTCTGCTTCTGAACTCCTGTTTCTCGCCCTCTGCTTCTCGCCCTCTGCTTCTGAACTCCTGTTTCTCGCCCTCTGCTTCTGAACTCCTGTTTCTCGCCCTCTGCTTCTCGCCCTCTGCTTCTGAACTCCTGTTTCTCGCCCTCTGCTTCTCGCCCTCTGCTTCTGAACTCCTGTTTCTCATCGTTTGTTTCTTGTCCTCTGTTTCTGCTGCTTTGTTTCCGCCCCTGTGTTTCTGATCCTGTCTTTCTGCCTTGTGTGTTCTCAACCTCTGTTTCTCACCCACTGGTTCGAACCTCCTGTTTCTCAATGTCTGTCTCTGAACTCCTCTTTCTCGCCCTCTGTTTCTCAAACTCTGTTTCTCACCCTAAACTTCTTATCCTCTGTTTCTCACCCTTTGTTTCTGAACATCTGTAATTCAGCCTCTGTTTCCCAACTTCTGTTTCACACCCTCTGTTTTTCACCCTATGTTCATCACACTCTCTTTCTCACTGTTTATCATCCTCTATTTCTCGTCCTGTGTTTCTGGCCCTCTGTTTCTCACTCTCTGTTTCTGAATTCCTGTTTCTCACCCTGTGTCTCTGACAACCTGTTTCTCACCCTCGGTTTCTCCAACTCTGCTTCCCACCCTTTGCTTCTCACCCTCTGTTTATGCCCCACTGTTTATGCTCAACTCTTTCTCACCCTCTATATCTCACCCTCTGTTTTTCACTGGCTATGTAAGCCCCTCTCCTTCTGAACTCCTTTTCTCAACCTCTGTTTCTGAACTCCTTTATCTCACCCTCTGTTTCACAGGCTCTGTTTCACAGGCTCTGTTTCACAGGCTCTGTTTCACAGGCTCTGTTTCACAGGCTCTGTTCATCAGACTCTGTTTATCACTCTCTGTTTCTCTCACTCTTCATGTCATCAGCTTTTCCTCACTCTCTGTATCTCAACCTTTGGTTTTCACCCTTTGTTTCTCACTCTCTGTTTCTGATCTCCTGTTTCTTGCCCTCTGTTTCTGATGCCTGTCTCTCACCCTCTGTTTCTCACTCTTTGTTCATGCCCATCTGTTTCTCGCGCCCTGTTTCTCGCGCCCTGTTTCTCGTGCCCTGTTTCTCATCATCTCTATCTGCCCCTTTGTTTCTCGCCCCCTG
>NC_063340.1:50916256-50919551 GCF_021869965.1 Rhincodon typus | reverse complement strand
CCCTGTTTCTCATCATCTCTATCTGCCCCTTTGTTTCTCGCCCCCTGTTTCTCGCCCCCTGTTTCTCAACCTCACTTTCTGAACTCCTGTATCTTCCAGATATAGTAGGAACTGCAGATGCTGGTGAATCTGAGATAACAAGGTGTAGAACTGAATGAATACCGCAGGCCAAGCAGCATCAGAGGAGCAGGAAAGCTGACATTTCGGGCCTAGACCCTTCTTCAGAAATGGGGGAGACGAAGGGGTTCCTGAAATAAATAGGGAGAGAGGGGGAGGCGGATAGAAGATGGATAGAGGAGAAGATAGGTGGAGAGGAGACAGACAGGTCAAAGAGGCGGGGATGGAGTCAGTAAAGGTGAATGTAGGTGGGGAGTTAGGGAGGAGATATGTCAGTCTAGGGAGGACGGACAGGTCAAGGGGGCGGGATGAGGTTAGTAGGTAGGAGATGGGGGTGGGGCTTGAGGTGGGAGGAAGGGATAGGTGGGAGGAAGGACAGGTTAGGGAGGCGGGGACGAGCTGGGCTGGTTTTGGGATGCGGTAGGGGGAGGGGAGATTTTGAAGCTTGTGAAGTCCACATTGATACCCGAAGGTTGCAGGAACAGCAACTCATTTCGCTTGGGAACCCTGCAGCCCAATAGTATCCCCTCCTCCCATTTCTGAAGAAGGGTCTAGGCCCGAAACATCAGCCTTCCTGCTCCTCTGATGCTGCTTGGCCTGCTGTGTTCATCCAGCTCTACACCTTGTTATCTCCTATATCTTCCACTCTGTTTCCGAACCCCTGATTCTCTCACTCTGTTTCTCATCCTCTGTTTCTCACTCTCTGTTTATGCTCTTCTGTTTCGAACTTCTGTATCTCACCCACTATTTCTGAAGTCCTGTTTCTCACCCTGGGTTTCTCACCCTGGGTTCCTCACCCTCGGTTCCTCACCCTCGGTTCCTCACCCTCGGTTCCTCACCCTCTGCTTCTCCACCTCTCTGTTTCTTGTACTCTGTTTCTGACATTGTGCTTCTCGTCCTGTTTTTGCAGGGGGATTTTCTGCACCTGTGTTTCACATCGTCTCTTTCTGCCTGGTTTATTCTCACCATCTGTTCCTCACCCTCGGTTTCTGATCTATTGTTTCTCACTCTCTTTTTCTGTCACACTGTTTCCCGCCCTCTGTTTCCCGCCCTCTGTTTCCCGCCCTCTGTTTCTGAAGCTTTTTTTTTCCTGCACCTCAGTTTCACATCGTCTCTTTCTGCCCTGTTTATTCTCACAGTCTGTTCCTCGCCCTCAGTTTCTGATCTATTATTTCTCACCCTCTGTGTCTCACCCTCTGTGTCTCACCCTCAGCTTCTTAACCTTTCTTTCTGAACTCCTGTATCTACCACTCTGTTTCTGAACCTCTAATTCTCTCACTCTGTTTCTCACCCTCCTGTTTCTCACCCTCCTGTTTCTCACCCTCCTGTTTCTCACCCTCCTGTTTCTCACCCTCCTGTTTCTCACACTTTGTTTCTACCCCTCTGTTTCACACCCTCTGTTCTCCACCTCTCTGTTTCTCGCACTCTGTTTCTGGCCTTGTGCTTCTTGTCCTCTGTTTCTGCAGGTTTTTTTGTCTACACCTGTGTTTCACTGTCTCTTTCTGCCCTGTTTATTCTCACCCCCTGTTTCTCACCCCCTGTTTATTCTCACCCCCTGTTTCTCACCCCCCGTTTGTCGCCCTCAGTTTATCAACCTCTCTTTCTGAACTCCTGTGTCTAATACTCTGTTTCTGAACACCTGTTTCTCATCCTCCGAGAAACAGAAGGTGAGAAACAGTCTGATTCTCACCCTGTTTCTGACCCTCTGTTTTTCACCCTCTGTTTCTCACACCCTGATTTTCACCACCTCTTTTTCATACTGTTTCTCATCATCTCTATCGGCCCTCTGTATCTACCCCTTTGTTTCTGCCATTCTGTTCCTCCACCTGTGTTTCTGGCCCTGTGCTTATTGTCCTCTGTTTCTGCAGCTTCTTTTTCTACACCTGTGTTTCACATCGTCTCTTTCTGCCCTGTTTATTCTCACTCACTGTTCCTCGCCCTTGGCTTATGATCTGTTGTTTCTCACCCTCTGTTTCTCATGCTTCTTTCTGCATCACCGTTTCTGCCCCTCCGTTTCTCGCCCTCAGTTTCCCACTCTCTGTTTCTCAACCTCTCTTTCTGAATGCCTATTTCTCACTCTCTGTTTATGCCCCTCTGTTTCTCATCCTCTGGTTCTCACTGTCTGGTTCTCACCCTCTGTTTCTGACTCTGTTTCTCATCTTCTGTTTCTCAAACTTTGTTTCTCACCCTCTGTATCTCACCATCTGTTTCTGAACTAGTATATCTCACCCTCTGTTTCTCGCTCACAGTTTCTGAACTCCTCTTTCTCTGCCTCGGTTTCTAGCCCTTGGTTTCTTGCCCTCTGTTTCTCGCCGACTGTTCCTGCTCAACTCTTTCTCACCCTTTATATCTCAGCCTCTGTTTCTCACTCTCTATTTAAGCCCCTCTCCTTCTGAACTCCTTTATCTCAACCTCTGTTTCACAGGCTCTGTTTCACAGGCTCTGTTTCACAGGCTCTGTTTCACAGGCTCTGTTTCGCTACTTCTGTTTATCATCCTCTGTTCATCAGACTTTGTTTCCCACCTCTGTTTCTCTCACTCTGCATGTCATCAGCTGTTCCTCGCTCTCTGGTTCTCACCTCTGTTTCCCGCCCTCTCTTTCTGAACTCCTGTATCTTACACTCTGTTTCTCACTCTTTGTTTATGCCCTTCTAACTTCAGTATCTCACCCCCTGTTGCTGAAGTCCTGTTTCTCATCCTCTGTTTCTCACCTTCTGTTTCTCACTGACTGGGTCTCACCCTCTGTTTCTGGCCTTCGGTTTCTCGTCTATCTGCTTCTCATCTATCTGCTTCTCGTCTATCCGCTTCTCGTCTATCCGCTTCTCGTCTATCCGCTTCTCGTCTATCCGCTTCTCAGCCGCTGTTTCTCAGCATCTCTATCTGCCTCTCTGTACCTGACCCTTTGTTTCTGCCACTCTGTTTATGCCAATCTGTTTCTCGCCCGCTGTTTCTCACACTCTGTTTTTGCCCCTCTGTTTCTGATCCTCTGTTTCTCTGAACTCCTGTATTTTTCCCTGTCTTTTTCAACTCGTGTTTCTCGCCCTCTATTTTCTGCCCTATGTTCCTCACTCTCTGGTTCTCGCCCTCTGGTTCTGAACTCCTGTTTATCACCATCTGCCTCTGAACTCCTGTTCCTCACCCTCTGTTCCTCACCCTCTGTTCCTCACCCTCTGTTCCTC
>NC_063340.1:50903112-50916246 GCF_021869965.1 Rhincodon typus | reverse complement strand
CTGTTCCTCACCCTCTGTTCCTCACCCTCTGTTCCTCACCCTCTGTTTCTGAAGTCCTGTTTCTCATTCTCTGTTTCTTATGCTGTTTGTCATCCTAAGTTTCTCATCCTCTGTTTCTCATCCTTTGTTTTTGCCCCTCTCTTTCTCATTCTGTTTCTCATGCTCTGTTTCTTGCCCTCCACTTCTCACCCTCCTGTTTCTCACCCTCCTGTTTCTCACCCTCTGTTTATGCTCTCTGGTTCTCATCCTCTATTTCTTATCCTTTGTTTCTCCCACTCCATTTCTCAATCTGTTTTTGCCACTTTTTTTTTACTCACCTCGATTTCTTCTTTTAATCCTCTGTTTCTCATTCTCTCCTTCAGCTGCTGTGTTTCCCTTTTGTTTCTCATCCTCTGTTTCTGCCTCTCTGTTTCTTATCATCTGTCAGCCATTCTGTTTCTCATCATCTGTTTCTGAGACTCTGTTTCTCCATCTCTGTTTCTGCTACTCTATCTCTCAGCCACTGTTTCTAACCCTCTGTTTCGCATCCTCTGTTTCAGCCACTGTGTTTCCCTTCTTCTGTTTCTCAACCTCTGTCTCTTCTGCTCTGTTACTCATCCTTTGTTTCTGTCAATGTGCTCCTCATTCTTTGTTTCTTATTCTGTTTCCACCACTCTGTTTCTCATCCTCTGTTTTTGCCACTCTGTTTCTCATTATCTGTTTTGCCCATTGTTTCTCATACTCAGTTTCTCATCCTCTGTTTCTACCACTCTGTTTTTCAC
The DNA here is from genome assembly GCF_021869965.1 of Rhincodon typus. NCBI lineage: Eukaryota > Metazoa > Chordata > Chondrichthyes > Orectolobiformes > Rhincodontidae > Rhincodon > Rhincodon typus. The sequence continues at coordinate 50,915,485 of NC_063340.1, read as the reverse complement.
CCTCTGTTTCTCATTCTCTTTTTCCGCCACTCTGTTGCTCATCCTCAGTTTCTCATCCTCTGTTTCTGCCACTCAGGTTTTCATCCTCTTCATCCCGTTCTTTGTTTCTCATCGTCAAATTCTTCATGATTAGGAAATATTTTGGTGTACCTGCATCATTGTTGGTTCAAAATCCTGTAACTTTCCATTTAGCAACACATTGTAGGAGTGTCATCAGCATGCAATTGTGCTAATTCAAAAAGATGATTTACCACCACCTTTAAGGGCATTTAGGGGTAGTCCACAAATGCTGGCATTGACAGTAATACCCACAAATCATGAATTAATTTTTAAAATGCATTTTTGATAAACAGGATCATGGTAAAATGCAGAGATTTGGAGCAGAATGCTTCAATGTAGGATGGTGGGGACAAATCCATATTTTGTGAAGCTAAAACTTTATTTCTTCCACAATACCTGGGTGAAAAATATATCTTCTGTCTGTTATTGTGAAAATGTTTCATGTAGCTAGTGGCCTGTTTGTATCAGGATAGTTCAAACAGAGGTATCATCAGATTTCATACATCATCAGTTAACTTGTTGTGACACTGGTTGGTCTTTATGTTGAATATGTGTGCTTTCAGTTCTTCCCTTTCAGAACACTGGATTAAATTTGAAATAAAGTTCATATCTAACATCCATTATTAACTGTAATAGCTAATTGAAACCTGTTTATTGATAATGATTTTTTGAGTTGTGTAATATCTTTAATTATTTTTGCACAATTTAAATGTAAATTTGGAAGTTAATAAAGAAGCTGATTCTTACATCATGTTTTCATGACACCAGTATTTTTCAATAGTGAGTTAAACTCAAGGACAGCAGTAGCAAAATGATGCATCCTTTCTCATTCAACTATCTCAATATGACTTATTAATCCTTGATATTTGGTCTTATGATTTTTCTGAAAATGTGCCAGTTAGTAATGTGATGATTTCAGGATCTATGTTCTGGCCAGATAGGAAATTCATGACACCTTCCATAACTGAAGGAAAAATGATATGAATCAAATGCTGTAGCAAAGGATGGATCAAAGTAAACATCGTACAGGAAAAGATCATGGCATAACATTTCTGATATTGTAAATCCGCAGCAACAATGCAGTAATGTGCATAGTTTTCCAGTCAGCTAAAGAGCAAATGCACTATGCTTCAGCTATGGTCTAAGGCTGTTCATTACAGAGCATCTGAGATGTCTCAGAAGATTACTCCCATCTCCAATTGGCAAATTGTCTATGATTATCACAATGTATAATGCCTTTGTAGCTTGTTGCATCTCCAAACTGTAAGAGTTTAGGCACTCTTGGCTGATGGTGTGTGGCAGATGTCAATTTAATGTTTCCAACTATTTTACCACACAACCTGTCACTCAGCAGATTACAATCTCATTTGCAAGCCCAGGACCTACGATGAATAGAAAGGGGGAAATAATAGAATAATTTTCCTCCTCTCACAGCTGAAAGAAGGAGACTTTGCGTCACAGTGGCTACATCCTTACCTCAGTCAAAAGCTCCAGGTATGAGTCCCACTGTAGGACCTGATGCCAAGGAACGTGCATTAATAATGAGGCTAAACTATTGATGTGTCAAGCTGCAAATCCTTCCGTATGTCCTCATGGTAAGTGGTAAGATTGGAAAAGATTACTGGTCAGCCTTTCGATGAAAGGAAAGTTGGAACCTCTACAGTCACTATCCATAGCTCCAGAATATAACATGCATGTAAAGTGCATATTGCCACAGTGTATCTGCATGATCTGTCACACACTAACAGCACAACTAATGGTTACTTATGAAGTATACTAAAAGTCTTAGTCTTCAGGGATCTAACTTGACAACTTACAGGTACCAAGAGAAGACATGGGGAGTTGAGCAATAAAACTCTGAACAAAATTCTGATACGAACAAATTCTTCTTGTAGACAACTTGGGCATCCAATAATTTAGATCAGGAGACAATTTATTTTGGCTTTTATGATTTATGACCTGTTAACAAAGTGACTGCCTCTTCAGGAATATCTGTTATGGTTTTCCCCATTCCAAGAAATGCAACAGTTTAAAGTAAACTACACTGACATTTTATCAATATCACTGATGCATCCATAAGTAGTTTCATAGTATAAAAATGGAATATCCAAAAGTAGAAATGCCAAATGGTGTGGCAGTTCTGTCCACAATTGGAATTTATAGGTGGATGACCAATATCCAAATAACATTTGCCTCATGTAACTGCTAATGGTCATTGCCAAGGAGGGACATTCAACCACTTCACTGTTGTTGAATCCTCTATCACAACATCCTGGGGGTTGCTATCGTCTCAAAACTTAACTGAACCGGCCACATAAATGTCAGAGCAAGTCACAGTCTGTAAATTCTGTGTTACCTCACCTCTTTTCTCCCATTTCTCCACAATCTACAAGGCGGGAATGTGATGGATGGCTAACAAGGATGAATAAGACCTTGATGTTAGTGGTTCTATGCAAGAAAAGGACAACTGAAGACAGAAGAAGAGCTTTAATTAACAATAGAAAAAGAAGTCTGTACCCAGACAATGACTGTCGTGAACTGGTATCCTGAACTGGATGGACTGTAAAATCACTATTTTTATTATGTACTTATGATAAATATAACAAATTTTGTACAGCTTGCAAGAACATATCCATATCTGGAATGGGTATTATAACTAATTAAGTTATATAAGCTTTTGGATTGACTCTCTCAAATTAGTCTATAATTGACTTATTTTTTACAAATTAAAGTTAGTGAATCCCAAAATCATACAGCAGGACATATTGAATATGATGTCAAAAAAAACCCTTAGTTTCATCAATAGAGGTAAGGATCAAAGAAGTTGTGGTAAACCTTCAGCTGAGGCCTAACCATTGACTCGTAAATCATTGTGTCCAATTATGGATACCAAACTCTAGAAAAGATGTCAAAGTCTTTGAGAGAGTGCGGAGGAGATTTATCAGAATGGTGTGATTGAGGGACTTCAGTTATGTGGAGGGACTAGAGATGCTGGTAGGAATATGTATTAGTCAAAATTAAGGTTGATGATGGTAAAATCAATTTTTGCCATCTAGACTGTCAGTAACATCAGCATCCAAAGAAAGCAAACTTAAGATAATTGCCAAAAATTAAAATAATGTTTCATTATGCAGTAAATTGTTATAATCCAGAATGCACTACCTGAAAGGGTTGGAGAAGCAAATTCCATTGGAATTTTCAAAAAGAGATTTGGGTAATGGAAAAGGATAAAATCAGGCAGCGCTCAGGTTGCAAATGGATTTTGTTCTGCAGCTGTTCATATGTCAGGGCTTTAACATTATAACCACATATGAGATTGCTTTTGTAAATATGAGCATTTACAAGTCGGAAATTTGTAATTCCGGAACCCCTGTATGCAGGTCTCTGGGGAAGAAACAATGAAGTAAAACTAACTGGAGAGTTCTTTCAAAGAGCCGGCTCAGACAAAGTATGTTGAATGGTTTCTTTCTGTATGATTCTAAGTACAAGCCTACGGACCACTGTAAACTGGGCTTTGGAGAAGACAAATATTTAGGTTTCTTAACTGTCCTGGCTTATTCAACAACAATAAACTATTACAGTTAAAAAAAAAATCCCAAGGTACTTCACAGAAGTGTTACGAAGCAAACATTCAATATTAAACCGTATTGAGATATTAGACAAGATGACCAAAATTTGATCAAAGAGGTAGATTTTCGGGAATGCCTTAGTGGAAAGGAGAGAAGACAGGGAAGGAGTACCAGTCAGAAGAATGTCTGAACATGTAGGCTGCTTACAAATTTGTATTTGCATTGTATACAAAAGGTATTCATTTCATAAATTGCACTTTTAGCATTGCATATTGAGAAAAAGAATCAATTTTTGATTTCTGATATAGATAATTCATCTCATCAACAAAAGAAAAAAAGATTGTCAAATCTCTTGATTTTTAATAAGATTCAGTTTGTGCTTTGAAATAGATATTCAAAAGGTTGGAGCTTAAATTGAAGACCAAAAGTCATCATTTAAATAGATTTGGCTAATAAATAAATAAATATGATGCCTACTGTCTGTTCCAAATGATTTTACAATTTGCCAATTAAAAGCAGAGTTTTAAAGCTTCCGGATATATTTTTAAATCCCCAAACTTATTATTGGAGTTGGGAGGTCATGTTGCAGCTCTATAGGACATTGGCTAGGCCACTTTTGGAATACTGCATGCAATTCTGGTCTCCCTGATATAAGAAGGATGTTGTGAAACTTGAAAGGGTTCGGAAAAGATTTACAAGAATGTTGCCAAGACTGGAGAGTTTGAACTAATAAGGAGAGGCTGTGTAGGCTGGGGCTATTTTCCCTGGAGCTTTGGAGGCTGAGGGGTGACCTTATAGAGGTTTATAAAATCATGAGGGGCATGGATAGGGTGATTGTTCAAGGTGTTTTTCCTGGGGTGGGGGAGTCCAAAACTGTAGGTCATAGATGTAAGGTGAGGGGGTAAGATTTAAAAAGGACTTAAGGGGCAACGTTTTCACACAGAGGGTGGTGTGTGTATGGAAAGAGTTACCAGACGAAGTGGTGGAGGTTGGTACAATTTCAACATTTAAAAGGCATCTGGATGGGTACAAGAATAGGAAGGATTTAGAGAAAAATGGCCAAATGCTAGCAAATGGGACTAGATTGATTTAAGATATCTGGTTGGCATGGACGAGTTGGACCAAAGGGTCTGTTTACATGTTGTACAGCTCGATGACTCTATGGTGATCAAAAGATTTGCAAACAGCTTTAAAAATATAAAGGGAATCCAGAAACAGGCAGATCAGTCAATCTGAGCAATTAGGCAGTACACTATCAATTCATAACTCCCATGTATTTGAAGCTGTCATCCATATTTTGATAATTGTTGGCGCCATGCCGCTATGGATGCTCAACTGATTAGTGTCAGTAGGTTAAAGCAGTTTGTTTTATTCATTTCAGAGAATCCTCCTGTGGAGTTGCTGAACAATTCAGTCTCACCAACTGACTAAGTATTATTCTTCACGCCACTGTAACTCTCGTAGTAATCCCACTGCAGTGTCATTCATTGCACACCATTTGTAACCACTGGCTGCAATGTCTTCTCTCCCTAGGATGCCCACAACCTTGCAGAGAAACAGTTTATTCTGTCAGAAGCCAACTCCTCAACCTCTGAGGACAAGAAGCATTGGTAAGGCTGCTTCCTGCACACTTTACCTGCTCAGATATTGAAAGCTTGGTGGGAACATTGGCCTTTGAGAGTTTCAGGAGCACAATCTAGTGAGCATCTCACTGCTCTGTAGCTGGTCGAGGAAGAAATGGTCTAGGCCACTGGTATTGAGGGTTGCTAGAATCCAGGCACGTGCTCCACCTCAGGCAGTAGGGTCATCAATCAGGGACTTCATCCACATGTACAAGGAAGAATAGGAATAGCAGACAGGCATTTTGGGACACAAGGGCCATCATTGCCCAGAAGCAATAGGAAGGCAGCAATATAATGGGGACCCAGCTGCTCCAAGCATGTGATGATTTGGCTACCTCCATGGACATGTTGAAGGCTACCATGGAGAGCTAAGTCCAGATTTCTCAAGGTTTGTTGGAGAGGTGTAGACACCTACAGTCTATTGCCCCAGGCACTGGTCCTCAGGAAGGTAGTGGGCATATAAAGGAGGCATCTGACCAGTCTCCACTCAGAACACTCCAGAGGGGACTGTGGCGTCTGCCTCTCCAAACTTTGCAAGTTGAAGTGAAGGAGGGTCGACTTACCTCTGGCAAAGAGCCCTTGAGTATGTCGAAGCTGTCTAGACACAAATGCTACTGGGGTCCCCTGGCCAATCCTCCAAGGCCAATGGGCTCCACAGCCAAGCAGGTGCTGGACCTGGGGCAACATGTAACGGTTGTGGGAAGGAGAGGAAGGAGAAATATTATTGTGGGCACTTTGATGACATGAGTGACAGTGCACTGTATTGGAAGTATCATGTTTGTTTGTTGAAACTTGATTTGTTCTTGCACTACATCCATTTGTTTGATTCTCAGCACAGCTCTGAATGTAAGTGTGCCATCATGATGCCTGACTTCATTCCATACAAGATACACCATATGTTGATGTCTGTGTTAAGAGCTTTGTTCATCTTACTTCCACATGCAGCAGAACTGCTCTAGGAGGTACGCTGAAACTGTTGTCCTTAACGTTAAAATATCTCTCTTCTTTCCCTAGCATCTATATCGAAAAATGTCAGAATGAATGACACGCACAGTGATGTGTGGAGTACAACAACAGCCCAAGAATTATGATCGCCAGGGATTAGGGATCTGCAGGTCTGTGTCCTGTACATTGCATGGCTGTGTGGAATTTTGTTTCCCTTTTAAAGGCCCTCATAGTGGTGGATACTATGTGTCCTTACTTCACAGGTTGAGAAACTTACTTTGTCCCCTCAGGGTGTTCCATAGCCATTTTCCTTCCCGTTGCGTTCATCTGAATTCCAATGGAAGATGACAGTGAATGCTCTACAGCCAGTGGATTCCAGCCTCTGCCTTTACATGTTAGTTTAGACCTACATAGCCCAATCCATTCCTGATGGTCCTTCCCATGAGCCCTGTAGGCTTTGCATATGCCCAGGCATATGAAGTAACTGAGCCAAGTGTGGTCATACACTGTCCTTCTTGCCCCTGAAATCAAGGTGCTCCTGACTGTGGACAAGTTATCCATCCTTTACTATTTCCCCCTCACAAATACAGTTGCACTGCTTCAAAATAACGATCTCCTTTCTCTCAAGCTCCATGATTAAGTTCCCAAGCCGCCTTTTCACAGTAGTGGCCTTCCCCCGCCATACCCTTTCCCAGACCCCCGATTGATGCCTATGCATCTTCCAAACTGCATAAGCCTTAACCCCCAGCCTGGCCTCTGTGGAGCCGCAGGACTGATCATGACACACACCTCTGACAGCACAGGTATGGCCGTTCCGATGGATTATTTTTCTTGATTCATTCAGGGGATGATGGCTTTGCTGGCTAGGCAGCATTTATTGCCCATCGCTGTTTGCCCAGAGGACAGTTAAGTGTCAACCATATTGCTGTGGGTCTGGAGTCACATGTAGACCAGACCAGGTAAGGATGGCAGTTTCCTTCCCTAAAGGACATTAGCGTACCAGATGGGTTTTTTCCAACAATTGACAATGGATTCATGGTCATCATTAGACACTTAATTCCAGATATTTATTGAATTCAAATTCCACCAGCTGCCGTGGCAAGATTGGAACCTGGGTCCCCAGATTGTTGTCTGGATCTCAGGACTAACAGTCCAGCGATAATACCACTAGGCCATCGCCTCCCCCCATGGCCTAACCATGGCCAATTCCCTGGACTGGCATAGGTGGTTGCCTTTGGATTCCTGTGCAAATCTGCCGGACTGATTAGTGTTTCCATGGACTTTATTCAGGTCTGCACCTCTAAAACATGGCTATTTGCTTGCTGCCCATGCATTGGGTTAGCCACATAAGCTGCTGTCACATCATGCAAGTGAGAGTGATGTAGCAACATAGAGCAAGATGTTTGCCTCTTGACTAAGAACTTCTGAGCAGCAAGGCAAACTGCCTGATTGTGAGAGAACACCATTTGGTACAACAATGCAAGGCAAGGCAAGGCAGGGATACTGTAGGCATGCAGGTAGATGGTAAGTGAACGGCCCTGATTTGCAGCCTGTTCCGACATACAATGCTGCTGCAGCTTGCAAGCAGATTGGAGAGGTACTGTGGGGCTTGAGAGAAGTTGGCAATATTGGATAACAATATCCATGAACAAGGGGCTCATGCAGCTGACACCCACAGATTGTGCCTGGAGATATTATTTTGTGCTGAGCAACATAAAGGCTGATTACAGCCAACAGCGAGCTGAAGGCACCAGGTACTAAACTGATCTCCATGGCAAGAATTCTCAATGCTTAGCTTGTTCAGAACATTTGGTAAGAGAAAAGGATGAATATTAATGAGGTGGTTTGGGGCATAATAATGTTTTTAACAACCTATAAATGCCCAAGTTGATCACGACATCAAGACTCCTTACACAATTCTAGTACAAATCCCACATCATTCAGGCACCTAGAAGATTCTGTTCCTGCCAATTACTGAATGCTACAGTCTTTATTGTGGAGAAAATGTTAGTTCATGTAATTTGATAAGAGTCTGATAATCAAAAATGATCACGGATGCGAACCGGTGGTGAGAAGAATTCAATATCATGCAACTTGGTGACTGACCTCAACTCTGTAAATTATGCCACGAAGAGACAGCATAAAGGACAAGAGCCAAGGCTTCATGGAATAGAAAGGTGATTATACAGGGAAAGAAAACAATATTGCTGAAGATGGCTTGACGGCATTCAAGCACAATAAAAGTACTATAGATATTTGAATTTGGAAATATGAACTGGAAAAAAAAACAAGTTTCACTGCTTTGTTGCAGAGAATGAACCAGCTGTGCTTTCGCTTTTGCTTTTGAAAGCAAAGTAACTTGTGCCAGTGCAAAAGTGTTGAAATTTAAATTTGAAAGCAAAGTAACTTCCCAGCAACAGGATTTGCATAACATTAAGTATAATTTATCACATAAGTGAGGAAGAATTAGGACACAGACCTCCAAAAAGCCTCTTAAGCAAGTTAATTCTATCTTTCTGTCCTTTAGTTGAAAATAAAGTAACTTTCAAAGACTATACAAAAAGAAAAAAAGTCTAAATTTAAAGGCCTGACATCGGCATTCTGCAGGAGGATCACGGGACTCAAAATGTTAACTCTGTTTTCTCTCTACAGATTCTGTCAGATCTGTTGAGTTTCTCCAGCAATTTTTGTTTTTATATGGTTCAAGATCCAGCTGACTGGCTACCAAATTGAGGATTGCCACTATTCATGACAATGTGATATCAGCACCTAAAATCAAAAAAGGAACTAAGCAAAGTTATCTCCAGCCACCTTTTTTGACTTGGATTTTGACCCAGACTTTGCACCTGCGTTTATGTTTTCCATATGGTATTCCTAAAAAGAACTGCTTGTCCATCCCATGTGTGAAAGAATGAGAAAGTTTAGATTTGTGGGGCCCCAGGAGAAGAGTTAAATTTGCATTGTAATTAATAATCTGTTTTTGCCACATGTTAAAGGATTAGAATGCATAATAAGTAAGTTTTTTTTTATCATGTTCATTGATGAAACCTGGTGAAAGTTTCTTTTATCTTAGAATGTGGTCACTGTCAGGCATTAATCATCACAGAAATTAAATTGGTCATATTTCATATTTTTGGATTCAGAATTGGCTGACCCTTAGAAGGCAAAGGGTGGTAGTGGACGGAAAACATTCTACGTGGTGCTCAGTTATGAGTGGTGTACCACAAGGATCTGTTCTGGGTCCTCTTCTATTTGTGATTTTTGTAATTGATTTGGATGTAGCAGTGGAAGGGTGGATTAGTAAGTTCACAGACAATACGAAGGTGGGTCGAGTTGTGGATAGTGCGGAGGGCTGTTCTAGGTTACAAAGGGACATTGATAGGATGCAGAGCTGGGCTGAGAAGTGGCAGATGGAGTTTAACCCTGAAAAGTGTGAGGTGATTCATTTTGGAAGGACAAATTTGAAAGCAGAATACAGGGTTAACGGAAAGATTCTTGGCAGTGTGGAGGAGCAGAGGGATCTTGGGGTTCATGTTCATAGTTCCCTGAAAGCTGCCACCCAGGTGGATAGAGTTGTTAAGAAAGCGTATGGTGTGTTAGCTTTCATCAATAGAGGGACTGAGTTCAAGAGCCGTGAAGTTATGCCCAGCTATACAAAACCCTGGTTTGGCCACATCTGGAGTATTGTGTCCAGTTCTGGTTGCCTCGTTACAGGAAAGATGTGGAAGCATTGGAAAAGGTGCAGAGGAGATTTACCAGGATGTTGCCTGGAATGGAGGGAAGGTCTTACGAGGAAAGGTTGAGAGAGCTAGGGATTTTCTCTTTAGAACGAAGGATGAGAGGTGACTTGATAGAGGCGTACAAAATGATCAGAGGTATAGATAGAGTGGACAGCCAGGGTGGAGGTAGATATTGCGAGGTAGCATAATTTTAAAGTGAGTGGAGGTAGATTTGGGGAGACGTCAGAGGTAGGTTCTTTACTCAGAGTGGTCGGGGCGTGGAATGCATTGCCGGAGAGGGTACTGGTTTCGGCCTCATTAGGGGCATTTAAGCGGCTATTAGATAGGCATATGGATGATAATATAAGGTAGAGGTGAAGGTTAGATAGACCTTAGGTTTAGGGTAAAAGTTCAGCACAACATCGTGGGCCGAAGAGCCTGTACTGTGCTGTACTGTTCTATGTTCACGCTCACGGTAACTTACTGAAGTGGGGTTGATTTCCAGCACTCTATTTCCATCAGTATCATGACAATGAAGAAATTTTAAGCTTGCAACAGCAAGCCCATTTAGTTAGCCAATGGAAAAGCGGAGTCTAGTACAGAGTTATGCAATAAAACGGATAGTAGTGACAGGGGTACAGAATTGACTAAGTGATAGGAAACAGGAATAGTTACTGGGTGCTTTTCAGACTGAAGGAAGGCTTATAACAGAATTGCCCAAGGGTTGGTGTTGGCGCACTTGTTTTTCTTGCTATGTATGAATGATCTTGATCCTCGCATGCATAAGACAATTTCAAAGTTTTTAGATGACACAGAATTTGAAAAAAAATATAATATGTGAGGAGGTCAGTGCAGTACTTCAAAATGATACACACAAATTGGTGGCAGGCAGATAGATGTCAGATGAAGTTCAATGCAGAGAAACAGAAGGTAATTCATTGTGTTACAGCTCACAGCGTGCTGGAAATAAAGCCCCACTATTCCCAGATTTATCACATAAGTGAAAGAGTTTGAAAAGTACACAAAATACCTAATTTACCTGTCTTTTAGTCCCAGGTTGACAGCAAGTACAGACCAGGTAACTGTACTTAGCAGAAGTGACTACTTATTACAAAAACAGATTGACTACAGGTAAACAATTATGAACTGTCAACATAGAATTACTAGTTAAAACTCTAACCTTGTTATAAACTCCCCGTGAAACACATATATAAAAGCATGGATGCTATGGATGCAGGGAAAGACCAGGAAGCCAGTTCAGTGATCTTTGTCCACAGGGTTTGCTGAGGTGATCTTTGTGCTGATCAGGATGCTGCTTCACAATCTTCCTTCTTCAGTTACTTTCACTTGTTGGCACGAGGCACATGGAAATAAACTGCTATCTTCAGGTTTGATATTATTTTACTGCAGAATAAAAGACAGATCCCTACAGGTGTGGCAGCATCTGTGAAGAGAAAATCAGAATTAACGTTTCGGGTCCAGTGACCCTTCCTGAGAACTGATGGTAGCTGGGAAAATGCCATTTCCACCATCGTCAGCGAGATGCTACCACCAGACACATATTCCCCTCCCCTCCCTTGTCCGCCATTCCCTCTGGGACACCTTGGTCCACTCTTCCTTCATGCCCCCTGCAACCAAAGGTGCAACACCTGCCCATTTACCTCCTCCCTCCCCAGTATCCAAGGGCCCAAACATAACTTCCAGGTGAAGCAACACTTCACCTGCACTTCCCAGAATCTAGTCTACTGCATTCACTGCTCACAGTGTGGTCTCCTCTACATTGGGGAAACGAAGTGTAGACTTGGCAACCGCTTTGCAGAACATCTATGTTCTGCTCGCAAAAAGACCCTGAGCTACCTATTGCCTGCCACTTTAACACACCCTGTTCCCCAACCAACATCTGTCTCAGGCTTGCTGCAGTGTTCTAGCGGAGCTCAACGCAAGCTGGAATAACCTCACCTCATTTTTTGCCTGTGTATCCTGCAGCCCTCCGGACTCAATATCGAGTTCAATAATTTTAGGGCCTAAACTCTTCCAATGTCCCAGCCCCCTACCCCACACAGCAGGCCTTGCTATCACATAACCTGCCATTACACACTATCAATTGTTAGTCACTCACAGTCCCCATTAGCAACTACTCACTCTCCTAGCCAGGTCATTGTCAACTCCTTTATCTATCCAACTGCTCTCCTCTCTCTTCAGGCTCTATCCTATCGTTTACTCCCGATCCCACACCCCTCCCTATTTTCTGCATATAAACTGACATTTTCCCAGCTACCATCAGTTCTGAGGAAGGGTCATCAGACCTGAAACATGAACTCTGATTTTCTCTTCACATATGCTGCGAGACCTGCTGAGTTTTTCCAGCAACTTTTGTTTCTGTTCCTGATTTACAGCATCCATAGTTCTTTTGGTTTTTAAAAAGACAGATCACTGTTTTACTGAGATCTGATTACAT
>NC_063340.1:50807459-50902612 GCF_021869965.1 Rhincodon typus | reverse complement strand
TCTGATCAGTCAGACCCTGATTTACCAAGTAGCTTGGTCAGAAACAAAAACAGAAATCCATGGAAAAGCTCCACAGGCAGTCTGGCAGCATCTGTGGAGAGAAATCAGAGTTAACGTTTCGGGTCCAGTGACCCTTCCTGCTTGGTCAGTGTGGGTTTCAAGTCATCCCTTGAGGAAGGAAAGCAAGTGGAGGTGGGGAGATATAGGACTGAGAAACCAGAGGTAGAAAAGCCAAGCAAATTAATATGAAATTATGAATATAGAGGCTGGTGCTGTTGATAGTGAGGCTGTTCAGAGTTGGGTGCAGACTTGATGGGCTGAATGGCCTCTGTCTGCACTTCCAGGATTCTATGAATAGAAAGAAATTTTTAATTTTATGACCGTCATAGCATTTTTTTTTCTAACTAAACATTTTATACACTCTCCAAAACAGTTTTTTTTTGTTTGGAATGTACTATTGGCAAAATTTACCTCTGGAAGTTAAATGATTACATTTTTGGAAAGACCAATGAAATATGGTGCTCATGTAACAGAAATTGCATTTTGGGTGCAGCACAGGTTAAGCAAGCTAATTGGATATGTGTAAACAATGTCAATAAACAAGGGGAAACAGCCTCTCAGCATTTGCCCTGTCAAGCCCGTTAAGAATACAATATGTCTCAATGAGATCACCTCTCATTTTTCTAAACTCCAATAAATACAGTCCAAACCTGTTTAGCCTTTGCTCATAAGGCAGATGATTCATACTGGGAATCATTTTAGTGAACCTTCTCTGAACTACCTCCAATGAAATATCCTTCCCAAAATATGGGGACCAAAACTGCTCACAGTAATCCAGATGTGGTCTTACCAGCACCTTGTACAGTTGCAGCCAGACTTCCCTACTTTTATACTCCAATGCCTTTGAAAAAAGGCAAAAACTCCATTAGCCTTTGTGATTACCTGCTGCAACAGTGTGCTAACTTTCTGTGTTTCATGCACAAGTATCCCCAAATCTCTTTAGGTTCCATTAGTTTCTTTTTGAAAAGATTGGATTCCTAATCAAGGTATATGATGTGCTTAAATTTGTATTGTGGTGTGAGGATCAATGGTAGAAACCCAAACATGCTCTCTTCTTCACAGATGCTACTAATGTATATTTTCAGCATTTTGGCTTAATTTCACATTTTTCCTTCATTTCATAAGACTTGAAAATACTAAAGAAACTTCTACAGATACCAGAAATCTAAAATAAAAACAGAATATCGTGCAAATTCTGTGGTCAGGTAACAAATGTGGATAGAAAACACATTTAACATTTCGAGACAATAACTTCTCATCAGATTAATTCTAAAAGATTATTGACTGGAAATGTTAATTGTTCTTCTCCACAGATGCTAGCTGAGCAACCTGAGTATTTCTGGAATTTTCTGCTTTTGTATTTTATATGTTGTTATCCAGCACAATAGTAACATCAATTAATAAAAATTTTCAGCTATTATAACTATGAATCTGAACTAGCAAGTCATCAGTGCGGACATTCAGTTAATTCTAAATGAACCTCTGCTAGATCTATTATTTTTGTTTTGTGGACTTCCTAAAATAAATCCAGTTTTATAACAGCAATACTTTATACACTATTAAAGCATCTTTAACTATAATTTTAGAAATAAAAATTCAACATTCTAAATATAAAGTTAATTCTCTACCAAAGGTCACCTGAAATTGGCAAACACTTTAAAAGTCACCTTGAATTCTACATCTATCAAATGTAAATAATAAACAAATAAATATTCCGTGCCTGTGTTCATCAACCATTTTTCAGCTATTAACTGTGGGAAATTAATTTTCAGAAGTCACAAACATCAGTAATATTATATTTTGAAAAGGTGAAATATATGAATCTGATACAGGACATAGCCAACGAGGTATCACAAGTCTGGGATGTCATAAGTAAACAAAATACTGATGCAGATTTGTGCATTTTTAAAGATTTAACCTTAATCAGTGAAAGCAATAACGATGCTGTTCATAAATATGGTGCAAAATACTTTAGCGATTAAAAATTTAACAGACGGAATAATGTCAAAACATTATATTTAAAGTTGAAAGGGGAGAAATACGTTTCCTCCTAAAACACAAATACCTTCACATACCCATAACAACACAACACGGTCACACGCGAACAGCCAATCACGTCAGCCTTCCTTATCACCTGCCCTAGAAGCAATATGGCCTCCGTCAACTGAACATGGTAGTTTGCGGTTCGGCCCGCCCCTGAGGCACTTTGATTGGTCCGATGACGTCAACGACACCGGCAAAGTATTTGAGGCCGTGTCGTTTTCCGCTTTATGATTGGTCAGCGGCACGCCAATCAAAAACAACACCCCGACATTTCCGCTCAACAGTATTAGTTGAGTCCCAACTCAATTGATGTGTTTTGGAGAGCGTGAGGGAGGTGGCGACAGTTGGTGGTCCCCTTTTTTTTTAAAAAAAAACGTCCGTGTTTTTAAATTTAAAGCCACGATCAACCTTGAACGGTTTCAGCCTATTGGAAAAAAATTATCATCGTCGTCGTTGTTGCGGGTGGCGCCTGTTGGCCCGTCTGTTGATGGACGCACCGAGAACGGCGGCGAGTGAAGGCAACAGCGGCAGGTTGCGGGGTTTGACAACGTATTAGCTCAGGCTCCGAGGAGGAGGGGGGAACGACCAACAGCCACTCCCCGGGGAGTGGGGAGGCAGGGGAGGTGGCGGCAGCGCTGCTGAGCAGGCCTCGAGGGGGCTAGAGGACAGAGCTCCGGCCCTTGCCGCCAACACTAACTTCATTCACCCTATCATCGACTTCACTTATTAAAAAAACGTATAATTTCACCCCCACGCTCTTCAATTCCCCCATCCCTTTCCCTGACGGTTACTTTAAATCCTATATTGGATCGAATTCACAAACACGCAGCTCATCGCTCGCTGCCGCTAATTTTTCTGCCGGTGTGATCGCCAGTGTGTTTTCAAGAAGATGTCGGCAGCGGCGGCAGTGGTGACAGCGGCGGAAAAAGTAGATGGTTTCACCAGGAAATCCGTGCGGAAAGCGGCCAGGCAGAAGAGGTCGCAGGGATCGTCGCAGTTCAGGAGTCGGAGCAGCCCGGTCGAGATCCTGCTTCTTCCACCTCTCAAAGGTACCTAGATCCCTGGGTTATCCTTGTTGGTTTAACCATGCAGAAATCAGTCTTTCCCACCGGCATCCATCAAAATGTCCAGTTCCCGTCACCAGCTCCATTCACGCATTAAAATATTCGGGATGGAATTTACCCAATGTTCACGCATTGAAATACCAAGGTTCAAAAAATGCCCCGTGCTCCTCAATATAGAGCTTCAGATACTCCCGCTCACCACCTGCCATGCATCAAAAACACCGAGTTCTGGCGATATCCCTCTCGTTCTCCTCTTCCCTCCGCCCCCCAACTGACACGTCAAAATACTGAGCTTTAGAAATCACTTATCTGTTCAAGTATCTGGGTTCAAAGATTGCCCCTATTCCCCCATCAAAACGTCAAGGTATAGAGCCCTTCTGTAGTCACACATCGAAGTATCATGCTGCATCCGTATTCATCTGAAAAGTGAGGTTAAGAGGTCCAGAGGTCACCGATCCAAGTGTCCGATTCTGAACAGCAGCGAATTGAGAGACCAACAAAAACATCGGCCATCAAATTTCAGATACCACCTTCGTTCATCCGTGAAAGTATTGAAGTTTAGACATCGCATATTCACACATGTACATACCGCACTCTTCAATCTTATTCCCATTCGCTGGTAACAATTTAATCATGTACCCATCAATACAAAACTGTTGCACCCTATTTATCTGTAAATCTTTTATTATTTAGAAATAATGCCCAATCCCCTACTTGCTCATCAAAATTTATCTTTCGGAAGCATGAAATTCAGATTACTTTGCATTATGTCAAACTAATAGCACAAGGATGAATATGTTAATTCAACTTCTATAAGATTAAAACAGTTCAAAAGTGATTTTGCCATTCACAAATTTGGCCTCCATGTTCAATAAATTTCGCTCCCAATCAATTTGACTGATACCAAGGTTCAGAATTTGCTCTGAAAAATATTGATTTTTGCGACTTGATGCCCTGAAGTATTATCGTTCATAACTCTTCACTCCAACACTTCAATCCGGTATTGTAATCCTTCACACATCTAGTCCACAGCAGTATTGAAGTTCAGGAAATGTATTTCTTATTCTTACTGAGGTATTGAAATTCAATGATTTCTCTAATTTCTCTCACTTCTGTTTCTGGTAATTTTAAGCTTGCTTTTTATAGTAAAGGTGTCGATTTAGTGTTAGTTCACCTGTGAAGATCCAGTGATTTGAAACATTTGGCTTCTTTGAAATAAACTTAGTCTAGCAGTCTTCAACATCAAATTCGTTAACTTTTATATTCTTAATATTCAAATGTATATCTGAAGAACCACAATAAGGTACTGGGGTTTCAATTTATGGTGAGCTATCATGACACTGTCTCTGATATTCAAATACACGTATGGTAGAATTGATGAATTGTTTTTAGTTTGTTGCTTCTCATTCTATTCGGTATGTTGAGTCATTTGATGTGTACCAGATGTTTTGAGTAATTGGAAGCAGCATAGTTTCACTACACAGGTGAAAGCTCAGTGTAGCGGAATTTAAAAACTCACTATAGTGCATTATTACTTTCTTGATTTTCATTTAGTTTTATAAAATTCGTTATCATATTTGATGCTGTTGTCACTGTAGGAGACTGATCTGTACCTATTTTGCTTAAATTGTCAATCATGAAGTTGGAGATTTACTTGCAAAGCATGGACAGTACATTCTACTTGGTTTCAATGGGTGGGAGTGGGAAACCATTTAAAGTTTTCAAAAGTGCAATTTAAATCTACAAGTTTGGACAACCTAAGCGCTATTTCCTCTGTACTTGTATGGTACTAGTAGGATAAAAATATTTGATCTTTGATTGCTGTTCTAATTGACAATGTGGTAGAAATTACTTCATATTTCCTTGTTGTAATTTCAAGTAAAGCAGGTTGTATGTTTCAGCGTCGTGTATTCATTAACTTTGTATGGGTGAGCTTTCACTCGTCATTTTTGATTTCCTATGATTGAATGGTCCCACAATATTTCCTTTTCTTATGTATTTGCATTGAAATTGCTGACAGCAACATTCTGATAAAACATTCATCATATTAATCTGCTTGACTTTTCTATCTTAACTCTCTTGGTCTGTCATCTTTGGTCCTATACCTCTACTAACTTTCCATACTTTAAGAATTGACTTAATAACTACCTTTTTGACCAAGCTTTTTGTCATCTGAAATAATGCTACCTTATGTGACTCAGTGTCAGATTTTTGTCTTACGATGGTCTTCTGGAAATGTTTCAGAATGTTCAAGATTCTATACGAATGTATGTTGGTGTTCTGATACAGCCTGTACTACATGCTTTCACCTTCTTCACCACTCCTATCCATTGTGGTGCAGCAGAGCACTCACCAGTTTTGAGGAATTTTCTTCCTTGAACTCTTCCTAAACTTAATTTCCCACATTCAAAAGCCTCAACGCTGATCTCTTCAACCTCGTTAATAGTCAGTTCCAGAGCTCTTCTGTCGTTGCTTAGCATTGGTTTCTGCTCTGTGATATGAGATATTTATTATTTCAACGGCATTGTGTAAGTACTAGTAATTTCAAATGACTCCTATTCCCATTTGAAGTTTAAAATGTATTATGATTTGCTGTTTTTATGTTGGTATTGAAATAATTTTGATGCCTAAATACTATAAATATATTCATCTGAATTTTACATTTAAAACATCTTGAGTAACTAATAATATGGTCCGAATATATGTGCAGTATCCACAGTTACCACAATACATTTGTATAGTGGTCATGGAATATGAGTGACAAAATTCTTGGCAATCTAATTGTACACTCTTAGTAACTTATGTGACTGTTTCACACAGTATTATTCCACATTGGTATTATGCATGCTATCAACTATCACTGAATCATTGGCATACAGAATTCTAATTAATAAAATTGTCCTTAATATGGTGAAACAGCCTAAAGGTCTTAGACTATTTGTGTTTCCCTCCAGTTAAAATTGTTTTCAATACAGTTCCCTTTGCTTTGTAATGCCCTGTGCGTTATTTAATTCAGTAACAGACTTGTGTTGTGTTTAAGCTTCTGAAGTTTAGAAGTGTTACCTTATTATGCAATGATAGTATTTTTGTTAATCAGTGTTCTTTTATCAAATAGTAGTCTTCAAGATTATTCAGTTGCTTTAAAGATTCTCCTGTACTTGTAGTGTGGAGCTGGGATTGCTACTCCTGGTAGCAACACTTAGCAGTAGTTCTTAAACTTCTCCCCAGTCGAAGTGTTAATAGCGAAAAGTTGAAAAAAAATTCTCTCTCTCATTACATTCCTTAAATTATTTAGGCTAAATAATTGAAGTAATATATGACCTTGTTCTAGCCTAGAGATTTGTCATTGATTTTGAAGTGATTTTGGATGTACGGAAGACAGAATACTAAATCAATGCAATTTTTTTTTGTTGCTGTACAGCGTTCAAACTGCTGGAAGCATTCCACAGATTTATTGTTTTCTTTAAATCAGTATATTATTTTGGTTGTCATTGTGGAACATTATATTAGTTTAATTTTCAATATCCATTGGTGATTTTGTTTTTGGAAAAGTTGGTAATTGAGCTAAGGAATCCAAGACTCCAACTTCATATTAGGAGGTATTTCTGATTTTTGTGAATGCAGCAGTTGTTGTCCAAATCTGATAGAAATTTTCTTTTCTTTTCCCTGTATTTCCTCTCTGGCTTGCTGTTACTTGTGCTTGTAGTCATTGACACCTGCATGGCTCTGTCTCTCTCTGTCTTCTCTGGCTGGCTGGCTGTCTGTCTGTCTCTCTCCCTCTCTCTTGCCCTCTCTGGCTGTCTGTCTGTCTCTTGTGATCATGGTGCTTTTTCATCCCAGCAAACGTGCATGCTTGTCAAACCTCCACTTTCCCAGTTCTTGCCTCCCAAGTCCCTTGTATATGTGCTCTTCCCCATCTCTTACAGGCCCTGTGTACACATGATACTAGGTTTGTACAATCCTTGCATCTGCACCCCCTTCCCATTTATAGCCCTTTCCCTTCCAAATAACTCTCTTACATGTACACCCAACCTGCGCCCACTCCCATCTCTAGTGCATTTGCCATCCAATCTCCCCACAAGGTATCCCATTCCCTTTCCCCTCCGCATCCATTGCTGTCAGCGCCAGCACCAGCCCCATCATCTCCTGTTGCACGCGTTTTCCCATCTCCCTGCCCAGATTCTTTTTTTCATTCATTACAATTTGCTTGTCCAGGCGGCTCACTCACCCTTGATCCTGCAAACTCCTTGAACCAATGCTCTTTGTCTCCTTGTCTCCGGCTGTCCCGTTACATCCAGTCCCCTAACTCCCATGATGAGTTGTTCATGCTGAACCTCATTTCCTACTCTGCAGAGTGTGGTTGTGCTGACCTGTGTACTCCTGTTGCACTTGTCTCTCCGTTGTCTTCAATCCCTGCACGTTCCAATCATCCTGTAATGCATATCCATCCATGATCCATATCCTCTGGCATCTGGCTTGCCTCCCAACCCATGCTGGCTCTCACCCACAGTCCGCCCCTGCCCCTGCCCCACCTGTGCACCACCTTCCTGTCTCTTCCCTCTTTTTTTTCCCCCTAAACTCAATCATATGCCTTTTTCATCTAAATTTCCAGTAGCCTACTGGACTCTGTATCAGAGAGGAAAATAATTGTAGTTTTGTAAAAACGTTTTTAGCTTCAAAAAGTTATGTTTTCTTTTGTTGAACAGAGTTAGTTTCCGTAGAGAATTTCTTGTTAGGTATGAGCTGAAAGAAGACCTTGAGTATATGCAGGAAATGATCTGGGATAACAGTGATTAATCATCCATCTGGTTTTGCTGTTGAGGCAGGCGCTGAAAAGTAGAGAAATTGAGCATAAACTCCTGTAGTTGGGAATTCTTTGGCTGTGGTGACAACATAAGGATCCAGGTTGCGTTGAGTTAGTTGGTAGGCTTGTACTTTAGAGCTGAATCGTGTTCAGCAGTGTCTGTACCCTTTTTTATATTGTTAAATTCCAATGGACAGAAGAATGAATGTTATATTTGTGTCGTTCCCCTGCTGCTGTTCTCACCCCCTCCAACCCACCCTCCCAAAGGCATGATGCAACTGGGTGGTGGTTTGCACCAGATGCCCCTGGTATACTGAGGAAATAAAAGCAGAGGCTTCTTAATAATCATTAAATAGAATATTAATGTTTGAGAGACAGGATGTCCTGACGCAATCAGGATGAAAGTTGGGCACTTCTAGGATTAAGAAATAATAGAAGTGTCATTGAATTACTGCATGCATTCCATTGGCCATTAGCTACTGGGGAAGGTCTAGTGGAGAAAGTTTGCAGGGAAATTATAAACATGGAAGACTGATGGAATAACAATCATGGAGGACTTTTTGATGTTCCAGTTTCAATTTGAGTAATTAATGTGCAGAACAGCGAGGGGAATCTGTTTCTGAAGAATGTTGAGGAGAAATTTCAGCATCAGTCTCTTTCTGACCAAGATCTTGGGATCTGGTTCTAGAGAATGAGGCAATGAAGTGGTTTAATTGTTAATAGGGGGATATTTAGGAAACAATAATTATACTATTGTAACATTTGAATTAGCTATGAAAAAAAAACAAGGAACAATTTAGAGTAAAAATACATAATTGGAGAAGGGCTAAATTCAATGCAGTGATAACCGACCACTGTTGAGTAAATGGGAACAAAGGATTGGCAGGTGAAACAATTTTTAAAAAAAGTATTGCTATCATAAATGAGAACATTGAAGTAGAGTAGAGGTACATGTGGGGTAGAGGTGAGCCAACAAAGCCAGAGCCCAACTGGATGATGAAAAAGATTTGAGAATAAGGTGATGCAGGAAAAAGGAGCCTGTGACAGATGTCAGGTTGACAATACAAATGAGGACCAGTTGACTGAGGTTCAGATAGGTAGTGAGTAAAGAAGTAAATGAGGTGAAGAGAGATTAGGAAGAAACTACCACTTAACATAAAGGGGAAACAAATCTTTTTATAGGAGTGTTAGGCTGACTGGGGACAGAAGACATGGCTAAGTACTGATAAAAATACTTTGCCTCTGTGTTTATCAAGGAAGATGCTGCCAAAATTCTAGTGAAGGAGGTGGTGATTGACATTTGCACAGGCTGAGACTTAATAGCAGAGGTATTAGAAAAGTAATAGCAAATAAATATAATAACCCAACAGGACCAATTGAGATGCTCCTGAGGAAGCTGAAGGAAGTGTGGACGGAAATTGTGGAAGTACTGGTCATAATATTGTAATCCTCCTTACTGGCGAATTGCACATTTTTCACCTCTTTTGATAAAAGGGTGTAAGGATAAAACGCAGGAACATGGGCTGATCGATTTAACCTTGGAGATGTGAAAACTTTTATAAAAGAGAAACTTAGACAAAGTTAATAGTCACTTGGATAAGGAGGAATTAGTTGTGGAAAGTCAGCAAGTATTTAAGACAAATTGTTTGAAGGAATTGAGACAAAATTGACAGGAGAACTTTTATTTGGCGAAGTAGTCAAAAAATTGAAAATGCTGATTTAAGATGATTTGTAGAAGCAGCAAAGGTAGAAAAGTTTTTTTTTGCATGGATTGCTTAGGATTTCAAATTTCTGAGAAGCTAGTGGAGGCAAATTCATTGTACAGGGTCATGGGTGATGCAGGGGAGTGGGACTATTTGTGGTGCCATTGCAGAGAGCTGGTGAGAATTTGACAGGCTGTTGTTCTTGAGGCTGATTGGCTGTTTCCTGTGCTATGTTTGACAATCATTCTGTGATAGTCTGAAATTACCCATCAGAAATTTCGTCTTTTGTGCAGCCACCCTTCATAGCAGTGGAATAGGACTGCAGAGAAATTCTGACTGTGTTTTCAGTAAGAAAATTTACAATGACAGTCTTATTATTTAAACTGAAGACGAGTCACTTTATGAGGAAGTGAGATTAACAAAGTGTGAGTAAAACCAGCAAAATGTTCTAGTCAGTTTATAAAACTTGGTGTTTCTATCAAAGCAATAAAATCATGAAACCTTCACCTTTTTGGAATCGTGTAAACAAGTTAGACCACATGTTCTTGATCAAAAGCTTCTACTTTAGAAATTAACCCTACAGAGCCCTTTGTTGGCCTTTGTATAGCAGTCTGGTCAGAAGGAAAATGAAAAAACTGATGCAAGGGAAGACCAAATTGTTTTCCTTCAAAGTGAACTTCAAGGGCTTTCATTTAAAGGTAGTAGGAACTGCTGATGCTGGAGTCTGAGATAAAAAGGTGTGGAGCAGGAGGAACACAGCAGGCCAGGCAGCATCAGAGGAGCAGGAAAGCTGACGCTTCGGGTTTTCTGAAGAAGGACTTTCATATAGATTTTCTGGTTTAAAACTTTCATACACCTACAATGAACTAACATGGTGAGTTGTGGATGAGTGATTTTCCCTGTGTCAAATTGTAAAAAAAAAATTGGGTTTGCTTCCAGTGCTGCTTAAGCAATGCACATAAATGGAGGTTGGACAATTCCGTTTGAAATTCTATTTACATACCAGCCAGGAATGTAAAGTTTTTGAGACCTAATGAAGTCAAATCTGCTGCGCTATAAAACAATTTTAATTAATTAGCAATTGGATATGGTAAAATATTCTGAAAACAAATATAATCTAAAAGGATCTGCAACTGTCAGAATTCTGTCGCAATTTACTAACAGCTTGCAATGTTTCACGGTTTCTGTGTACATCTTACTAATATCTTACTAAATTTTTTAAAATTTACTGTTAACTTTAACCCTAATGTAGTGGGCAGGCTGTGTGATCACCAGTCCAAGTAGTTGTGGGTTAATTTTATAGTCCTGAACCATGCATGACATAGCAACTGTTAGCAGAGAAGCAATTTAATTTATTTACAGTAACCATCGTTTTTGCTGCAAAAGAAGTTCAAAATGCTGGGAATAGTCCATAATACACAATTAGTTTTGTCAACTTTACATCTTTGGCAAAAATGGTAAAATTTTAGACTGCAGTTTTTCAGAGTCTACAGAGTTCTCCAAGTCCTCATTAGCTGGTTGACTCTTAGCGGCACAAAATTATTAACTTCTAAATTGACTTGTGTTCAGATGTTTTTACAAGTGTAATGAGAATTATCAGTTTTCAGAGGATTATGCAGTTTTCTTGGATTGTTCGTAAGGGAGGATTTAAATGGATTTTGATGGAAGAGACCAATATAATTCGCTATTGCTATTGTGCAGGTTTTGGAGATCTAATCCAGCACTACCCTTAATGGTTTTGCTGCAAAACATCCAATGGCTGTCGGAATTTGTTCTTTCTGTATTTGTCTTGATTAATACATAACGTAGTTCAAGTGTATTAAAGGGAATGATGGATGCTGTGGTAGAATTTTCAAGAGGATTTTTTTCAAAGTCATCCACAGAACGTGGGCATCACTGGTTAGGATAGCCTTTGTTGTTTGTCCCTAATTGCCCTTGAGAAGATTCTGGTGAGCTGCTGCCTTGAGCAATTATAGTCAGCAATTACAGTTTCAGGTCAGGATGGTGTGTGGCATAAAGGGTTACTTGCAGTTTGTAGTGATCCCATGCATCTGCTGACCCTATCCTTGAGGTTACACATTTAGAAGGTGTTGTCTCAGGAATGTTTGTGAGTTGTTGCAGAGTATTCTGCAGATGGTACACACTGTTGTTACTGAATCTGGTGAAAGGAGTGAATGTTGAAGATGTTAAATAATGTGCCAATCAAGTGGATTGCTTTGTTCTATATGGTGTTAAGCATCTTGTGTGTTGTTGGAACTGGACCTGTTTCAGACAAGTGAAAAATACTGCATCACACTCCTGACTTGCGTCTTGTAGATGGTGGACAGGATTTGGAAAGTCCAGAATTCTCAGCCTCTGATCTGCTCTTACAGCCATAGTATTTATGTGGCTGGCCCAGTTTAGTTTGTGGGCAATGATAAATTGCAGGATATTGGTAGTGGGAGTGAATTCGGCAATAGTAATGTTACTGAGTATCAGGGCCATGGTTAAATTGTCTTGTTGGAGATGGTCATTGCCTGGTGCTTGTATGGTATGAATGTTACTTGCTGCTTAGGAGCCTAAACCTGAATTTGTCCAGGCCTTCCTGCAATTGGACATGGACTGCTTAAGTATCTGAGAAGTCAAAGTGGTGTTGAACATTGTGCAATCATCAGTGTACATTCCTGCTTCAGAACTTTATGATAGCGGGAAGGTCATTGATGAAACAACTGAAGATGTTTGGGCCTAGGACACTACCCTGAGGAACTAGGGGTCTCTTAGGCACCTACCTTTAAGCCAGGAGGCTGGGTTCAAGTTCCACATGCTCCATAGGTGCATCTCTGCACAGATAGATTAGAAAATATGTACCTTGAGGAACGCCTGCAAAGATGTTCTGTGGCTGAAATGACTGACCTCATAATCACACTCATCTTCCTTTGTACCAGGCATGACTGCAGCCAGTGGAAGTTTCTTCTCCTCCTGGCTCCCATTTACTCCAGTTTTGTTAGGGCTTGTTGATACCACACTGAGTCAAACGCTGTCTTGATGTTGAGGGCAATCACCTTCACTTTCCTCTTTGAGTTCAGTTTCTTCTCTTCTGTGGCCCATCAACAAATATCAGAAAGATGAGCCTTGTCATGCCAGTAAACATGTCAGGAGGAAAGTAAGTTGATATTTAAATGAGTATTGAATAAAAATGGCTATTTCCAAGTGCCAAGTTGCAGAGCTAACCAATAAAGACTATTTCTTCCCTTTTTTGTTTCAGAAGCAAACTCCTTTTCAGTAGAAAGCGAGAGGAATCCTGGAGAGCCAAGGAGTTGAGTTTAACTGATACTGACCTTGGTTCACTTCTGGACATGCTCTCAACATGTGAATAGAGGTGGAGGTGGGATAGTGTAGATGTGTTCAGCCCAATCCAGCTTGCTCACCCACCACTGTAGTCACTTCCGAGCTTTGGGATGTTTATTAATTAATACCTTCGAGAAGTGAGATCCATCGTTATGAAGGGAGCACGTCCCTGGAATTTGATTAGCCAACTGGAAGGTCCTGAACAAATTGCCAACCGGCAATGCTGCAGGCAATTCAAACATGATAGTGAAAAGATGTTCAGTCTAAAAGTATTCAGGGAAGTAAAACAGTTTCTGGAAAAAGAAATTTCATAAAATCCCTACAGCCTGGAAGCAGGCCATTTGGCCCATCAAGTCACACTGATATTCTGAAAAACATCCCACCCAGATCCACCCTCTACCCTTTCCCTGCATTTCCCAACCTCGACATTATGGGCAGTGTAACATAGCCATTCCACCTAACCTGCACATCTTTGGACTGTGGGAGGAAACCAGAACACCCAGAGAAAGCCCAGCAGACACGGGGAAAATGTGCAAACTCCACACAGATGGTTGCCTGAGGCTGGAATCAAACTCGGGTCCCTGGTGCTGTGAGGCAGCAGTGCTAACCACTGAGCTACCGTGCTGCCCCATTTCATTCATTCTCCCAAGACTGACACTCACTCACTGCGTGACCACCCCTGATCAATGGCCTGAAGCTAATCACCGCTGACAACTTGACTCTCTCACCCTTGTCCACAGTCAACTGTCAACCTGTCGCCACCCCCCCCCCCCCCCCCCCCCCCCCAACCAACCATTGCCTGACTGCTTACTCAGTGTGCTGTACTCTACCCCACCACCCCCGAGGCAGTGCGTGCACACGCATGCACAACCCAACTCTCATTCTCCTAGTCAAGCCAATGTATCATTGAAACCTTCCACTCGCTCATTGCTATGGCGTCAGACCACTGGCTCAGTTTAAAAGAAGATTCAATCCTCTGCTTGCTGCTGTTCCAATCTAAGACTCTTTCTCTGTTGCATTTGCTTTGATGGATTCACTGGTGAGCTCCATGCAAAACATACTAAAAATTATGTCAAGCATTGGCCTGGTATGCTGCTCAGGACCTTTCAGTGGCCCACATTCTGGCTTGCAGGCTCCCTGCTGGACAAACCTGCAGTAGAGGGTCTATAGATAGATTTCATTTTCTGCTCAAGTGAGCTAATCATAACAGGCAATAGAAACATTTCTAAAAATTCTGATTTAGTTTTAGTGATGTTAAAGAATTATCTACTTGTTATCACAGCTAAGTAATGATAACATACTATTGTAGAATGAATGGGATTAAGAGTATTTAAGTTAGTTAATTGTAAAATCAATGGGTTCCAAAACAGTGCAGGTTAAATCTAATGAGCACAGTTTTGCTACATTTTATGCAGCCTTTGATCAGGCAGACAAACAATGGGCCAGTTCACAAAGTGTTCATTAATGTGTGTCAATAACTTCAACAATTATCAACTGCTCATTTGACCTAAAACCACAAAACACATGGAATGCATTAATTTCTTGGACACCACAGCATTTTATTTGACACAAGTCCACAAATGTAAGTTAACAACAAATTATTTTTTCTAAGAAATGGGCACCTACCTCTACACACACACAACCAGCATCCTAAACACACCTGCAGACTAATGAGATCAAGTGAATGCATTTGCATTGCCTATGGGCAAAGCTGGAAGATTTTAACCAAGATTATTACCCTTTAAATTGCATCTCAGATCTCAATCTCAATGTAAATTGAGAAACACGCTCTTCATGACAGTGGCGTCCACTGCATTTTTTTTGTCATAGTCTAACTCCTGAACATTTGCAGTCTTAAGGTAGAATTGTGCTACTCCCCGCTCTCCCTTGCAGCTTCCTCTCTTCCCACCCCTTTTGCTGTCATCTCCATCTCCCCCACAGCCTTGGTTGCACCCATGATGGTGTTTTCCAGGGCATTTGGGAGCTTAAGGCTATGAACATGCACTTTTCTATTTTGAGCCTTGTATCCCATCACTGAGGTTAAATTGTGTAGCCTGTGATTGCTTGACTTCTATTTACACTCTTATTCCGAAAAGATTGCAATATTTGCAATTCTCTAATCCGATGACACACAACCTCCCCAGTGAGTTTACGAAAGACTGGAAAATCATGGCTAATAATGCCACAATTTCCACTCTCACTTCTCTCCATATTGTTAGATGCATTGCATCCAGTCCTAGTGTCTTGTCAATATTAAGTACAGAAAGGCAGAGGTATTGGGTACATTATCAGCTTTGAACGCCTGAAGCATCTCAACTACCTCCTTGGCCTCTGTAACCTATACAGCAGGTTCTTCCTTGTGAAAGACAAGTGCCAAGTATATTTCAAATCTGTTTAATTCCTCTCACAAGCTGCATGTGTAAGTATCCTTTTTAGTTCTTAATTAGTCTAATTAGGTCATTGTCATACAGCATGGAAACGGGCCCTTCAATCGAACTCGTCCATGCCAACCAGCTTTCCTGAACTGAAGTAGTTTCATTTGCCTGTGTTTGGCCCATATCCCTCTAAACCTTTCCTATCCATGTACCTGTCCAAATGTATTTTAAATGTTGTAATTGTACCTGCCTCTACCACTTTATCTGGCAGCACCTTCCAGATATGCACCACCTTCTGTGTGGGAAAAAGTTACCCCTCAGGTCCCCCTTAAATCTTTCCACTCTTGCCTTAAACATATGCCCTGTAGTTTTGGATTCCCTTACCCTCTGGAAGAGACATTTGCTAGTCACTTTATTTATGACCCTTATGATTTTATAAATCTTTATAAGGTCACCCTTCACCCACCAACACTCCAGGGAAAACATGTCCCAGCCTATACAGCCTCACCTTAGAACTCAAACCTTATAGACTTGGCAACGTCCTTGTAAATCTTTTTTGCATCGTTTCCAGTTTAAGAACATCCTTCCAAGAACAGTACTCCAAATGACGTCCTGACTCCTGTACTCAATGTGCTGACAGATGAAGGCAAGCATGCCGAACGCTGCCTTCACTATCTTGCCTACCTGTGAATTCACTTTCAAGGAATTATCATCTTCACCCCTAGGCCTCTCTGTTTGGCTTATGCTTTTATCACTCTTTTCCTACCTTAATGCGTACAGAAGATTTTGGATGCCCTTTTTGTAAGCTGTCTTTTTCCTTCTCCGATTTTACTCCACAGTTCCTGTCAACCTTCTATAATCAGCCTAATACTCATATTATCAATCTGACATTGATTCATAAGAATACCTATCCTTATTCATCTGAATCACTTTCTCTTTTGCCATCCAGGGAGCTCTAGATTTGTTTGTCTTTAGCTCCTCCTTCCTGGGAATGTACCTTACGTGTGCTCAAACTATCCTTTAAAAGCAGCCCATCGGTCAATGCATTATTTTTTGTCAGCTTTGACTCCAATTTATCTGAACCAGGTGTGTTTTTTACCTAATTAAGTTAGCTTTTCCCTGTTAATTATTTTTACTCTGGATTTTCCCTTGACTTTTCCAGAGTCAATGTAACGTCATGATATAATTCATACAGTGATCACTACTGTCCTAATCACCTAATTTCTGAGAACCAGGTCTAGCAGTGCCTCCTTTCCAGTTGGACTGTGAGCATACTGTGATCTGAAATTCTCCTGAAAACACTATAGGAACTCCTTCCTGTCTATGCCCATTACTGCTATTCCAGTTTATGTTTGTGTAATTTAAGTCTGCTACTGTAAGTATGTAATTCTTTCACTTCTGTGTAATTATCTTGCCATTTTTTTCTGCTAGGTCTTTCCTTTTAGTTGGTAGTCTGTAACTATACCAAGCAATGTAATTGCACCTTTTTGTTCCTTATTTACAACAAAATAGATCCTGGCCTTGGCTGATTTTGGATATCCTCACTTTCTAGTGCTACAGTGTTCTCCTCATTCATTCTGATAATCCTGTCTGTCTATTTTCTGATCTTTCTTGAATACCTCACATACACGAAAATTTAATATCTGATCCTATCCTTATATGAACTAGATCTCCATTCCAGCCACTGTAGTATACTTCCATGTAGCTATATTGGTCTGCAACTCAATAATCTCATGGAACAGAGATAGTAGGAACTGCAGATGCTGGAGGATCTGAGGTAACAAGGTGTAGAGCTGGATGAACACAGCAGGCCAAGCAGCATCAGAGGAGCAGGAAAGCTGACGTTTCGGGCCTCGACCCTTCTTCAGAAATCTCATGGAACACACTCCTGCGTTTACAGTGTTCAGCAGAAAACCTACCACCACCATCACTGACTTCAGTAGCAAATGCTTGGAGGATTGTGTATTAAAGAAGTCAATCCGAGCGTTCCCCAACTGCAAACCTTGGACGAACCAGGAAATCCACTCCCTACTGAAGAGCAGAAGTGCAGCTTTGAAGTTGGATGACTTAGGCCAATACATAAAATCCAGATATGACCTCCACAAAGCCGTCAGGGAGGCCAAGAGGCCGTTCCAGACCAAATTAGAGACCCAAACCTATCAAACAGACTCCTGCCGCCTATGGCAAAGCCTAAAAGACATAATGGAATGCAAAATGAAACAGTGTAAGATAGCGGACAATGACACATCCCTCCCTGACCTGCTCAGTGCTTTCTATGCTTGGCTTCAGCAGAATAGCCCCAGTGTGGCGATGCCTGCCCAACAGCCCCAGACCGACCTGTTCCCTCTGTCACTGCTTCAGAAGTCAGACCAGTCTTCCTGAGAGTCAACCCAAGGAAAGCAATGGATCCGGACGGTGTCCCTGGCCGATCACTCAGATCCTGTGCAGACCAATTGGCAGAGGTATTCACTGACATCTTCAAACTCTCCCTCCTACAAGCCGAAGTCCCCACCTGCTTCAAGAAGACCACCGTCGTCGCTGTACCCAAGAAAACACGGGCAGTGTGCCTTAATGATTACCGCTCACTAACTCACACTTCGGTAATCATGAAGTGCTTCGAGAGACTGGTCATGGCCCACATCAATTCCAGTTTCCTAACCTGCCTCAATCCCCGGCAGTTTGCCTACCGACATGACAGGTCCACAGAGAATGCCATATTCCTGTGCCTGCACTCATTCCTGGAATGACAGGACAACAAAGACATTTATGTCAGACTCCTGCGCTTTGACTGCATCTCTGCCTTCAACACCATTAACCCCTCCAAACTGATCTCCAAACTACGTGACCTTGGTCTCGGCTCTGCCCTCTGCAACTGGATCCTCAGCCTTCTTACCTGGAGGCTGCAATTAGTGACGATAGGTAACTGCACCTCCTCCACAATAACACTCAACACTGGAGCCCCCCCAAGGATGCGTCCTCAGACCTCTACTGTACTCCCTGTACATGTATGACTGTGTTGCCAAATTCCAAACGAACGCCATCTACAAGTTTGCTCATGACGCTACCACTGTGGGACGGACATCTAACGACGAGTCAAAATACAGAAGGGAGATAGAGGGCTTGATGATGTGGTGCAATGAAAACAATCTGTGTTTCAATGTTGGCAAAACTAAGGAACTGATCATCGACTTTAGTAAAAAAGAAGAACACACCCCCATTCACAGCGATGGAATGGAGGCTGAGAGAGAGAAGAGCGTAGAGGTCCTTGGAGTGACGACTACTGACGACCTGTCCTGGACTTCCCATGTGAATGCGACAGTCCAGAAGGCACAACAATGCCTCTTCTTCCTTAGGCAGCTCATGTGATTTGGCATGTCTATAAGGTCCCTCACCAACTTGTATGGATGCACCAATGAAAGCATACTGTCTGGGTGCATAATGGCCTGGTGTGACAACTGTTCTTCCCAGCACCGGAAGAAACTACAGAAGGATGGTGTGCACAGCCCAGACCATCACAGAAGCCAACCTTCCATCCATGAACTCCAATTACATGGCTCACTGCTGCAGAATGGCAGCCAACATCATGAAAGACCCATCGCACCTTGGTAATAACCTCCTACTACCTCTTCTGTCAGGCAGAAGATACAGAAGCCTGAACACACGTGCAAGCAGGTTCAGGAACAGCTTCTCTCCGGCCTTTACCAGACTGTTGAATGGACTTCAGCCTCAAATAATGTAACCTGTATGCCTCAAAGTCTTTTTGATCTGTACTTCCTTCGCTTGCTGTGATCTGCCTGTACCGTTTGTAGACAAAGGTTTTCACTGTATTTCAGTAGACGTGACAATAAAGTCAAAGTCAAATGTATACATAGTCAAGCTAATTTAGATCACTACTTTTGCCCTGACTGGAACCTACTTCATGGCTGAGTATTTCTTGTTCTAACGCTGTATATCTCCCCAGGTAGACTGTACACTTTGATACTCCTCTTTAATATTGTCTTCTAGTTCCCACATCCTTGCCAATTTAGTTTAAACCCTCCCAAATATTACTAGCAAATCACCCACAAGGAAATTAGAGACAGCTTTATTTACATGTGACCAGTCTGGCCTGCACAGGTCCCAGAGCTAGTGCCAGGAAGCCCACCATACTGTACCACCTTTGCAGCTGTGCATTCATCAGCTTTATCCTTTTGTCTCAAAATTCACTTGCAAGTGGCACCAGAAATAATTCAGAGATGGCGATTTTGTTTTAAAATTTCTGTTGACTAATATCCTACCAAGCTCCCTAAATTCTGACTTCAGGACCATTTCACTTCCACCTGACCCATGCTGCTGGTATCACTGTGGATCATCACTGCTAGTTGTCTACCCTCTTAGGGATGTTTGCAGCCACTCATTTATATGCTTCACTCTACCATCAGGGTGTCAATGTATTACATTGAATTTTTAGTTGTGGTCAGAGAAATGCTTACCTGTTACCCTAACTGCCAGATCTGTCATCAGCATTGCTCTTCTACTCTATGCTGTGACCCCCCCGTACAGCTGAACCAACTCTGGTGCCTTGGGCCTGACTGGTTGCACTGTACAAATGCTCAATGACTTCCATCGCTGTTAATTTACTTCCGATTCAAAATCAGAAGCAGCATGGAGTATACATCCTTATAACTGATAAGACAAAGAACCGTGGACACTGGAGGTCTGAAACAAAAACAGAAATTGCTTGTGAATCTCAGCAATTCTGGCAGCATTTGTGGGGAGAAAGCAAACAACGTTTTAAGTCACGTAACTTTTCATCAGAATTGATAGTGGATAGGAATATGTGGTATTCGTGCTGAAGACGAGATTGGTGGGGTGGGAGAAGAGGTGAGTGGATCAGTGGAGATGAATCCCAGAGACAGATGAGAGGAAGGCAGACAAAGGGATTATTGATAATCAGCTAGGACAACAGAAACTGAATAATTGATGCTGAGTTGGGAGAGAATTGGTAGGCTGTGCTGAAAGCCACCCATGTCATGTAATAATAGGGCTGAGTGTGGGTTGGCTGTGCTGTTTCATGACAGGACCAGATATCAGAAATGAAGGTTCAAGCCATTTACCCTCAACAACAATCTCAAAGATACTCAAGCCTCAGTGAATGGCTAAACTGCTGCTTATTTAAAGTTCCTCCTTCAGTTGGCATAGCAGTTCTTGGTATTTTTTTCTGGCCAGCATGTGCATGGACTCAATGCTAGGTTTTTTTGGTAATGTCTCTTCGTGTATTTCATGTCCAGACAACTCAGATCATGAATCCACCATGCAGTATTTTGAGGGAGAACTGCTTGGTGCCTTGTTGTGTATATTTAGGAATTGGGTTCTGCAGTCCAATTCATTTGTTTGGCTGCTCATTACCTTATTTGGGCTCCTATGGGCTCTGAATGTCACTTCTGTTGATTTCTGCATGAGACCACAGTTGGGGAAATGTTTTGTTTGGAAGTTTCAAGAAGAGATACGGTTTTTCCTGTAATAATGTGCCACTCCTTTTTGGAGGGCCTGATATGATATTTGGAAGCATTTTGGAAGAAAGTTATTTTTTGTTGATGTTTCATCATTGTGCAGAATTTTGTTCCTTAAATTTAAAAAAAAACAACCGGATAGTTATTTTTATGTCTGCAACCCTAGAATCATAGAATCTCTACAATGTGTAAGCAGACCATTCGGCCCATAGTGTCCACACTGACCCTTGGAAGAGCATCCCATCCAGACCCACCCCTCAATGCAATCCCTAAAACCCTGCATTTCCCACGGCGAATCTACCTACCCTGCACATCCCTCGACACTATGGGCAATTTAGCATGGTGTGTTCACCTACCCTGTACACCTTTGGACTGTGGGGGGTAAAGTGGAGCACCCGAAAGAAATCCACAGGGAGAATGTGCAAACTCTACACAGTCAGTTGCCCGAAGATGGAATGGAACTCGGGTCCCTGGCATTGTGAGGCAGCATTGCTAACCACTGAGCCACCATGCCATGCTTAGTTGACATCATCTGTGTTTTGCCCTGCCCTACAACATCTGAAAGCTGTGTTTGATTTCTTGTATGTGTGTCATTACATGATATGGTGGCTAGTTTTTTCAAGTGTTCTTGTCTTTTTTTTTCCTCATGTTTATGCATATAGTAAAATCCAGTTTGTGTCTTTTTCATGTTTGTTTTTATTTAATTCTTTGAACTATGATTTGTGAAATTTTATTTGTAGCTCTATAGTTGGAGGACAAGATGATTGCATAATGATATGACTTGTAGACACCATTTTATGTTGAATAGAAGATTAGCTTTTTTAAAGCATATTGATTACAATGAAGTTATTATTCATTCATGGCATGTGAGTTTCAATGGCAATCATTGCCCATCTGCAATTGCGCTTACGAAGGTGGTGATAAGCCACATTCTTAAACCATTGAATCTACATGGCAAAGGTACATCAATTCTCATGTAAGGAAGAGAATTAGACAGGGAAGTCTGCATTTTAAAATCTTTCTTTTTAAATATCTGCTGCTGCTGAATGAGAATCTTCAGGTTTCTGTCAGTCAGCATGTATCTGTTGGTTGGCTTTCTGCCTGTTGGAAGGACTTTCCTGTTTGCTATACAAAATGTCACTTCAAAGATGATTATTTTGTTATGAAACATTACTTAATCTGTGCTGTCTGATTATTTAGAATAAGTAACCAAATACAAAAGTATGGTTTATTTAGAGATGGAGCTAGTAAATCATTATTGTTCATCTCATCAAGAATCCTGGTATATATGGTATCTCACAGTTTAGTGTTACCCTTGGTGTAAGTTAAAAGCCCCGAGGAAAGGGCCTTGTAGCCTTTTACGTCAGTTTGGCAGGCGGCTGTATACCTAGTCTTGTTAATTCTGTGTCGAAAAGTCAACTTCTTCAATGCCTTCTGCCTTCTTCAAGTGGAAAGCTGGAACAACCTTGGCAGTGTTCAGTTAACATCTGTTTTCTGAAATAGGCTTCCAGAGTGCATTGATCTTTGGTGAGTATTTTCTCAAATGCCCTGAAATTCTTTAACCTGAAAAACCTTGGGTAAAATTCTGGATGATAGATGGCTATCCAGGTATATTATTAGTAAGTAATATAGGGAGCAGTTTCACTCCCTTTATTTTGGCACCTGAAGAGGTGCAAGTTATATATTTTGTAAGTCAGAAATGTGTACTGACTTCACATTAATATTAGAAGCAAAACGATAGTACTATGATGTGTAGTTTAGTTAATGCTTTGCAATCAAAACGTGGATTTATGAGTTATTAAAATTCTTGATGTCATCTTGCTGTTGGAAGATGAAGATTGATGAGCAAACGCAAGTTACTTGTGGCAAGGAGACGCAGAAGGTTTGGTTATTGACAGATGCCCACAGTGTTTATGGTTGGGCAAAATCTGATAGTCTGTGATGACTGTGTGCACCAAGTATATTCATATTGGAAACTGATTAAGAGAATGATTGTGGGCACTGCTGCAGGATAGTACAGGTAGTTGATCAGGATCAAGAATGTGAAAAGCTGACAAATTGTGATGGGGAGAACTAGGAATGG
The DNA here is from genome assembly GCF_021869965.1 of Rhincodon typus. Taxonomy (NCBI): domain Eukaryota; kingdom Metazoa; phylum Chordata; class Chondrichthyes; order Orectolobiformes; family Rhincodontidae; genus Rhincodon; species Rhincodon typus. The sequence continues at coordinate 50,879,661 of NC_063340.1, read as the reverse complement.
GGAGTTTTTGTTCATATTTAGGTGGAAATGAATAAGATTGAAGGGGGCCAGTGTAAAAGGTTAATGTTATGGAGAAGAGATGAGAGAGCTTGGTAATGGTGAGATCCGTAATGGAGCACCATGGTCATCTTGCCTATCCTTCCTGCACTTCTTGCACTTGGCTACACAAATTGCAAGAAACTTGGAATTTGTTGTATAGTTGCAAGCTCTAAGCCTCCTCTATCGCTGCCTTGTAGTCCCCTACACATCTCACTGTTCATTGTACCTCTGTTCTTGATCATGAACGAGATCTGAAATATCCACTCTCATGGGTGTTATTGGCTCTTGGAAGTAAATGTCCAAGGAACATAATACACCACTGTGTTTGAAGCTCAGACTCCAGCACATCAAACTTCAGAGCTAAAGTTCTTCGAGTTAGGCAGGATCACACTGGTGACCACCATCTCCTACATGTCACATAGATTTTTCAGTCCCGTTCCATTATAAAGAAGAGGCGTATCAAAGTTGAAATGCTAACTCTACTTCTCTCTTCAGATATGCTGTTGAGCTTCTCCAGCACTTGTATTTCACATCTGCAGTAGTTTGCTTTTGTTGGAGCACTGGACCAGGCAGACCTTGTGTTGTTGTGGGCATTTAATCTTTGCTGACCCATGCTGCCTATTTTATTAATTATTTGTTTTTGCTCCCAAGTACTATCTGGTCCCTAACTGATGTGTTGTTGCTAGGTTACTGTAACCATAGTGAGTTTGATGTCATTACCCTGCCCTTGTGGCATTTTGCCACAATATTTAATCTAAGCACATTAAAAACTTGAGCAGGCCAAGTTTATTCTCAGAACAAAAACTCTGATATCTCAGATGATCAATATGAGCAAACAGGTTCATTGTTATAAAGGATGTTTAATCCCAACTCAATATATTAGTATTTGAGGTATTTAATCCCTCTCCTCTTGACTCCATTTTGAAGACATGGGGAGAGGATAAGAAGGTTCAACTTGATGACAATAGTTGTTGGACTATGGAGTGATTAAGCATTGCATTAACCTCCAGCACTTCCATTTGAAATAATCTTTCTGTTTTCAAGTGTAAAATATAATTTCAAGTTAGGGATCTGCAGTCAAATGATCCACTTCTGGAAAATACTTTGGAGCTAAAAGTGGGACACAAGTGCAATTTGCCATCTGTATCATATACTGTCTAAACAGCAAAGCTTCAAATGAAATCAGCTTTTTTTCTTTTTGCTGCTTGTTTTTAAAGCTCTTGTGGTTTGTAAAGTTGCCTTTCTCTAGAATTTGTAGAATGTGAAGTGATCCCATTGAATCATATAAAATTCTTACAGGGTACGAGGGGATGGATAAAGAACGGATGTTCCCCCGGTTGATAATTTTAGAACCAGGGATATTTGAAACTGAGGTGACGAATTTCTTCGTTCAAAGGATGGTGAATGTTTTAAATTCTATCTCACAGCAGGCTATGGAAGTTCAATCATTTAGAATGTTCAAGAAAGAAATCAGTAAGTTGATGAAACACAGGTTCATCTGGTTATGGGGAAAACAAATGGACTGTTGGCCAATATTGAAAAGGGTATGGTGTATAAAAATACACAAGTGTAGCTCAAACTATACAGGGTACTAGTCAAGCCACACCTAGAAGAGCTCGAACATTCTCAGTCCTCATACCCAAGGAAAGATATACTGGCATTGGAGGCGGTGCAGAGAGTGTTTACTAGGTTAATCCTATATATGCAGGGATTGTCTTAGAGAAGAGGTTGAGTCTTGGGCTTTTATGCATTGGAGTTTAGAAGAATGAGAGAAACCTTATTGAAATCGTAAGATTGGTGCAGGGCTTGAAATGATAAATGTGGAAAGGTTGTTTCTGTTGTGTGAGTGGTTAGGACCAAAGGGCTTCATCTCAGGGAAGGGGTCACCCATTTAATATAGAGACAAGGAAGATTTTTGAGGATAGTGAATCTGAATCTGCGGAATTCTTTATTGTAAAGGGCTGTTGAGACTGGATTGTTAAGTATATTCAAAATTGAAAGAGATATATAATGAGTAAGGGAATCAAGGGCGATGGGAATAAAGCAAGAAAATGGAGTTGAGGATTATCAGATCAGTCATGATCTTGCTGAATGTTTGAGCAGACTTGGTCAAATGGCCTCCTTCTCCTCCTATGTTTTATGGTCTGGACTAATGATATGGTATTAAGGGGTGTGGAGAAGTGGCATTGAGGAGAAGGTCAGGCATGTTATAGAATGGTAAGGGAGCCTCGATGCCTGAAATAAAACAGAAGTCTGAATTGCCTTCTATTTCTATATTTCCAAGTTCTTTTGCTGGGTAATCCTTGATCTTGCTTTCTATTTAGGCATATGCAATGGAAAATACATTGTGTTCTGAGGATGAATGCACTTTATCAAACTTGTAAGAAAATTCAAGAATATTTGCATGTTTGTTTTAGCAGAACTTATGTCCAGCATTGCTCGAATTCTTGACCTCAATTCTTCTTAAGGGCGTTCTAGGTGATTTGTCATCAATCACTTCAAATCTTAAACTTGACCATGTTAACTTATGTTATCTGAAGTATGTGTCAGTCTCTTTATAAATGGTGAACTGTCTAAAAAAAATGAAGGTTGTAAATTAGCGTATCTCCTCATTACCAATTTCACCAGGTTAAATTTCAGTCACGTCTGGAAAGATTTTAATGTTTAACAGAAATTATATTTTAAGAGTCATGATTTGATGAGAGATCAGTTCATTTCTTGTTGTATTACAAGTAAAGTTAACTGCGAAGGGTGAAACAAGTTAACATGGCTGGGAAGAGACTGCCATCAGTTGAAGTAGCTGTTTCAGGCACCAATGTTGTCATGTAGTGAGCTACTTTTGCAGTATTTTGAGCAAACTCCATGTTATGAATGATTGTCATGCCTTGTAGTGACACTGACCATATGACTTAAAAATATCATGGCCTAGCAGTTTCAGAATTGATAAAAGTATGACACCTGTAAATATTAACTAATTCATACATTATCCCTGCCCCAGCTTAAGGAAGGAATATCTGTTGCTAAAGAAAATTACCAACAAAGGAAGAAAACCTTTGCCATGGGCAAAGTTTTTCTGTTCGTTTCAGGTTACTGCCTGTTATTGAGCTTAAATATAGTTTAGAAGCTAATTCCATGGAGGAAACAGTTGCTGACCTGGCCAGTTAATGGCCAGAGGATGGACTCACTTCAATTCAGGATGGTGGTCAGGTAGGCTCACAAAACTGAAGAGCCAATAAGAGGTCCTCCAGCTTTAAAGCAGCAACTGGATATTGTGGCAGAGATGTAAGGGATCGTGTCCTCCAAATGCAAGTGCACTCTTCCTAACTTGTTAAAATATAAAATTTAAAAAAAGCCTTTGTAGTCAATCCACTACTGTTTTGGGAAGAAATTTTGTCCATAGGTTGGGCTGCTGTTGCTGTTGGACTCAGGTAGGCAGGGAGGGAGGTACTCAGAAACCTAAAGAGTTGGCTTCAAGGAAGCTACGCCTGATTCTGCCTCCGGCGGGGTATTTTGAGCTGTCATAATGTTGGAGGCAACTGGAAATCACAATCTGCATCTAACAGTGGACCTTAATAGGCCCTTAAGCAGGCTCAATTGGCTGTTTGCTGCTTGGAAAATGGCCTGAGGGGTGGTGGTGGTGGGAACCGATATCCTGTCCGATGGTGTGAAGAGGTAATCTGACCTGGTGATGTGAAATTCCATGCCTCTGTTCTTGCCTTTGATAAGCTAATACTCCAGCCTAGAACATCATTACAGCACTTTTGTTCTTTGGAGGAGGCTATTTGGTCTGTTCTGGCTCTCTGTGAGGAATCCTGTTTGTCCCGTTCCACCACCCTACCCCTAACCCTCATTCCTGTAGCCCTGTAATTTTATTTTCTTAAAGCCTGTCCAATTTTCTTTTGAAATCATTGATCATGTCTGTTTCCACCACACTTGTAGACTGCACGCTCCAGGTCATTACCACTCGTTGTATTTAAAAAAAAATTCCTTCCTTGCATCCCTTATATCTGCTATCTTAAACCTTAAATCTGCATCCCCCAGTTCTTGTGTGACCAGCTAATAGATACAACTTTTCTTGTCTTCCTTACCTGAACAACCAAAATCTTGGATAGTAGGAACTGCAGATGCTGGAGAATCTGAGATAACGAGGTGTAGAGCTGGATGAACACAGCAGGCCAAGCAGCATCATAGGAGCAGGAAGGCTGACGTTTCGGGCCGAGACCCTTCATCAGAAATGGGGGAGGGGAAGGGGGTTCTGAAATAAATAGGGAGAGAGGGGGAGGCGGATAGAAGATGGAGAGAGGAGAAGATGGGTGGAGAGGAAACAGACAGGTCAAAGAGGCAGGGATGGAGCCAGTAAAGGTGAGAGTAGGTGGGGAGGTAGGGAGGAGATAGGTCAGTCTAGGGAGGACGGACAGGTCAAGGGGGCGGGATGAGGTTAGTAGGTAGGAGATGGGAGTGCGGCTTGAGGTGGGAGGAGGGGATAGGTGGGAGGAAGAACAGGTTAGGGAGGCAGGGATGAGCTGGGCTGGTTTTGGGATGCGGTAGGGGGAGGGGAGATTTTGAAGCTTGTGAAATCCACATTGGATCCCTGCCACAGTCCCTTGCTTCAAGGAGAACAACCCCAGATTCCCCTACCATTAAAAGATACACACTGAACTAAACCCCAAGCTAGTGTTAACCTGGAGGTTGGTGTTTCAGTAATGGGATGTTTTGGAACATAAAGTGAAACTATTTTCAGAGTCATGAAGTATGAGGTTTTACTCACCCTAAGTTGTTCTCTAAAACAGTTTGAATTTACTGCTGGAATCAAATTTGAGTTTTGATTGAAATTTGATCTTCTTAGGGTTTGATGTCACAATTGTTGTCAGCTGTTATATGAGTGGAAGTGTGATGCACAGTTTCAAATAACTGTGTGCGGTGTGACAAGAAACTGACTAACTGATAAAATATATTAAAAATTTTATGTTGCAGTTCTTGCCCACAAAACTGGCCTGCGTACTTCTCTAAGATTTTAGGGTCGACTTCAACTTTAATTATAAGGCCTACTTAGATATTTCTTTTTAAATCCCCCTGTTCAGAGATGTTCTGACACACCTCTGGAGCAGGCAGGATGTGAATCCAGATCTCCTGGCTTAGAAGTAGGGAAACTACCACTGTGCCACAGGCAGCCTTTCAATTGCAGTTATAGACTGGCTCTCAAACTCAATCAACTAGGTTGCGCCCTGATCAGATGCAAGACTCACTATGGGCGCAAAAATGTTTTCAGAAGTTTCAGAGAATTTATCAAGTTTATCAATACCAGTGTCCAACAAACCAGTGCCACAAACTGTTTTCCTAAAATGAAGAACTATTTTTAATTAAGTAATTGTCATAACACTGATTTTTTTTTTCCTTGCATTCCGATTACTTTGTAACATTGAGATAACAAGGTGTAGAGCTGGATGAACACAGCAGGCCAAGCAGCATCAGAGGAGCAGGAAAGCTGACGTTTTGGGTCTGGACCCTTCTTCAGAAAAGGTTTCTGAAAAATGGTCCAGACCAAAACGTCAGCTTTCTTGCTCCTCTGATGCTGCTTGGCCTGCTGTGTTCATCCAGCTCTAAACCTTGTTATCTCAGATTCTCCAGCATCGGCAGTTCCTACTATCTCTGAACTACTTTGTAACATTATTCCTTTGTAACAGTTCATCTCTCTGAGGTTACCAACTCCATAGAGGAGCTCTTGTGGTGTGGAGGTAGTGTCCCTATCTCTGGGCCAGGAGGCCTGGGTTCAAGTCCCATCTGCCCCAGAGGTGTGTAATAACATCGCTGAACAGGTTGATTAGAAAATATCTACTGATCTTTAACAAGGCATGATGGCACACATGAACAATGTATGCATCTGCTTAAGTGTATGTAATATCACCTCCTAATGTTTAACTACCTTCCCAAATGAAGCACCTAAAGAGATGCAAGAAACTATAGGGCTATGAAACTTTTACAAAAGGTAATTCCAGTGTAATATTCATATACACACTTAGAGGTTTGCTGCATATTTTAAGTTACGAAACTAGTTTAAAACATCACTGTGTCCTTAAGTCAAGTCTTTTGCCTTTTTGATCATTTTATCTTCTTAACCAATGCTTAATCAAGTCAACATGATCAATTGTTGGAAAACAACTGAATCGTGCATCTTGTATCTCTGTAATTTTTCTATTATGAACTTCTCCATCCACAATTACGCTGAAAGCCACCTAAGTAATACTTGAATTATACCTTTGTACCAGAGGGATGTTGTTGTAGTGTGTCAGCTTTATCTTTACCACATCTTTAAAATGTACTAGAGAAATTTATATTCTGGAAAGCTGTACTCCTGTACTTCTGCATGTTTTATGATTCTATATATGTATTTAAATGCGTAAACAGATGTATGATGTTAACTTGGTACTGATTTGTGCCTAAAACTCTGCTCTAGTTGTCTTTCCTACCCATTCAATCAACGTTTTCGGAAGTCTGCACCTCGTTTCAACTTCCCTGTGTGCTGTGCTGTAGGCCATCTACGGGTTCAGGTCTCTTCTGCTCTGGAGGTGTGTGATAACATGTCTGAACAGGTTGATTTGAAATATTTGCTGAAGGTTATCTGGGACCACTGTGGTGCCGTGCTCTGAGTCAAGAGGTGTAGGTTCAAGTTCCAAATAGATTGATTAGAAAATATGTTACAGCTTATCTTAACAGTTTAATTTAATACAGAAGTAATGATTTGAATTTATTCCTTGCAATTTTACCTTTTGATAATACACAAGTGTTGAAGGTCTGGTAGAAGAATCATAGCAGGAATCTTCGCTGTGGGCAAATAGTTTTTGGTCTGAAGTTTCATTCTCTTTGCACATTACAATTTGAAGACGTATCTGTTTCCAACTCCAAGTTCATATTAGATTGATAGCTCAGAGTTTAAAAACATAGTCAAAATTCTCTTGTAAGGCATGTTGTTTGAACTAAAAATGTTATAAACTTGTAACTACGTTTTTAAGCTACAGTAGATAATCTGTTTATAATTAACAATTATTCTGTTAGTATGGGTAAAGATGAGTCAATCATCCTTTTACATCTTTATTTCGGCTAAAGTAAGCACATTCTTCACAGCTTTCCTAATCAGGGTCACCAGGTCATTTTCGAATTAAGTTATGAGAGTTCAAGAGCCAAGCAGTACCTCAAACAATTGTGTTTTCTGAGGTCTCTTCTTTTAAAAACGAACTGCTTTTTCTAGGTTAATGTCATTCTAGATGAAACCAAATTTAATTTTCTATTTTCTGAATTCAAAATATTCATGCAAATTAGGGACATTATTGTGTCTTATGCTAGTTCCTGGGGCATTTTGCACTCACTGACATTAACTCCTTTTAGTAATTCTGATCAGCTGATGTATTTGTTTCCTGAGCTTTTCCTGAATCCTTTTTGTATTGAGCTTAACTGTCAGTCCTTCATGTGGAATTCTGTCACGTGCTTTTGGAAGTTTTGGGACAAGATGAGGCTTCCATGGTCTGCTTTAGTTATCTCCATCTGAAGCAATGCAGGTGAATGTACCCAATGGACATACCACTTGTGTTCTCCTTGATGCTTGGAAAAAGTAATAGTTTAGAATGTTAAGTATGTACTTTTATGAAACTTTAAATGTAAAAGTTTATTGAATTCTCAGCTTTAACTTAGAATACTAAGTGCTAATGGGAAGAGACAATAATTTAATAATTATTCAAGATAATTAAGACAGTAAAGATGGCAGAACAAGTGTTGTTTTGTGATTTTGGAATGTGGGAGCTTCTGGATTCCAGTGTAATTAGGGCAAATGTGCATTAGTATTTGCAGCTTGAGCAACTTTGGCATAGTTTATGACCTGAGCACTGAACTGCATATACTGCAACGGATCAGAAAGGGGGGAAAGTTACCTGGACACTTTATTCCAGGGGGCAGTCACATCCCTTTGAGTAGGACTTCGGATTTAATCACTGATCAGAAAAAGGTGGGTGTTCCTGTAAGTGAAGTGGGTAAAGGGACTCAGAGATTCTTTTAACTTTCTTGTAGAAGAATGAGGCTACCAGACTATGACTCTGTGGTTCAGCAATGTAGTGGCATTCGAGTATTGTATTGTGAGAGCAATTTGACAGTGTATTCTGCAACACAGAGTGAGAGACAGCAAGGTATCGGGACTAGAGAGGAACTTAGTGGTAGGGGGAAGATTCATTTGTAATGATCTGTGTAAGTACCAATAACATACATTGTACAAGCGGAGGTTCTGCCTAGTCAGTGTGAGAGCAAGGCACAAAATTGTGAATCAGAAGTTCAGAACCTCTACAGCCTGGTCCACTTGTTCCTCCTTCCCGTTTTTCAACAGCATTATGTCCACCATTTTATCAGTCCCCTTCATTTGGAAAGGGGACTTGAAAAATTAACTCTTGCTTTTTCCACAGATGCTGCCAGACCTGTTAATTTTCTCCAGCATTTTCTTTTGTTACTTCAAATGCCCAACAACCACAATACTTTGCTTTAATTAAAAAACATTTTTCTATACTGGGTGCTTTTCTGGGTACTCATGCAGGTAGCCAAGTCCAGTTGTTTTTGTTTCTTTAATGATGTGAGTGTGGAGGATCTATCAATGAAGATAACAAGAACCAACCTTGCCAATGAAAATTGTGACATGCATTCAAGTGTCAGGCTGAAAATTCAAGGCAGTCTTGAACAGCAGACAGCCCGAAAGGAGTCTGGCAAGTGGTCATTTAATTAGGCTTCGTTACTTGGAACGCCTGAGGGCACTTCCAACCTGCAGTAATATTAATCCTTCTCAAGATTAATTTTGGCAAATTAACAACTGGGACAAGGGGAGGAAACCTGACAAACGCAAGAAAGAGCAAGAATTTCAATTCTAAAATTTGTTTCAGGGTTGTTCTTGATCGGACAGACATCTAGTCAACCAACAGGGGCACTTTTCAAAAGAGCTCTTGCATTACTATCTCTAAACACGGTGACACACTAACCTTAGAATTAGAAGCCAGAAAAATTATAAAGGAGAAAGATAAATTATAAAAGCTGCCAATCGCATTGAAGCCACCAACAGTCACCCTCACGCACCAAAAAGACTACATGTCACTTCAGTATGGAAGTACTTTACTCCCCAAAATCCTATATCAAGGCATACAAGGTTACATGCCAAGTGCGAGAAAATGGGATTAGAATAGTTTGGTGCTTGTTCTTGACTAGTGCAGACTCCAGGGCCGAAGGCCTTTTTCCTGTGCCGCACATCTGACTCTAAATACCAGATACTTAGCAGTAAAGAGCACATTTTTGACTGTTAAATCAGTTCTAAAACTAGTGAGTAAGAAAAAACATAATCAAACATACAAGCACACCAATCAGGAGTAAAATACTCGGTCCTTCAAGTCTGCTCTGCCATTCACTAAGGTCATGGCAGATCTAATTACTTTCCTAACTACTTTTCCTCTTCCCCCTACCACTGTTAAGTTCCTCTCTAGTCCTGAGCAAATATACCGATACCTTGCTGTCTGTCACTCTGTGTTACAGAAAACACTTTCCTAACAATAAATTTTCACCCCCTTGCACATCAAGAATCTATCTACGTCTGCCTTAAAAATAATTAACTGCTCCATTCTTCCTGGGAAGGTGGTGGAAGCGGAATTCCAAAAGCACTCAACCCTCAGAAAAAAAATTGTCTTCATCTCTGTCTAAATTGGAGGATTCAAGTTTAAACAGTGAAACACAGTCCAAGATTCTCACGAAGAAACATCCTTTCCACATCTATTTTACTGAGACCCCTCACAACCTTGTACTTTTCAATCCAATACCTCCTAAGCTTCTAAACTCCAGTGGATACAAGCATAGGCTATTCAACCTTTTCTTGAAAGATGATCATTCCCCATGCAGTTCCAGACATTAGTTGAGTAAACTTCCTCTGAACTGTTTCCGACAGACTTGCATGCTTTCTTGATTAAGGAGACAAATAGCATTTTTTCATAGAACCCTTACAGTATGGAAGCAGGCCATTCGGCCCCTCGAGTCCATGCTGACCTCCAAAGATCATCCCACCCGGATACCATCTCCCCCACTTATTCCTGTAACTCTGCATTTCCTATGCTAATCCACCTAGATTGCACATCTTTAGACTGTGGGAGGAAACCTGAGCACCTGGAGGAAACTCTCTCCGACACAGGGAGATGTAATGCTGTTGAGAAAAGGGAAGGAGCAGCAAGTTGAACAGGCTGTAGAGGTTCCCCAGAGCACATTTTAAGCGGTTTTCAATTTGTATAAACTTATTTACACTTACAAGTTTATACAAATGGAAAAGTATACAAGCTAAAACTGAGATATTTGGTGAATGAAATTTAGATGTTTGATGGCATGTAGAGGCTTATCTCTACAGTTGAGTGTTTTTGTTTGTTATGATAATACTTCCTTCTTGATTATTTCAGGGGTTCTCAATCTGGTGGTTGTGCAGATCCAGATTTCTTTCAAATGAGTTGAGGGTTTCCACCTGAAACTCTGAAACCAGCCAGTGAATTGCAAGCACTTACCTTCCCCAGTAACAATTAAGTCATTCCTGTAAAGTAGTGACCAGCACTGTACTAAAACTCCAGCTGTGACTACAACAGTGAATTAACTAGTCCCAGAGGGACATCACTGCTTTTTGGAGTCTGGCCTGGTCTGCACCTTGCATCTTCCCTCCCTCCCTCTTTCAGTTAGTATAGACCTGATGTAGTCAAGTCCGGAGTGATAAAGAGCCCAGAATCTGAAAAGCAAAAGGGGAATAGTCTGAAAGGGCCAACTTTCCCTTTGATAGACAGTAACATTGTCTAATCAGAATGCATATTATTTTACAGAAGCATTTTGAGAACAAATGAGGACTTGGCACATGTTGCAGCTGCATGATTGTCTCAGGTATGTTAAACATTGGCCATACTGGGGCTTCTTACAAGGCAACAATGCCTTCGTTGGTACAGGTGTTGCCAGAAAAGTAGTTTGGGCTTTGCACTCGGTTGTGCGTGGGGCGTGTCTGTTTACAGTATGCTTAAGAGAGGTTAAACAGGAAGGAACGTTTTCTCTTGGTAGAGACATCAATGACTGGGGTAATAGATTTAAATTAAGGGGCAGGAAATTCAGAGAGGGCATGAGGGAAGGTTTTCACCAATAAGGTGGTGGGAAATCTGGAACTTGCTGCCCATAAGTATGGTAAATGCAGAAACCCTCATGATATTTAAGAAATACTTAGATATGGACTTGAATGCCAAGATATACAAGGCTATGAGCCAAGTGCTGCAAAATTGGAATTAGAACAGGTAGGTGCTTGTTTTTGACCACTGAGGGCTCAGTGGACCAAAAGGCCTTTTTCTGTGCTGTGGACATCTATAAACTCTATGAACTCTCTGATCCAAAAAGTTTATTTCATACTTGTTAAGGACTGTGGGGCTGCTTTTGCAAGCTCTGTAACTGTTAAGTAAAGCAAAATTAATGAGTGTAATTGCATAACTAATTTTAACAAAGAAGATTATTTGTCATTATAAATGTTTGTGGAGTTTATAAAATATAGGCAGGAAGCCTGGAAAAAAATGCTTGTAAGCCCCTGGCTTTTTGAACATAATGTAGTGAGTGAATGTATGCGTATGCTGATGAATGAAATTGATCCTTGTGGGGACTTTTGTTCTTTTTAAAAAAAATGTCATACTTCTGTATTTTCACTGAGCTGCATAGAAGCAATGTCTTATGTGAATTGTCTATCTGCTTATGAGTTCTAAATATTTATTGTCAGTTCATGGGTCGTCATAGTAACCATTGAAACTCCCTTATGATGAAAATGGACACATGACTGTTTATTTCTTGTAGAGTTATGCATATTGAACAAAGCTCCCTATTGATATGTTTATTGTGTCTCTTTCTGTCTATTTCTTCTAGCTATTTGCGATGCAGTGGTTGTTGGTGCATTTTGAGTTTTATCTGACAATGCATACTGATGAGTTCGAACGTGCAGAACTGAGATACTACAGCAACATTCTGGAAAGGAGGGTGTACTCTCAATGTGAAGCCACTTTCCATTGTGTCAATATGGGAATTTATAAAACAGAAATTGTGCACAAGTCAGATTTTTCAAACATGTTACCACTGTCTTATCAAATAGCTAACCGGTGAAGCAGAGGCTTTTATGACAGCAGTGAAGTCATGTTGAATACTATCACTAAGTGCGCTAACTTAGCAGCATTGAAGGCACCAATGGGAAGGTGTCCAACAGTACTAGTGTTTGGCCTTTGAGTGTAATACTTTAAGATGGGTCTTGTAATTCACGAATACTAGACACAGGGATTTTAGATAAACAATGGTAAACCCTAAAATCCAAGGCCACTGGAAGAGCCATTCTGGAATTTTGGAGTATTAGGGTGGAATGTCTTAGGATCTAGGAGCATTGGACACTTCTGTAATGAGGAATGCTGAAAATAGGATGCAAAGGTTTTTTCTTACTGAGGCAATTCGTTTTGTAAGTAAATTATTGTCAATTATAAGATTTCATTTTATTTCAAATCTTAATTTGCATGCCAGAAATCAGAAACAATGGGGCGAATTACAGCCAGATTTGATTTTTAAAAATAGCATAAGCAGTTTGATCAATGCAAGGGAAAAATTAGAGTAATAGAACATAGAAACAGGAGAAAGTCTATTGGTTCATCCATCCTGTTCTGCCATCCTGTATGGTCATTGCAGATCCTCTATCTCATTAGGATACTCTCACCTTTTCCCTTCGCACCTTTAGTGTCTAGAAATCTACTTATTTCTTAAACTTATTCAGTGACTTAGTCTCCAATGCCTTATGTGTTGGAGAATTCCACAGATTCACCACGCTCTGAGTGAAGAAATTTCTGTTTTTCTCAGTCTTAACTAGCCAATCCTGTATCTTGAGACTGTGACCTCACGTTCTAGACTCCCCAGACATGGAAAACAGCATAACTGCATCCAATCTGATCAGGACTTTGAGAATTTTATCCTTCACCGAGATGCCTTTTCGTTCTTCTAAACTGCAGTGAATACAGGTCTCATTGACGGAATCACTCCCCATCAAACAATCCTGTCAGCCCAGGAATCAGTCTGGTGAGCCGTTTGCTTTGCTCCCTCTATGACAAGGAAATCCTTTCTTAGATCAGGAAAGCTAAAACAGTCAAAGCTCTGTACATCTTCAGTAAGAAGACATCCTTGCTCCTGTATTGAATTCTTTATTAATAGAAGCTAAATCAATTGAAAGTCCAGACGAAGGAATTTGCAAAAGGAAGTACTGATGCTGGCAATAATAAAAAGGCATGAATACAAAAGGAGTGAAGCTTTGTGAACAGGGAAATGACTGCATAGATGCTTATGAAGAGATTTATCTCTCAAAGCACATGGGGGGTTGTACTTAAAGAAATTTGTGCAATGCTAATTCAGTAATCTGGAAAATTTTATTTTTAAAATAGTTACTAATAATGTCAAGCTACAAGTCTGATTACTATAAATGGATAATGAAGAAAGTAAATATTTAAGTTTGATACCAAACAGCTGACTTGGGAGTGAAGGATTTGTGAGCAGGTTGTCAACCTAAAGAATGGAGATAGTTGCATTTTTCTGTGGACAATTCCAGAAACACCTTCTGTTCATGATCCTTATTTTAAGTTGCTATATCCTAATTGACTTACTGAAAGTTGTGGTACAATTAGTGTAATAAATTAAAAGTCTGAGATTTTTCAGTGCTAAAAATAATATTTAAGAACAGGTATTTGTATGCAGCCAAATGGCACCATGTGTATAAACAGTTTCCCCAATATAATTAATGCCCTTAGTATGATCTAAGTGCATGACTGGACTAAGACCACTACAGCATGTCTGAGGAAGTGGCAGTACCATTTCTGTTTGCCTCTGTTAGAGCACTTTTACATTTCCTCCTAAAACATAGAAAGTAGGACCAGGAGTAGGCCATTCAGCCCTTCAAGTCTGTTCTACCATTCAGTATGATCATGGCTGATCATTCAACACCGTACCCCGTTCCTGTTTTCTCCCCATACCTGACAGAAATACTCTACCCTTCATTATGTTTTTCCTCCATCTAAACCCCTCCCTTTTAGCGAAAGGAAGAAACTACAAATTTACTTTGATGATGCTGCCATATAACAAGTGAACATTAGTCTGCTGACTGCATAGTTTCTCAGTCATATTTTTTTCAATTCAGCTTTGAGAAATGGGTGTTTTTACGAAGATGATAATTATCTGTCCTTTGAAATTGAGAAAGTGATGGTGGACAACTTTCCTAAATTGTTGCATCTCATGTGGGGAAGCCACTTCGCAATGATGTTGACTCAGTAGTAGTGTGTCCAAACCATTGTCATGTGTGACCTGGAAGGAAACTTGAAGATGCTTCTTTTCGCCTACTTCTCTTAATCACATAGGTGTAAATTATGAATTTGGGAGATGCTGCTGAATGAGCTGAGATTTTAGCTGAAAACATTTCTATCCCTCATGCAAATTGTCACCCAAGTAACAGAAACAAATGGATGTTATCTGTAATATGCTCTTTATTGTCAAGTATGCCTTGTATCTGGCTGATGTCATATATGTGAGAGAATTACCAAAGAAAAGTAGTTTGGGAAAGATAACCTTGTGTATGAGTAAAAGGCTCCCAAACCGTGAAAGGAGAGAAAGAATCATGCTCATGTTTGTGGAAGATGATATGCTTGGCTTATCTGCTTTGGTTTCCACATATGTAGAACTCAACTGATATTTTTACGCATGCGTAATTTTGTAAAACGATCTATGGCAGTTTGAGATATTTTTTCTTTCAGGAACTTGTGTTTTTAATTGAATGATTATGTAAAATGAAACAAAACAGACAAAAAGCCCTTTAATGTTGCATCTAATTGAAATAAGCCAAGCTTGATTAAGTGTGAATTTCTTGTATTTTTTGTACTTCTGAATTAAAATTTGGCCCATAATTTACCACCTTCAATTTTTTTGGTGTCATACCAGTTTTTGTTATGCTTTCAGTTCTCTACAACACATTTTCGCAGTCCAAACCAGCCCTGGATAAGTGTTGTTCTGTAATAGTTTAAGTAGAGTTTGCGAGAATTGCCTACTTTACCCATCCCTTTCATTAAGTTCAGAATGTCTTTGCACTTAACCAAACTGAGCCATCCTGTTCACATATTCTTGTGTTTCATCACTCATTAATCACTCTACCAATCTAGTCTTGAATAATGTCTATTTTGCTGAGTCAGTAATCCTGGTAGTAAATTCCTACAGTCTCATAATTTTCTGTACAAATTTCTCTTGGTCTCAGTGCTAAATCTTGAACATTTAAATGCCTTTGTGGTGCCATATCCTAGACTCCTCAAACTAGTAGAAGTAGTCTGATTTTGATTTACCTGGCTCATTCTTCCATAATTTTAAAGAAATTATTTATTGACACCAGTGAAGTCTGGGCACGTGCACAGATTGTGATTTTATCTTTAATTAGTATTTGTAAACATTTTCAATTATACCTGTGGTGTAACTATACTAGGGGGGGTGTGGGAACCATAGCAGCAGGTTAGTAAGTATAGAGATTGAGGAAGAGCTTGAGACTAAGTCAAATATAGCGAAGAGGAAGAGCAGTCAGGAGAGGTTGCTGAACTCAGTGGAACTGGAGGCTAAGACTGTACCTTTGCTTCAATGCAAGAAGTATGACAGGTAAGACAGATGGACAGGATTGGCAGCTTAATGTTATGGGATATTGATGTTTTAAACAAGACAGGAGGAAGCAAAAGAGTTGGGGGAGTGCATTACTGGTTAGGGAGCATATCACAGCTATTTTGAAGGAGGACACCCTGAAGGGATCTTGCTGTGAGGATTTTTGAATAGAGTTTAGGAATAGGAGGGGTGCAGTCACAATGCTGGGATTGTACTACTGACCTCCCAGCTGCCAGATGGAGGAAGAGATTCCTCATCAGATCCTGGGAAAGATGTGACAATTACAAGGTTATTGAGGTGGGTGATTTTAACTTCCCCCATATTGACCGGGACTCCCTTAGGGCCGGGGTTTGGATGGAGAGCAATTTGTTAGAGGACAAGAGTGGTCCTTGGATGAAGGTGTTACATTGGGGGAAGGCTAACTGTAACCGCATTAGTCAAGAATTGAAGAATGTGGATCGGGAGTGGCTGTGGGAGGATAAATCCACATCTGACGTGGGAGTTTTTTTAAAAACCAGTTGATTAGCGTGCTGGACGGGCATGTTCGTGTGAAAAAGAAGAACAGGAATAGCAGGATTAAGGAACCTTTTATGAAGGGAAAGCATCAGCTTAGTCAAAGGAAGCATACCTAAGGTCGAGGCAACTAAAAATAGACAAGGCCCTCTGCGAATACAGAGAAAGTAAGAAGGAGCTCAAACAGAGTTAGGAGGGTTGAAAGGAGATATGAAATGTCCTTGGCCAGCAGGTTTAAGAAGAATCCCAAGGCATTTTATGCATATATTAGGAGCAAGAGGGTAGCTAAGGAAAGAGTAGGCCCACTCAAGGATAAAGAAGGGAGGTTATGCATGGAGCCAGAGGATATGGGTGAGATCCTTTAATGAGTACTTTACTTTGGTATTCAGCAAAGAGAGAGGGATGTTGAGGTTAGAGAACGGTGTGTGAATACTCTTGGACAGGTTGATGTAATGCAAGAGGAAGTGTTGGGTGTCTTGAAATGTATTAAGGTAGACAAGTCCACTGGGCTAGATGGAATCTATTCCGGGATCCTGAGGGAGGCAAGGGAGGAAATAGCTGGAGCCTTAACAGATTTCTTTGCATCCTCTTTGGCCTCAAGCGATGTTCCAGAGGATTGAAGAATGTTCCTTCGTTTAAAAAGTGAAACAACATTGACCAGAGATAATCCAACTAATTTCAGGCTGGTGAGCCTGATGTCAGTGGTGGTGAAACTGTTGGAAAAGATACTGAGAGAACAGATATATCCACATTTGGAAGCGAATGGACTTTTTAGTGATAGACAGCATGGGTTTGTGTGGGGAAGGTCTTGTCATACCAACTTGATTGAGTTTTTTGAGGAGGTGACAAGAATAATTGATGAGGGAAGGGCAATGGATGTTCTTTACATGGACTTCGGTAAGGCACCTTTTTGATAAGATACCCCATGGCAGGCTTGTTCAAAAGGCGGAGTCTCATGGGCTCCGGGGTGAGCTGACTAGATGAATACAAAACTGACTCTGTCATAGAAGACAGGGAGTAGTGGTGGAAGGGTGTTTTTCAGAATGGACATCAGTAACTAGTGGTGTTCCGCAGGGATCATTGCTGGGACCCATGTTGTTTGCAGTATATATAAATGATGTGGAGGAAAATGTAGGTGATCTGATGAGTAAGTTTGTGGATGACACCAACATTGGCGGAGTTGCAGATAGTGAGGAGGATTGTCAAAGGATACAGCAGGGTATGGATATATCGCAGATTTGGGCAGAGAAATGGTAGGTGGAGTTTAATCCGGATAAATGTGAGGAGATGCATTTTGGAAGATTAAATTCTGGTGCGAAAGATACAGTAATTGGCAGAACCCTCAGGAACATTGACATGCAGAGGGATTTGGCTATAAGGATCACCTGAAAGTGGCAACACAGGTGGATAAGATTGTCAAGATGGCATACAGCATGCTTTCTTTCATCAGCTGAATATAAAAGTTGGCAAGTTATGTTACAGCTGTTGGAAACTTTAGTTGGACCACATTTGGAATATTGTGTGCAGTTCTGGTTGCCACACTACCAGAAGGAAGTGGAGAGGGTGCAGAGAGAAGGTATACCAGGATGTTGCCTGGTCTGGAGGGTTTTGGATATGAGATGTTCGATAAACTTGGATTGTTTTCACTGGAAAGACAGGCTGAGGGACAACCTGATAGAAGTCTACAAGATGATGAGAGGCATTGATGAGGTGGATAGTCAGAGGCTGTTTCCCAGGGTGGAAAGGTTAGGAAAAACTATACTTTCTAATCAACTTTAGTTTTGGGCAGATCTTTTTATGGTGGACATTGCTATTGCGTATTGACAAAACGAAACTTCACATGGTCGAGCATATCTTGCGGCCCAAAGCCTTTTCTCCTCCTGGACGTGTAAACATAAACCCTGTAAAATCTTGGTTCTCCTTACTGGATTGTTAACCTTTTTACACGAGCACAGTATTCATCTTTTGTTGCAGACAGTCCTTTGGAATTGAGGATGATTTCTTTCCATTCTGGTTTGATGTTTTATGAGATGGCTGATAGGTCCAGTATGCAATTTGCAGATTCTGTCATATTTAGGGCAGGTTGTGCTTGGAAGGTTGGGTAGATGAGTTGTTGGGATGTTTGTGTTCGCTGTTGGATTTTGCCTCTGCTTGTCCCCAGAGAAGTCTCCAAATGTGATTCATGCCTTTCAGATTGAACCTTTTCTATTTCGGTCTGTCAGAAGTCATGTACGCTTGAGTGCATGGGAATGTTGCTTGTTATTGTAATGATACAATCTCAAATTGGACTACTTGATTAATGGCAAATTGCAAAAATTTTGCAGTGTCCTATCACATTCTCCACCCTCCCAAAAAAAAACTTGTTGCCTCTCTCAATTGCAAATGTGTGACTGTTGTAAATCTTTCCATCTTGCTCAGTCAATAGATTCAGCTTTATTCATTAAAAATTGTCATGAAAATACTATATGCACACTTAATAGGTTGTTTAAAGTCGATAAGCGTGTATAGTCATTTGTCATGTTCTGTACAGTGATGACACTGTGACCAGCAACCTCTGGACAGCAAAGCATTTTGTCATCACTTTGAACGTTTCCAGTAGCTTTCAGGATTTCAAGAGTTAAGGAATGGTCAGAAAATTGAACAATGATGGGGCTTTTGTGATTAAAATAGCTTGGTTTAACTTTTGTGCCCTGTTTTTAAACTCACTTCAATTCATTTCTTTCCTGCACCATTCCTCCATTAAGGAGACAAAGTGGGAATAGATGAACTTTTTTTTGTTTGTACTTAACTCCTCTGTTGGCAGTTGTCTAATAGACACTTCATTTATTGAGAAAGTCTGATAAGTACTGCATATTAGTATGCTGAAGCGTCAGCTAGACACAATGTTAGCTTCCTCTCTCTCCATGGATGCTGACTGACCCACTGTGCTCTCCAGCAGATTTTAGCATCTGCAGTAATTTGCTCCTACTATTTTATTAATGATTGTTGTGCAGTGTTGAGTACCATTCACAACTCCTGAGATGGTTGAAACAATCTATGTTCAAATGCAGTGAACTGACTAGTGGAAGTAACATTTCCTCCACACAAGTGCCAGGTATTGACCATCTCTAACAAGAGAGAATCTAACCCTTGAAGTTAATTGGCATTACCATCACATACCTCACTATCCGTATCCTGGGGGTTATCATTGGCAAGAAACTGTTCTTGGACCAGCCATATAAATATTGTACCTGTAAAAGTAAATCAGCGGCTAGAAATTCTGCAACGATTAAAGTACCTCCTAATTTCCTGAGTCTCTGCACCATGTACAAAGCACAAGCTAAGTGTGTGATGAAATACTCCTCACTTGTCCTGATGATTGCAGCTCCAACCGACAAGGCAGCCTATTTGATTGTCACCACATCCACAATCACTCCCTTCACCACTGGTGTCAGTAGCAGCAGTGTGTACTGTCTACAAGATGCAATGCAGAAAAACACCAAGACTCCTTCGATAACACCTTCCAAACCTACAGCTGTTACCATTTAGAAAAACCATGGAAACAGATACGTGGGGACACCACCACCTGCCATTTCCCCTCCAAAACACTCATCACCCCAAAATGAAGATATATTTGCGTTCCTCCAGTGTTGTGGGTCAAAATCCTGGAACTCACTCCTGAGTTTAGGTCCTTCATGTTTCTCATCTATCCTATGTACTTCTTCTGTACTCAGCAGTACTTTGCTCCCATCTCTGTTGTAGTTGATGGAACAATTTGATTTGTGGCCTTTTCCTTCTTGTTTTTGTTTTTGGACTTATTTCTCATAAGCTGCAGTAAGTTCTGTGGGTTTCCCACTGAAATTCCAGCATCCTGAATGTGCCCCACATTCTTATAAAGCAAACACTTCTGCTTTCAATTTTCATCTCCATCCTCAGTACTTTCCCTTTGCATCTGAGGAGGAGAGCTTGGGGTATTCCCAGCTATTGTTCTTTACTCTGGCTGCTTGCCTTCCTTTCTGTCTGCTATGTTCTGTCCCTTTTGAATTTGTGGGTGACGGTTAAAAAGATGTAGTTTTATGGATTACTGTTGCCTGTCCAACAGTTGCAACTCTTTGATCCTCCACATGGATCCATATTATGGCAGATACTGAGATTTTAAATTCCTCTGAGAAGAAGCTGTCTGAAGAGCTTCATATGTTGTTGCAACTTCTATCCACCTGTCAAATTTCATTGCTTAACCCTTGAATTCAATATAATTTTGTCTTGGCTGTTCCCTTAAATTCTGGAACTTACGCCTATTTGCTTCAGGCACTAAATGCATATGCAGCCAATATAGTCATCTTTACAGTATCATTAATCTTGAAGAATCTCCTGTGATAGTGAAGCATAACTTTTCTGTACTGTACCTGTCAACTTAATTTGCATGAGTTTTTGCCCAATAGATTTTTCTAGTCAGTTTTTCAGATGACATTAAGACTGCCTCCATATCCTTTTCATCAAACTATGGTAGGACCTGTACAAACTTAAAGATTTTCCTACTGTATTTCAAATTGTGGCTCAGATTCTTGCCACCAGGATTTGCATCATCCTCTGATGTCTCCAGTTTCAACTGCATCATTCTAAGCTGGTACTCATTGCCTCACCTTATTCCTCTCCACTCTCAATTCTAATTTTAGTTTTCTCATTTCCCTTCCTTTCATTCTCATTTCTTGTTTTTGTAACTCTGTCTCCCTTTTCTTGTCATTTACATCCCTTTGGAATTCCGTCTCTTCTGTTCACTTGGGGGCCTGTTTTGGCTTTCCAGGTGGCCAATTAGTTCTAATAAGGTGGTTTGAAGAAACTGGTCGTTTTTTTGTATGTTGTGGCTTTAAATTTATGGTGGATTGTAATTATTGAGGATATAGATAACAATTTTCTCATCCTGCTTCTATTGCAAATCCAAATATCTCATACATGAATTGCATCACCTCCTAAATGTGTTAGGGAGAATCGAAAAGGAATCCCTCAAAGTTTGAAGAATAGCCACAAAATACTGCCCTGTTTAAATCCCATTGTCCTGGCCCCAATTCATTTCTCTTTTTGCCTTTTTCTTGTAACAAATTCGTTTTTCTAATTTTGTTTTGCCACAGTCAATTAATCCTTTCTTCACCTTATGCGATTGTTTTATTCATAAGGTTCGATTTGGATACTTTATTTAAAAAAAATTGAAAACAAAATGAAAACCCAAACTTGTAAATTAACCGTTTGCTGCTTGCAAGAGGCATATTCTGTTTCTGTATGGATTTATTCCCTAATAAAAATCTGTAACAGGCTAATCTTAACAAAAAAATCAAAAATGTTAGCTTCTTTGATAAGTAGTACCATCAAGCCTACTGGAGAGTTACTTGCTAGTTTACAGTGATCACTGAAAAGGTTCAGCCATTGTATTTTAGATACTTGTAAATAATCTATTTGTGGTCAACCTATTCCGAGATGTTATGACATACCCCTGGAGCATGTGGGATTGAACCTGGGTCTTCTGACCCTAAGGTAGGGGCACCACCACTTCACCACAAAAGCACCTCAGATATATGTAAGTATGTATTTATATATTTTTCAATCAACACGTCCAGATATGTTATGACGCACCGTTGGAGCAGCTAGAATATAAACCCAGACCTTATGGCTGGCCCACTAGGGACACCACTACTGCAGCACCAGGGGCCTTCAGCTGTGTTTTATGTTCAGAAAAATTCTCAAGATTTACTTTGTTCTAATGAGTTCATTAATTTGGGATCCACTGAAATCTCATCGGCATTAATTGAATCTTAAATGGTATGCAAGTTATTTCTCTGAATTATAAAATGTTACCTCTAAGTTAAAATGCTGGTTAGCAATTGGTTCTATTGAAATAATTTGTAACAAAGCAGTACTATGATAAATTGGACATAATTGGGAACAATCACATTTTAGAAAGAAACCTATAGGAATGATGATTTTTGACTGGATTAAATGTATTATTTGGATGCATGCATACGTGTTTTTGAAGTGCTAAAATAGTGTAGCAATTCATTGGATTAGTATATTGCTAATTTGTCTTTCATTTGGATCCTGGGGACTGATATAAAGCTGTTTGTGCATTTACAGTCTCCTGGTAAACGGATTCCATTTAGACCTTTTTGGAAGTATTATTTTAACATCTCATGCAAGCAATGGCATCTTAATATAGTGCAGTACTCTAGAGAGAGTGCAATATTTTGCCAAAAGCATTACATGCTTAAGTCCTGAAATCTGATTTGGCCCATAAGCTTCTGACGAAAAAGACAATATGTTACCAATGAGCCACAATGGCTGACCTGAAAGAAAAACCACTGACTTCAGTTGTTTGAAACTGGCTTTCTGTGACAAGTGTGCAAAGTCTCTGTTGGTAAAGGAAGCAGGGGAGCAAAGTCTGGATGTACTGAAGTTCAGTGGATGCCAACATGAAAATTCTGGAAAATTATGCAGGCTTTGTGCCTGGTTTGTAGAGGGGTAGTTGTTGACTAGACGCTATTAACTGCATTTTATCAAGAAATGATCGTTCCTACATTCAGTTAAAACTTAACATGAATACTGTAGATTTATAGCCCTATTTATTGTACAGCTGTGTGTCACTTGAGTCTGGCAAAGTTCAAAACTTAGCAATTATCAGTCTTTTTAACTGTTTTTACTTTTGCCAACCCATTTTGTTTATAGGACAAAGAACAACTAGTTTGGAAAGCAGTGGAGGAGTTGGCGCATTGTAATGTACTTTGTGATTGCAATATCATTTGTATTGTGCATGCCTAAACAAAGGCTGTGCAACAAAACATTGCTTTAAAGCACCTTTGTATCATTTTATTGTAACAGTAGGGAAAATGATGGATAATTGTTTTAATCACTCTTGCCAACAGGTTTGTGAAAGTGGCAGCACTTTTAAACCATGTTACTGAGACAGAGTTTACCTTGGATATCGCAACATTAACACTCGAAGGCAACCGTTTCCAAAGAACTGGTATGTTGAGCTCAGAAATGATACACTAAATAGGTGGCTTGAAATGCTAAAGGATTGCCAACATATTTGGAATCCTGATATCTGCTCAACTCCATGCATCAAGGGCAAATAATCTCTTTAAATAATTCTTCTAACAGCTGGACAAGAAGGCCTTGGGGTACTATTGAAAACTTCTGTCAGATCTCCTCCAAACCACCACCTCTCCAAGGACGATAGTTCCATCCTCTCCAATATATCTCATTCTTGGAACCATTCTTATAATTTCTTATGTACTTTTTTTAGTACATTCATATCCTTAAGGACTGTGCGTAATGTTCCAGTTGAGGTCTGAGGAGTGTTTAGCATAAGATCAACATAACTTTCTTGCTCTTGTACTCTATGCCCTTGTTAATACAGCTCAGATGCTGTAGAATCATATTGTACAGAAGAGGTCCTTCAAGTTTGTACTGCCAAAATTTATTCCTACATACACTAGTCCTGCTTTCCCACACAAGGCTCATAGTCTTGAATATTATGACACTTCAAGTGCTTAACCAAGTAACTTTTTGAAAGGTTGTAAGGTTTCCTGCTTTAAGTACCTTCCCAAGCAGTGCATTCCAGACCCTCACCACCCTCTGGGTGAAAACATTTTTCCTCAAATCTCTTCTAAACCTCCTGCCTTTCACTTCAAAATTCTGCCCCCTCATTACTGACCCTTCAACTAAGGGGAACAGCTGCTTTTTATTCACGTTGTCCATGCCCCTCATAATCCTGTAAACCTTTATCAGGTTCCCCCTCAACCTTTGCTGCTTCAAAGAAAATAACTTGACGGTATCCAGTTTCTCTTTGTAGCTGTAATGCTCCATCCCAGGCAACACCCTGGTGAATTTTGCACCTCCTCCATACAATGACATCCTCCTTATAGTGTGGTGACCACAACTGCACACAATATTCTGGTTGTGACCTGACGTAAGTACTGTACATCTCCAACACGACCTCCCTGTTCTTACAATCTGTACCACGACTGATAAAGGCAAGCATCTCGTATAGCGCCTTAACTACCCTATCAATCTGTCCTGCCACAATCAGCGATCTGTGGACAAGCATCCCAAGATCGCTTTGTTCTTCTGAACTTCTTAGTGTCCTGCCATTCAATGAGTGTTCTTTGTTTTGTTGCTTCTTTCAAAATGCACCACCTCACACCTTATTATGGTTTAATTCTATCTGCCACTAATCTGTCCATCTAACCAATTAGTTTATGCTCTGTAATCTAACACCTTCCTTCTCGCTGCCAACAACCAGGCCAATCTTTGCATCATGTGCAAATTTGTTTCTAATCCCTCCTGCATTCTCATGTACATTTATGAATATCGCAAACAGGAAGGGACCCAGCACTGATCCCTGTCGTATGCCACTGCACACCAAGCTCCAGTCGTACAAACAGCCTTGTAGCACCACCTTCCTTTTCCTATAACTAAGCCAGTTTTGGATCCGTCTTACCAAGTTACCCTTCCTCTTCTCAAATTCTCCTGCGTAAAGACCAGTTTTGAAGTGCTCATTTAACACTCTACCAGTGTCCTCCGGCTTCATGCACTAATAGACTGTATGCCTTCCATTTGTGATACTTATGGAGTATCTTGGGATTCTCCCTAAATTGCATGCCAGCTTTTTCTCATGCCCCTCTTTCCGCTCTTAATTGTTTTGAGTTTTCCCCTGGATTTCTTATGCCGCTAGGGTCTCCATTTTGTTCCCTTTGTACCTGTTATACACGCCTCTCTTCCTTTTAATGCAGTCATGAATTTCCTAGATATCCAAGGTTCTCTGGGCTTACATTTCACCCTAAAGGGTGCAAGTTGAGCATATACTCCTTCCTTCCCTCCCTCCCTTCCTTCCTCCCTTTGTCCCTCCCCACCCATACATTTTTGAACATCTCTCACTGTTCTGCTGTAGACTTACCCTCAAGTAGCTGATTCTAGTCTATTTAGGCCAGATCCTGCCTTATTTTAATAAAATATGTCTTACTCCAATCTAGACCCTTTTTTTTTTGCAGACCATCTTTCTCCTTTTCCATAACAAACGTAAAATGTAGTGTTGTGGTTGTTATCATTAAAATGCTCCCTCACTGTCACCTCAAACACCTGCTAGCTTCATTGACCAGAATTAGCTGCAGCTGTGCACCATTTCTTGTAGGACCATCTGCATGTTGACATAAAAAGCTCTCCTGTGCACGTTTCAAGAAGTCTGCCCACTCTGAACCCTTAATGTGATGTTTATCCCAATTAATATTAGGGTAGTTGAAATCCCCTAATATAATTACCTTACTATTTTTACACCCCTTAGTGAATTGACTATATGTCTGCTCCTCAGTTGACTGTTTGAGGGCTGATAATACACTCCTAACAGCGTGGCTGTCTTTTTACTCCTAAAGTCTACCCACAAAGCTTCATTTGATGGCCCTTTCAAGGTATCATCCCTCCTTACTTCAGTAACTGAGTCCCCGCTTACTAATGTGACACCACCTCCACTTTTGGCCCCTCCCCTGTCCTACCTGAATATCCTATACCTTGGAATGTTAAATGCTAGTCTTGTCCTTCCCTCGTCCATGTCTTTGTGATAGCAACAATATTGCATTTCCATGCCCGTAATTCACCTACAGTGTTTGCTCTGTTACACCTCAAATTGAAGTAGAAGCCATCCATCCAGCCTCTCCTTACTCCCTTGAGACAGCATGTGGCTGAACTCACTCTGCCTAGGTTCCTTTTGTAAGTTGCGCTGTGTTGTTATTGAACTGACACACTATGTATCTGCCCTGCTGAACTAGTTTAAACTTCTACCAACAGCACTAGCAAATCCTCACAAAAGGATGTTGGTACAGATGCAGACCGTGCTGCTTATAGGGGTCCCACCTTCCCCAGAAACGGTTCATGACCCAGGAACCTAAGACCGTCTATCCAGCACCAACATGAGCGACACATTCATCTTTTCAATTTTCCTATTTCTGTTCTCGCTAGTCTGTGGTACTGGGAATAATCCTTAGATTGCACCATTTGAGCTCCTCCTTCTTATTGTACTGCCTGGCTCCTTGAACTCTTGGGATCTCATCCCTCATTCTACCTGCGTCATTGGTACCAATGTATTCCATGTCCTATCACCCTCCCTTTTCAGGATGGCCTGCAGCTGCTCAGTGACGTCCATGACCTTGTACCAGGGTCGCAACATACCATCCCGGTGTAATGTCTGCTGCCAGAGAAATGCTTGTCTGTTCCCCTAATTAATGAATGCCCTATCACTATTGTGCCTGCTTCCCTCTTCCTGCCTGACGGTACAGTCAGGCCGCTTGTGACACGAGAAGCCTGGCTCTGACTGTACTCCCTTGAGATTCCAGCGCTGCCCTCAACTGGAAAGCCAGTTTGAGGTGGGACCACATGGGACTCCTGTAGTACTTGCCTGTTTCTCCTTAACTACCTGATGATCACCAATTCCTGTTTCTCCTTCAGTCTCTTCAGATGTGCTGTGACCACCTCTCTAAACATGCTATCCACGTACCTCTCAGCCTCGCGGATGTGTCAAAGCTTTTCAAGCCACCATCAGGTTTGTGGATTTTGGAGTGCTTTCTGCACACGTCATCCTGGATGTTGGTAGTGTTGGCAACTGTCCACATTGGAGGGGGCACACCTGCCACGATTTAGTCTTCCTAAGTCCTCCGAGCTAACTTTAACTTTATCCCTAAATAATTGTACACTTTCTCAAATAACTGTGATTTGGGAGAGTTCCTATATGTACTTCTCTTACCAGCCAATCAGATTGCTGCTTTCCTGTGATATCTGTCCCATCTTTTTTCCCCTTAGATTCAGAATGACTGAATTTATCGTCAGCTGTAAAGCTTTTACACTCGTTTCTCCATGCACCTCCCCATGGGCTCTGGTGCTGTCCTGGCTCCTTAGTAAATGGGACCAAATCCTCAAATTAAAATTTTTAACTCACCACTCCTTGGACCTCCCCTACAGACTCTGAGGCTGTACTGGCTCCCTGGTGAGTTGGCCTGAATCCTCGGGTGTAAAGTTTTATACTCACCGCTTTGTGTACCTACTTCCCTCACAGGCTTCGACTCCCAGCTAAGAGACTTTATGGCTGTATTAGATGGTATCTCTGCCTGCCCCGCCACCTTCAATGATCTGTGCCATTAAACACCAGGGTCTCTGTGCTCTTGCACTCACTTTAGAAATGTTTCTCATCTATTGTCTGGTCACGTTCTTTCTATCAAAGTGCACGTGGACTTCTTTGCAACTTATCCATCCATTCCATCAACTTGTCTCTGTCCTTTCAGAACTCTCCATCCTCTATGTACAATGCTTCCAAGTTTTGTATAATCCACAAACTTTGAAGTTGTCCTTTGCACACCAGGATCTAGATCATTAATACAAATCAGGAAAAGCAAGTGTCCCAATACCGACCACTGGAAAACTCCACAACAAACCTCCTTCCAGCATGAAAAATATCCATTGGTCATTACTTTGTTTCCTATTACACAGCCAGTTTTGTATCCATGTTACAAATGCCCCTTTAATTCCATGACTTTACGTTCTTTCTCAACCTTGCTGCATTTTTTTCTGAAGAGGTAACAGGAAGTTAGGTAAACCAGATTTTCCATATTATGAAGAGCCAGCTTGTAATTAACATACCTTTTTCCTTGAGTACTAAATCTATCCCAAATAATCATTTGTAAAATCTTCTCCCACTGAGGTATACTATGAGAACATAAGATGCAGGAGAAGAAACAGAAATCATGCATCCCATTGATTCTGCTCTGCCATTCAAACTGGTAATAGCTCATTTGGTAGCTCCCCTTTCATACCTTATCCCCATAACTTTTGATTCCTTTACCGATCAAGAATGCACACAGTCAAGGCCATATGAGACAAAGGCCAGACTTCTCATGCTAACTGTTTTACGGTGTCACACACCTCACCTCTCCCACATGCACAGCATTAGACATCGTAAGCATGAGCAACCAACAATTTAGTTTTATAACTTAGACTCTGTTACTGTCACAATATATAACTGTGAGATTGGATTTTCAGCACTTGTGGGGTTAGAAAAAAAATGGTTTATCATGTAATTCATCATGAGATTAAAATTCTGCAGCTTGGAAAAAGAGTTGGTGTCACATAAAAAACAATGCTATTCTTGATAATTTTTTTTTGTAATGCAATCAGGTGAGGTGATTTTCATAATTGTTAGGTAAAGTCTTTTGATACATCTAAGTGGTCTCCAGATGAAAATGAAAACTTCTGGTCTACAATGAGGAATTGTAGTCTCAGGATAAAGAGCTAACAATTGAGACTGAGATGAGAAGAGAACTTTGTGCATTTTGAGTGTTGTCACTCTTAAGAATTCACTATGTGGGGTTGTGGACTTTTTAATCATGGCGGATATTCAGGACGTGATGGGTAAGTTTTTGGATATCCTGAATTGTACTGATTGTACTGAAAAACTGAGTCCCGAGAACCATCTATTCATGATCTGACTGAATTGCAGAGGAGGGTTGGCAACCCTAATAAGCCATTACAAGTCACAAAATGGCAAAGGTATTACACTATCTTAAAGCCTGAGTTATTTTCATTCCTCAAGATGGTGAAGCAGGAAGTTTCACAACTATATCCTTTCCAGATTTTGTGAGAGTACAACTTCAGCCAGAAATTGAAAATGGCATCTGTTGCAACTAAGGTTTTCTTGGCTAACAGCAAAACAATGAATAAACAATAGAGTTTACTTTGAAATAGGATTTAATTTTGTTTACCTTATTTAGGAATCTAGAATTCATTTGGAATATTAATTAACTTGGCAGTTGTTTGTGTGGCCATGCATCTGCTACCTTGTTCTTCTAGCCAGAATTTGTTGGTCTGGAAAATGTTATCTGTGAAGTCTTAGCAAGTTGCATTGCATCTTGCAGATGGTACATGCTGCCACGGTCACACATGGTGTAGAGGGTGAATGATTTAAGTGGTTGATAGAGTATCTGTCAAGCCAGTTTCTTGGTCCTGGATGGTATCAAGCATCTTGTGACGTTGAAGCTATACTCATTCAGGCAACTGGAGAGTAACTCATTACATTCCTGACATGTGTCTTGTAGAAGAATGGTGGGCAGGAATGTCCTTCATTGTCAGTTATTCCCTGCAGGAGACCTGTTGGAGCCACTATTATACATCTGGTTTAGTTAAGTTTCTAGTCAGTGGTGATCCTCTCGATATAAATGGTGGCGTTTCAGTGATGGTTTGTCATTTGGGAGTTGGTTAGATCTGTTTTGTCAGCGATAATCTGACAATGTTGTACTGTGAATGTTACTTGGTGAAGTCAATAGTACTTTTTAAAATTAATTTTCTGAGTGTGAGTGATCTTGGTTAGACTGGCATTAAGTTCCAGTTCAATCTCTTTTGGGTTGGAGGATAGAATAGGTACACATAGGTACCAATGACATTAAGTAGAACCAGGAAAGATGTTCTATTGAGGGATTGCGAGCAGCTCATGGCTACATTAGAAAGCTGTGCTGGGGAATGAGAGCTGTTCTGTTGGCATGGGCTTCATTTGAACCAGGCTGAGACCAGTGTCCTGGCAAATTGTATAACTAGGGTTGTAGCTGGAGCTTTAAGCTGTTTGGTTTAGTTAAGGGAGGATGGGGGTTCCATTGAGGGGAGTTGTAAAAAATCAAAAAGAAATGAGAGAGCATGGTACAGGGTAGTGAAGTAGCAAACACAATCCAAGAGTGACAGAGATCAGAGATGGGTATATGTATTTGCAGAAGAATGCAGCAGAAATGAGAGAACGTAACAATGGTAAAATGTCAAAGTTTAAGGCTGTTTATTTGAATGCCCACAACATTTGTAGCAAGATACGCAACTCACCAGCAAAAACAGAAATAAATTACAGCTATTACAGAGATGTGGTAACAGGGTGACACGTACTCAATGTTCAAAGGTAGTCAGTGTTCCAGACAATAGGCAAAAAAGGGAGGTGAGGTAGCTTTCTTAATAAAGGAAGGTAGTGGTGCTGTGGTAAATCATGATGTAGGTGCAATGATCATGATGTGGAATCACTTTGGATGACATAACGAATGGAGTCAGGGGTGGGGGTGGTCCATTGCCCCAAAGAGTTGCTTCACTGTAGGGAAAAGTATGAATTGGGAAATAATAGAGATATGTAAGAAGGGCACTTCAATTGTCACAGGTAATTTTAATCTGCATATTGATTGAACTAATAGATGGGTAAGATGAATTTCTAGAATACATTGGGGATAGTCTCTTGGAGCAGGATCTTGATATTAATAAAAGATTTCATGGTTGAGGATTCTCTAGGGTAGTGGCTTTCAGACGATGGTGTGCAATGTAAATTGTCCAAGTGTGCTGTCAATTTTGTATGAAGATGAGGAAATTCTATGGATCATCTTAAAGAACTTAAACCAAAATTAAACTAAAACTTGGGAAAATTAATCATCAAATTAAAAACGGAATATTGGTATCTTGATTCTAAAACATGCAAACATTCTAAATGCAGGGGGAGACGTGGGCCAAATGAGATCTTGTGATGGGTTAAGCTAAGGACCTTGCAACAGAGGGCATAAACTTCTCTTTTGTTGAAATGAGACAAAACAAGCTAATGATCAGAGGTAGCACTTCTTAGTGGAATAAGATTTGTGTGTGGCCTTCTCATCAATTCCTTCCCAGATCTAAAGGCTCTGCACGCACCAGCAGGTACAGGTTTCTAACCCAGTGAACTGCAATTTACTTTGCATTTTGCTCTGATCTATTGAATTTCAGTTATATATTGGTCAGTGCATTGTGTGGGACAGATTTGAGCCATGAGTAAGTAGTTAGAAATTGCTGAATTGAGTAGATTTTGAAAGTGTCATTATGAAATATGAAACATTTATCCATTTGATCCTCCTTTAGCATGTTGTGAGCACTATGTTGCAAACCTTTCACGTAAGACTGTAACCATAATAAATTCAAGTAAATGTGACCAGTAAGAGCAACAAATTCAGCAGAAAAATGTGGGTGTGCCGTGGAATTGTTTTTCCTCATTGAAGTATACTATGCTACTGAAGAGGTTGGGAACAACTGCTAAAGGTGGTACCAATCACAACATGATGGAATTTCAAACACAGTTTGAGGGAGAGCAATTCTGGTCTCACACCAGTGTCCTCAATTTAAATAAGGGCAAGTTCAGAGATATGAATGAATAATTGCCTAAAGGCACTAAAGGGAAAGTCCATAGATGAGCAGGAGCAGACACTTATGCAGATATTTTATAATGCGTGGCAAATATTTATTCTGGTCAAAAAGAAAGGCTGGATGAGAAGGATGAACCGCTTATGATTAACAAAGATGGTCTAGGAGAGTATCCAATTAAGAACGAAGGTATACAAAGCAGTAAAAACTAGTGGTAGGCCAGAGGATTGGGAATTTTTTTTTTGGGAATGAACTATAGATGACAAAGCTTCTATTCTGATGGTGTTTATGAAAATAAATTGGTAGGTTGTATATAAAAACAAACAGCAAGAGCTTCTGTGGCTATACAAAAAGAGAATATCTAAAGTAAGTCTGGGAATTGATAGTGGGGAACAGGAAATTGGCAAATAATTTAAACCAGTATTTTGCATTGGTGTTCACGCTGGAGGACACAATGAACATCGCAATAATTGTAGGTAAGTAAGGTGCTAAAAGGAGGAAAGTTCTTTTATCAGTCTCTTCACAAGGGCCGAAGTATTTGACAAACTAATAGGACGAAAGGCAGACAAGTCACTAGGACCTGATGGCCTCTATCCAAGGATTTTAAAGGAAGTGGCTGCAGAGATGGTGGAGGCATTAGTTGAAATATTCCAGAACTGACTGGATTCTGAGAGGGTTCCACTGGTTTATTGGAATTAATGGGTGGTTTTCAGATTGGAAAGATGAAACTGTTGGAGTGTCACAAGGATCTGTCCTGGGCCTCAATTATTTACTATGACTTGGAGGAGGGGCAGAATTGAATGTACCCAAATTTTTTGTTGATAGAAAAATAGGTGGTACGGCATGTTGTGATGAGGACAAAAGAAATCTGTAAGGGGAAATAGGTTGAGTGAGTGGGCAAAAACTTGGCAGGTGGATATCAATGTAGGGAAGTGCGAGGTAATGGAATTTGGCAGAATATTATTTAAAAGGAGAGAAAATCCAGATAGTTGCGACCTAAACAGATTTTGGTGTTCTTCTGCAAGAAAGCCAAGTTAGCATGCTGGTGTGGCAGTAATTAATGCAAATGGCAAATTTTTTTTTTATTTACAGGGTTGTTGGTGAGGATGCACCAATTGTAATGATGCTGTGGCTTTAAGAGGTTTTTGTCTTGATTTCTTTTAATTGAATGAGAGGTGCAGAGCTGTCTGTGGCCACGTAAACAGTTTGTGAGGCCTTGAGGTTTTTTCTTAGAAGTTGGAATAATAGAAGTAGCCTGGGTGGTTGTGGCCTCACAGACCAAGATATCTCGTTTTTAGTTTTGTAGCTTTGAGATTCAGCATCAATTGCTGTTGGAGTCTCATCAGAGTTGGAAGCTGCAGTAAAGGTCTCCTGGCTGCGACTCTTGAGTTTTTGCTTGATATATTTTTGTGTCTCTGCCGTTGGATTGCATGTGAGAAAATCAAATTTCTGAATTTGCCTTTTTGTAAAGCGGTGTGTTTATGGAATGTTACTTTATTGGAACAAGTAATTAATAATAGTTACTGTATTTATTATTCTGCTGAGTTTTCCAATAGAGTTAGGTTATTCTAAATTCCTTTTTCTTCTGTATTTTAAGTATAGTGGTGAATAAATGGTGTTTGGTTAATGTCGACTAGTTAGACCAGTCGAATTGCATCTGGAACACAGCATGTTACATTTGCCTTTAAATTAAGAAAAAATTAGGGTCTCGGCTACCTTAAAGTATCTTTAAGGGGTCTGATCCATAACAT
This sequence comes from Rhincodon typus, assembly GCF_021869965.1. Classification (NCBI taxonomy): domain Eukaryota; kingdom Metazoa; phylum Chordata; class Chondrichthyes; order Orectolobiformes; family Rhincodontidae; genus Rhincodon; species Rhincodon typus. The sequence goes on along the minus strand of NC_063340.1, from coordinate 50,846,443 downwards.
TATATACTGTGTACAGTTTTGGTCTACATATTTTAAATGAGGATATATTGGCATTCGAGTTAGTTCAAAAGCGATTCATTCAGCTAATTCTTGAATTCCAGGGTAGATATTGGAAAGGTGATTCCAGTGGTGGAGTCTCTCAAACCAGGGTGTGAGAGAAACAGTTGAGGCCTGGGGCAAGATCAGCTATTATCTTGTTGAATGGCAGGGCAGGCTCGATGGGCCGATTTGGCCTACTCCTGTTCCTATTTAAGGTTCTTGAGTAGATTTGTAGCTCAGGCTGTGGATGCTATGGTTGGTTCGCTTGCCAAGCTGGTTCATTAGTTTGCAAACGTTTCATTACCCTGCTGGGTAACATCATCAGTGCAGCCTCCGAGGAAGCGTTGTTATGTTCTACCGCTTGTTATTTAAACTCTAGAGTCCGTTTAAGTTGTTTACCTCATTTCCAGTTTTTCTTCGCAGTGGTGTGTATATAGGGTCTAATCCTACATGTTTGTTTATGCCCTTGGTGGAGAACCAGGCCTCTAGAAGAGGACAGATAGGAAGGAAACTGGTTACAAGAATACATGAACATCAACTGGCAACAAAATGACACGACCAATACTCACTCTTCACCATACACACAGACAAGGAGAACCGCCAGTTTGATTGGGTCAATATCAGGATTCTACGACAAGCCAAACAGACAAGCATGGGAATTTCCAGAGGCCTGGTTCTCTAACAAGAAGACCATCAATAAACACGTAGAATTCGGCCCTATATATACACCACTGCCAAGAAAAACCAAAAGTGGGCTAATTGACTTCCACAGACTCCAGAGCTTGAATAACAAGCGGGAAAACACAAAAGCGCTTAATCGGAGGCTGCACTGATCATGTTACCCAGTAGGGTAACGAAATGTTGGCAAACTAATGAACCAGCTCGGCAAGTGAACCAACCACAGTCTGTTCCTATTTCTTAGGCTCAGATGTAATTTTTATCTGCTCCTTAAAAAACTAAATTGTAAACTGCGTTCAGATGTCTGGCTGTGAAAAGCATTACATAAATGTAAATTTTTTTAATATATGGGAATAAAGTGGATATGGAAATTGATAATTTGAGTGGAATTTTGGAAAATTAACAGATTGGAATAAATAACTGGGTTGAAATCTAACTCACTGGTGTCATAATTTTCTGTGACTGTTAGAAGATACATTCTTTAAATTAATTTTATAGTATGTGGTTTAATGAAGGCTTTTTATTTAATTGGAAGTTCATAAGGTAATGAAGCAAAGAGGTACAAACACACTTAACTATAGTATGGCGAAGCTAAATGCTGGCAGTGGATTGGGTTTAGAGAAGATAGGATGGAGAATGCAGCTGTGAATGAATAATCAGTATTGGCCTTCAGAATGCATCCTGTGGCTTACTGACATCCAACTATATGTATTAAAAACACAAATATTGAATTAGTGTTTTCCAATTTTGCTAACTTTTTCTTACTGTATTCATCTATATTTAGTTTTGTTTCACTGTATAGTTAAGGGCCTTTTTGCTGTCAGTATCATAAAAGTGTTAGCTGGTTTTTATGGTGCAATTTTTGGCAATTTCAGAGTAAGTAATATGAGCTTTACAAACCTACACTGGTTGCGATATAGCAAGTTGATAATGTCAAAGCTGTGTATATATGGCCCACAGTGGGTGTGAGTTAATATGTTTCACTGGCTCAGTAGGTAAAGAGTATATAATTCCTCAGTTGATGGCCACTTTTTACACATTAGAGCCTTGTTGATTTCCACAAATCCTAGCATTATTTAGAAGTTGGGTGAACTGGAACCAACTGGTCACTTGGTTTCTTGCTCTGAGGGATTACTTCTGTAGGAATATTTTGGTGATGAAGCCATTCAAGCCAGTGATTCTCATACTAAACAACCACAGTGTAACAAGCTCATTCCACTTGCTTTTAACCAACTCTTGAGCTAAAGCAAATGGGTGGTTTTGTAAGATATCAGAGACCAAACCTCAAATCTTCAATGACATTTTTCAGAGTTGTCTTCCAACCATAATGAAATTTAATATGTGGGATTAGTTTAAGATTTACACTTAATAACAAATTAAATGAGAATGCAAATAACATAGCTTAATGTTAAAAAAAATTGAGTTTGTGACACAGCGTAGAAAAATTTCTTGAGGCACTTTCACAAAGACTTAATTGGGCAAAAATCAATGCAGTTGAGGAGACATTAGGAGTGGTGATTTAAAAACTTAGACTCTTGTTATAACATATTGCTTTGACTAAGAGAATGATTTAGAGAGAGTCTTAGATGGCTAAAAGCATTATACTAATGGTATGAGTGAGTGAAAAAGAGGGCGAATCAAGAGAGGCTATCCAGTTTTTTTTAACTTTAACTGGGAAGCATTTGCAGAAAAAAAGCCAGAAATTTTCCTTTTTTTTTGGTATGGTCATGCACAAATATTTTGCAATTTTGAATTTTTCGTGTATTCAAATATTTAACTTTAGGAAAGTAGTATTTGTATTTGCTTTTTACTTAGGCATGGCATGTGGTCTTTGCTGACTGGGCCATAATTTATTGCCCATCCCCAGTTGCCTTTGAGAAGATGATGGTGAGCTGCTTTCATGAACCGCTGAAAGTTGCTGAAAATAGGCTGAAGTCCATTTGGCCTAGGTAGACTCCCGATTGTGGTAAGGAGAGAATTCCAGAATTTTGACTCAGCAGCAATAAAGGAATGGCAATAAGTTTCCAAGTCAAGATGACGAATGCCTTCAGAGGGAATTTGCAGGTGGTGTTGCTACCAGTTTCTGGTTAGATGGTTAAAACTGTAAGAAATCGGGACAGCAATAGGCCATTTGGTACCTCGAGCCTGTACCGCCATTCAATAGGGTCATGGTTGACTTGACACTCCTTACATCCACTTGCCTGCCTTTTCCCTATAACCTTTGATTCCCTTACTGATCAAGAGTTTGTCTATCTCACTCTTAAATAACACTAGGATGCTGCCCCCACAACTCTGTGCCGAGCAATTCCAAAGACCCTCCAGCTTCTGAGAGAAGAAATTCTTCCTCGTTTCAAACTTAAACTGGCACCCTTTTATTCTGAGACTCTGCCTTCTAGTCCGAGACTCTCCCATGAGGGGGACATTTCTTAGCGTTTACCCTGCTATGTCCCTTCAGGATTCTGTACAGAACATAGAACATTACAGCGCAGTGCAGGCCCTTCGGCCCTCGATGTTGCGCCGACCTGTGAAACCAATCTGAAGCCCATCTAATCTACACTATTCCATTATCATCCATATGTTTATCCAATGACCAATTAAATGCCCTTAAAGTTGGCGAGTCTACTACTGTTGCAGGCAGGGCATTCCGTGCCCTTACTACTCTCTGAGTAACGAACCTACCTCTGACATCTGTCCTATATCTATCACCCCTCAATTTAAAGCTATGTCCCCTCGTGCTAGCCATCACCATCCGAGGAAAAAGGCTCTCGCTGTCCACCGTATCTAATCCTCTGATCATCTTGTATGTCTTTATTAAGTCACCTCTTAACCTTCTTCTCTCTAACAAAAACAGCCTCAAGTCCTTCAGCCTTTCCTCATAAGACCTTCCCTCCATACCAGGCAACATCCTGGTAAATCTCCTCTGCACCCTTTCCAATGCTTCCACATTCTTCCTATAATGCGGTGACCAGAACTGTACACAATACTCCAAGTGCGGCCGCACCAGAGTTTTGTACAGCTGCAACATGATCTCATGGCTCCGATACTCAATCCCTCTACCAATAAACCTAACACACCATACGCCTTCTGAACAACCCGATCAACCTGGGTGGCAACTTTCAGGGATCGATGCACATGGACACAGAGATCTCTCTGCTCATCCACACTACCAAGAATCTTACCATTAGCCCAGTACTCTGTATTCCTGTTACTCCTTCCAAAGTGAATCACCTCACACTTTTCCGCATTAAACTCCATTTGCCACCTCTCAGCCCAGCTCTGCAGCTTATCTGTGTCCCTCTGTAACCTGCAACATCCTTCCGCACTATCCACAACTCCACCGACTTTGGTGTCATCCACAAATTTACTAACCCATCCTTCTACGCCCTCATCCAGGTCATTTATAAAAATGACAAACAGCAGTGGCCCCAAAACAGATCCTTGCGGTACACCACTAGTAACTGAACTCCAGGATGAACATTTCCCATCAACCACCACCCTCTGTCTTCTTACAGCTAGCCAATTTCTGATCCAAACCGCTAAATCACCCTCAATCCCATGCCTCTGTATTTTCTGCAATAGCCTACCATGGGGAACCTTATCAAATACTTTACTGAAATCCATATACACCACATCAACCGCTTTACCCTCATCCACCTGTTTGGTCACCTTCTCAAAGAACTCAATAAGGTTTGTGAGGCACGACCTACCCTTCACAAAACCGTGTTGACTATTCCTAATCAACTTATTCCTTTCTAGATGATTATAAATCCTATCTCTTATAACCCTTTCCAACACTTTACCCACAACCAAAGTAAGGCTCAATGGTCTATAATTACCAGGGTTGTCTCTACTCCCCTTCTTGAACAAGGGGACGACATTTGCTATCCTCCAGTCTTCTGGCACTATTCCTGTAGACAATGACGACATAAAGATCAAAGCCAAAGGCTCTGCAATCTCCTGTCTAACTTCCCAGAGAATCCTAGGATAAATCCCATCCGGCCCAGGGGACTTATCTATTTTCACACTTTCCAGAATTGCTAACACCTCCTCCTTATGAACCTCAATCCCGTCTAGTCTAATAGCCTGTATCTCAGTATTCTCCTCGACAACGTTGTCTTTTTCCTGTGTGAATACTGACGAAAAATATTCATTTAGCACCTCTCCTATCTCTTCGGACTCCACGCACAACTTCCCACTACTGTCCTTGACTGGCCCTAATCTTACTCTAGTCATTCTTTTATTCCTGACATACCTATAGAAAGCTTTAGGGTTTTCCTTGATCCTACCTGCTAAAGACTTCTCACGTCCCCTCTTGGCTTTTCTTAGCTCTCTCTTTGGTCCTTCCTGGCTAACTTGTAACTTTCAAGCGCCCTAACTGAGCCTTCACGCCTCATCTTTACATAAGCCTCCTTCTTCCTCTTGACAAGAGATTCAACTTCTTTAGTAAACCATGGTTCCCTCACTTGACCACTTCCTCCCTGCCTGACAGGTACATACTTATCAAGGACACTCAGTAGCTGTTCCTTGAACAAGCTCCACATTTCAATTGTGCCCAGCCCCTGCAGTTTCCTTCTCCATCCTATGCATCCTAAATCTTGCCTAATCGCCTCATAATTGCCTTTCTCCCAGCTATAACTCTTGCCCTGCGGTATATACCTATCCCTTTCCATCGCTAAAGTAAACGTAACCGAATTGTGGTCACTATCACCAAAGTGCTCACCTACCTCCAAATCTAACACCTGGCCTGGTTCATTACCCAGTACCAAATCCAATGTGGCCTCGCCTCTTGTTGGCCTATCTACATACTGTGTCAGGAAACCCTCCTGCACACATTGGACAAAAACTGACCCATCTAAAGTACTCGAACTAAAGCATTTCCAGTCAATATTCGGAAAGTTGAAGTCCCCCATAACAACTACCCTGTTACTTTCGCTCCTATCCAGAATCATCTTTGCAATGCTTTCCTCTACATCTCTAGAACTTTTCAGAGGCCTATAGAAAACTCCCAACAGGGTGACCTCTCCTTTCCTGTTTCTAACCACAGACCATACTACCTCAGTAGACAAGTCCTCATCAAACTCCTTTCTGCCACCGTAGTACTGTCCTTGACTAACAATGCCACACCTCCCCCTCTTTTACCACTTTCCCTGATCTACCTGAAACATCTAAACCCCGGAACCTGCAACAACCATTCCTGTCCCTGCTCTATCCATGTCTCCGAAATGGCCACAACATCAAAGTTCCAGGTACCAACCCATGCTGCAAGTTCACCCACCTTATTCCGGATGCTCCTGGTGTTGAAGTGGACACACTTCAAACCACCTTCCTGCCTGCCGGTACACTCCTGCGACCTTGAAACCTTATTCATGACCTCACTACTCTCAACCTCCTGTACACTGGAGCTGCAATTCAGGTTCCCATCCCCCTGCTGAATTAGTTTAAACCCTCCCGAAGAGCATTAGCAAATTTCCCCCCCAGGATATTGGTACCCCTCTGGTTCAGGTGTACACCATCCCGTTTGTAGAGGCCCCACTTACCCCAGAATGAGCCCCAATTATCCAGGTATCTGAATCCCTCCCTCCTGCACCATCCCTGTAGCCACATGTTCAACTGCTCTCGCTCCCTATTCCTTGCCTCGTTAGCACGTGGCATGGGTAACAAACCAGAGACAACAACTCTGTTTGTTCTAGCTCTAAGCTGCCACCCTAGCTCCTTGAATTTCTGCCTTACATCCCCATCCCTTTTGCTACCTATGTCGTTGGTGCCTATGTGGACCGCGACTTGGGGCTGCTCCCCCTCCCCCTTAAGGATCCCGAAAACACGATCTGAGACATCACGGACCCTGGCGCCTGGGAGGCAACACACCAACTGCGAGTCTCTCTCTCGTTCCCACAGAATCTCCTATCTGTCCCCCTAACTATGGAGTCCCCAATGACTAATGCTCTCCCCTCTTCCCTTCTGAGCAACAGGGACAGACTCTGTGCCAGAGACCTGTATCCCATGGCTTACCCCTGGTAAGTCGTCCCCCGCAACAGTATCCAAAACGGTATACTTGTTATTGAGGGGGACGGCCACAGGGGATCCCTGCACTGTCTGCCTGTTCCCTTTCCGTCCCCTGACTGTAACCCATCTACCTTTTTCCTGTATCTGAGGTGTGACTACCTCCCTGTAACTCCTCTCAATTACCCCCTCAGCCTCCCGAATGATCCGAAGTTCATCCAGCTCCAGCTCCAGTTCCCTAACGCGGTTTCCGAGGAACTGGAGTTGGGTGCACTTCCCGCAGATGAAGTCAGAGGGGACATTAGTGGTGACCCTTACCTCCCACATTCTACAGGAGGAGCATGCAACTGCCCTAACATCCATCCCACTGTTCTGAATTCTGAAAAAAAAAATCTAGTAACCTTACCAAATTGGCGCTCAGAACCTTTTTTTTTGGTTAGAGGAGGAGGATGGGTGGGAGACACTACCTAAGTAGTGTTTTGGGTAAAGCAACCACCCAAATATATTACCTCACTTACTCAGCTGTCCTGTGTTCGCTCCTGCTCAGCGTGCGCTCTGCCTATTCACAAGGTAAGTTTTTAAAGGATTAACTTACCTTCCCTGCAGCCCCCTGGTCCTCGCTCTCACTGCTCCCGTTGCTGCTGCAAAAATGGAGGCTGCAGATCCCATGAGGTAAGTTTTTTTTAAAGGATTAACTTACCTTCCCAGCAGCCCCCTGGACCTCGCTCTCGCTCTCGCTGCTCCCACTGCTGCTGCAAAAAGTGGATCCAAAAATATGTTCCAATGAGATCACCCCTTTTTTTCTAAATTTCTATTCTTCAGTGAGCAGAGTCTGAACCTGCTTAGCCTTTGCTTGTAAGACTCCTCCATTTTTGGGATCATCTGTGTGAACCTTCTCTGAACTGCCTCCAGTGAAATGATACATTTGCTTAAGTAGGGGGATTAAAATTGCTCACTGTCTTCCAGACAATGAGACCAAAACCGTTCACAATGGTCATGGATTTAGAAGGTACTGTCTAAGGAGCCTTGGTGAATTTTTGAAGTCCATCTTGTAGGTGGTACATACTGCTGCTACTGACCGTCAGGCGTGGAGGAAGTGGATGTTTGTGGACGTGGTGCCAATCAGTTTGTCCCAGATGTTGTCAAGCTTCTTGAATGTGGGGAGTATTCTGTCACCCTCCTGACTTGATCTTTATAGATGGATGCTGAACAGGGAGTCAGGATACCTAGCCTCCTAGCCTTCCTGTTAGCCTCCTAACACATTCATTTAGCCTGTAAAAGTCCTCCTGAAAGCTCCTTGCATCATCCTCATAACCTATATTTCCACCTAGTTTGGTGTTGTCTGCAAAATTGGAAATATTGCAATCGGCCTCCATACCTATGTCATTCGTAGATATGAACAGTTGCAATGTCACGCTAGTAATAACCAGCCATCCTGAGAGCGTTTATTCTGACTTTGACTTTGGTCTATTAATCAATTCTCAATCCATGCCAGAAAACGATAATCTCATGCTTGAATTTTATTTATAAACCTGTGTGGACCTTAAAAGCTTTCTGAAAGTCCAAATACGTCCAAATCCACTGGGTCTCCTTTGTCGATACTACAAGTAACATCCACAAAAAAAACTAGTTTGTTAAATGTGTATTTTCTTTCTTCAATCTATGTTGTCTCTGTCCAATTTTCCCATTTACTTTCTAAACGTTCTGTGTCACACTCTTAAAACACATTGAGGAATAGACTATTCAACCACCACAGGCCCCCCAAAAAGTGGAAATGAGTCATCCTTGACCCTGAGGGACTTCCAGAGAAGATGATGATACATTCCAACTGGTTATAGTGTAAACCAGTTTCTTTGTTCCCAGAATATGAGGCAACAGAGTTTACAGCTACAAAGGTTACTTCTATTTGGAGGGAATATGTTACTAAAGGGTTATAGAGTCTTAGAGCTGTACAGCATGGAAACAGACCCTTTTGTCAAACTTGTCCATGCTGACCAGATATCGTAAGTTAATCTCGTCCTAATTGTCAGTATTTGGCCCAAATCCCTCTAAACTCTTCCTATTCAAATACCCATCCAGATGCGGCACAGTGGTTAGCACTGTTGCCTCACAGTGCCAGGGACCTGGGTTCGATTCCACCCTTGGGCAACTGTCTCTATGGAGTTTGCACATTCTCCCCTTGTCTGTGTGGGTTTCCTCCCACAGTCCAAAGATGTGCAGACTAGGTGGATTGGCCATGCTAAATTACTCGTAGTATTCAGGGATGTGTAGATTAGGTGGGTTTATAGAGGGATGGGTCTGGGTGGGATGCTCTGAGGGTCGGTGTGGACTTGTTGGGCCGAAGGGCCTGTTTCCACACTAGGGATTCTATGAAACTCCCAAGTGATACAAAAATAGGTCAAATTTAAGAATTATCAATATTTACAGCAGTTGTATAAGCCCCTGAAAGTTTTGTAAAACAACTTTTAGTCAAGTACTGTTGATGAAACGTGTGTCATGTATGTGTTGACCCTCATTTAACATTTGCATTAATAGATGGGCACGGTTTGCATTGTGTCCGGACGTCTGCCTCATGCATGGTTTCTACTCAGTTAGCAGGGAGCTAAGCCTGAGAGCTGGTAGTTTCAATCTCAGGGTCTTGGGAGCACTAATTGACAGCCAAATGGGAGGTCATGTTGCGGCTGTACAGCACATTGATTAGGCCACTTTTGGAATACTGTGTGCAATTCAAGTCTCCCTTCTGTAGGAATGATGTTGTGAAACTTGAAAGGGTTCAGAGAAGATTTACAAGATGTTGCCAGGCTTGGAGGGTTTGAGCTATAGGGAGAAGCTCTTACACTATTTTCAATATGTGGTGAATGTGGATAATGAATAAATCTAAATGAACTATATAACCTTTTAAGACTGCATGGTTCAATTGAAGATCTGAGAATGCTCACCTGACTCTTGATGAAAATTGATCTGTTTTCCTTTTGTCTACTATTCCTCCAAATGCTGCTGTAATTGAAGTATCTTGGCATATCTGTTACCTTCACTCCATTGATTTGCACTTGAAAAAATTGGATAGCAAATGAAAGTCAAAACTGTTTTGATAATTGCATATCTTGTTTGACTAACTTGATTAAGCTCTTTAAAATAGCAGAGGGTTGATCTTTATATTCTAAATGTTGGCTTTGCAAAGGTACTTAATAAAGTAGCACACATAGACTGTTAGTAAGATTGAAGCCCATAGGATTGAAGAGACAGTAGCCACATGGATACACAATTGTCTAAACGACAGAAAGCAGTATTGGTTGTGGCTGATTGCACCCTGCTGTCTGACAAGCAATATGGTGATGTTTCCCATGGTCCAGTACTGGTTTTGAAATCACAACTGTTTGTTAATAAATTAATAAACTGAGCCGAGATAAATCGGACATGATTTCAAAGATTGCGGATGACTGAAAATTTGGAAATCTAGCAAACTGTAAGGAGGATAGTCATAAACTTGAAAAGCATGTAGACAAGCTGGTGAGACAACTGGCAGTTGAAATTGAAAGCAGCAGTGTAAACTCATGCATTTTCATTAGAAGAATGAGGAGTGGCAATACAAAGTTAATATACAATTTTAAAGAGGATGCAGAAACAGGGCTAGATGGAATCATACATACACACACTTTTGAAGGTGGAAGAACAAGTAAAGAAGGGTCTAGACCCGAAACGTCAGCTTTCCTGCTCCTCTGATGCTGCTTGGCCTGCTGTGTTCATCCAGCTCTACACCTTGTTATCTCTTTTATCAAAGAAGGATAAGGGATCCTTGGAGTTCCAAATTGAGTCACAGAACACAAAAATGAGGATGTTGTGCTATTAGGTTAACAGTTGGAGTATTTTCATTTCCGTGACCACTGCACTTTAGGAGGGCTGCCATCGACTTAGAAGATGGTTTAGAGTTCTGCCATGGTTTGACTGCTCCAGTTTCAGCACATCACAAGATAAATCATGAAGGAGTCTGTTAAATAAGTAACTGTTTTCCGTAATATCAAAATCAGTAGTGAAAGGGCACTGATTTAAGATAATTTACAAAAGAACCAGAGACCACATGAGCAAAAGTTTGGACAATCAAATCGTATCAGATCAAAACAATTTGCAAAGCGTGGTACAAACAGGAGAAATAATAACTGTCAAAAAGAATCTAGATAAATATTTGAAATTCAAAAAAGAAACTACATGACTATCATCAAAGAGCAATATATGGGACCAATTAGATAGCTCCAACAAAGAAATAGCACAGGCTGCTATCCTGTAAGTGGGTGAAAATATCTGACAACACACCTGGGTTTGGCATAGGTAATTATGGCATTAAAGAACAAGTGAGGGATAAAATTGTCTTGTTGAAATTCTGATTTGGCTATTGCAAAAATAAGTGATTTATTTTTGTTACAACTCATTTAGCCTCTACTTATGCTAGTACGCCATATGTGACTAGCTGTGCCTTGAAGTGTTTAGGTTGGGCGTCTGGGCCTGCATAAATCTTGGCCACAGCCCCTTTTATATTCCTGAGGTCCTTTTGGAGCATTTCAGGTTATTTCTGAATGATTTCGTATCGATTGCCAGTACTTATTTTAAGATCTATTGCCAATCCAGGTGGATATTCTGCAGTCAGTCCCTTCCCAAAAGGTTGGAACCTGGCTTTTACTCCACTTTTAAGGGCAGTCGGACTGTCTGTTCCCATGTGTAACGGGAATCACAGTGGTCCTAGTCATGCGTAAGGCCTCCCCAGTGTTTGGCCAATCTAGCCTTGCTGTCTTGCAGACTTAAAGGCAAGATGTCCCATCAGAGTTTCCTAAATGTTTGCTCCCCATCAATACATGCAGCTGTGTCTACCTCCATGTCTAGAAGGTGGCCATTTACCTGAAATTTTAACTTAATTGGGACCACCTCAGGAGCAGTGATGCAATTTAGCTGTATTGACTTCTTGTCCCTGGGTTTATTTGCAAAGTCATGTCCTGAAGTGATTTTGAGTTCGACCTGGGTGGTACTTGTTTCGCTTGTTTTGGTAGCCTTTTCTGGACAAACTCTGACCACAAGTGCAGCATGGATGTTCTTGCTTCTTGCTGTATTGTGGAGAAACTTTCCATCCTGTTCTGGAACCTTGTGGCCTCCGATTCCAATCACCATTCCTTGGCAACAAACAGGAGCAGCAAGTTTTATCCACTGGGGTCTTGGCTGTGTGGCATGGGCGTTGTCAAAAGTTGAGGGATGATGCCACCTTAACTCCCCAGCCCCTTCTACTCTGCTTTCACATGAAAGGGTTAGTTCTGTGGCTTTCTTGATTTCCGGATCTGGTTCACTCAGTAGCTTCTTTTGGGTTGCAATGTTATTTCTTCCACAAACTGAGTGATCCCTTAACCTTTCCTGAAATGCTAACCTGTACTCCAGTATTCCACCAATGCCGCAGTCTCGTCAAGAATTTACTGACTGGTTCCCCAGGAAGTCTATGTGCTGTGTTAAATCTGTAGTGCAGTAGTGTAACAGTTGGCTTGAGGTTGTCGTGGTCCGCTGCCATATCTATCAGCTCATGAAAGATTTTGACTGTGGGACTACAGGGTATGTTAAACTTCTAATGATGCTGAAAGTTGGAGCCCCACAAGCAGTTAGGAGGATGAGCTTTTGCCTGTGGTTGCCTTCTATCCTGTTTGCTTGAAAAAAAGTATTTTTATTTCTGTCTACTGGAGCCAGTCCTCCACACCTGCATCATAAGGTTCCAGTTTCCCAAAAGTAGCATTTTCAGTATTTCCCCATCACGGTCCTAATGAGCTTGTTGAGAAACAAGGCTGTCTGAAACTTGCCTTGGCTCTCGCCACCAATATAATAACTCAGGAAAACCGTCTGTAAAGAAACATCACTTATTGTTGAACACCAAAATAGAGCCACTACACATGGTATACAGCCCAGGACGGACAGTTCTGCAGACCCATCCATGGGGCAAACTCTGACCTGAAATGCAACATGGATGTTCTTGCTCCTTACTGTATTACGGAGAAACTTCCCATCCTGTTCTGGAACCTCGCGGCTTCAGATTCCAATCACCATCATTGGGTCTGCTTTTATTTTTATTAAATCAACCTGTTCAGTGATGTTGTGACACACCTCTGCAGCAGGTGGGACTTGAACCCAGGCCTTCTCACTCAGAGGTAGGGACACTACCATTGCACCACAGGAACCCTCCCTGGACCTGCTTTATTTTTCTAAATGACCTGTTCAGAGATGTTATTACACACTTCTGGAGCAGGTGAAACTTGAACCTCAGGCCTCCTGGCTCAGAGGTAGAGACATCACCACTGCACCAGAAGAGCCCATTGGGTCCACTTTTGTTTTATTTTATATCCAGAAATGCTGTAAATGCAATAGAATGGCTTCCCACCATCAAATCACTAACTTTTGCTTTGTTCTTGTCTATTAACCGCCACCAATAAATTATCTGGGTAGCCAATTAAATATTTACATGCAAAGCTCATTACAGGCAATTTGGATCTGCTTCTTTTCATTTTTTTGAACATAGGCCTCCAGGTTCAGAGGTGGGGATACTACCACTGCACCACAAGAGCCTTACTGGTTCTGTTTTTTTTGCTTTTTTTAACATCGGGAGTTGTTATAGTATGCAACTAAATGGCTTTCCCACCACCTAATCACTGACTTTATTTTTGTTCTTAAACTATTAACCATCACTAGATTGGGTCTGCCATTTTTTATTTTTTAATCAACCTGTTCAGAGATGTCATGACACACCTCTGGAGCAGGTCGGCCATGAACACGGGTTTCCTAGTTCAGGTGTAGCGACGCTACATTACGCCACGAGTCCACTGGGTCTGCTTTTTTTTTTGCCCAATTAACCTATTAAGAGATTATTACACACTCCTGAAGCAGGTGCGACTTGAGCCTGGGTTCCCTGGCTGCTTTTTATATACTCAAGTGATATCTCCCGCAACTGAGCAACTTTTCCACCGCCAAAATCACCGTGACTTTGTTTTTTCGTGAATTACTAACTGCCTGTGTAGTCCATTAAATATTTACAAGCAAAACCCATTATGGGCAATGCAAACCATCGAAATTAAGGGAGAGGGAAGGGGCAAATGGATATGCTTTTTTTAATCAACCTGTGTAGAGATGTATTTACTATATTACTGGAGTAGGTGGGACTTGAACTCTGGCATCCTTGTTCAGAGGGTAAGACACTACCATTGCACCATGTGAGCCGTATGAGTCCTTTTTTTGCATCAAAACTAGGTGTTACTGTAAATATATCTAATCAAACTGTTCAGAGATGTTATGACGCACCTCTGGAGCATGTGGGACTTGAACCTGGGCCTTCTGGCTCAGAGGTGGACACTCGTGGTAGTGCCACAAGAGCTCTGGATCTGCTTTGTGTCTTTTGTGTCCAAACTATTCCTGTTGACATATTCGCATGCAAAGTTTCACCTTCCCCCTTGTGTTGCGAAGGGTAGAGTACTTGTGGATTGGGAGGTAGGGAGTTAGAATTTGCTGTTTGTAAAATGCTAGGGGAGGGGGGAAGAGATTTTTCTGTGCTTAGAGATTTAAAATTGATTGCTGTGAGCAGCAGCTTGAAAGTTTGCAAGTACACCCAAATTGAAACATTTGTATTGAAAGGCTGTACAGGTGGTTCTGCTATAATGTGATAGTTGCATTCCTGCACATCATCACATTATAGAAAATCGGGCTATCGAAATAACCACCATGGGATTATAGGAAAAGTGGGGTTAGAGGCAGACCACCAAAAAAAAACACTCAAAAGCCTAACACAAAGGATAGCACAGTTTGAATAAATGTTTAATTCATATTTAATAATGAAGTAAAAGTAAATTTAACACCTTATCTTGAAAAAATGTCAAGGTGACTTGATGGGGGGAGGAGGTCTTGAGGTTGCTGTGTTGTAAATGCAGGGGCTGAGAGTTGTCGCCGTTGCTGTCGAGGTTGTCGTCATCATCAACATCACCACCACCTTCAGGTGCAGTTGTAGTTGCAAAGTAAGGGTGAAAAATAGTCAATCCACAAGTGGATGGCTGTGGTTCATTATCTTCTGACTGTTTCTTGGGGTTGGCTTAAAAAAGACATCCAGATTTTGCTGCTTTGCCGTTTTTCTTCTTTTGTGAAGATAAGATCTTATTCCACAAACTGCTACCCTGCTACGTTCTGCATTGCAATTGTTGTTCTCTAAGAGCTGCACTGCTTCTCATTCCCGCAGGATAGACAATAAAACAGAAGTGGAAAGCTCTTGTGGCGCTGTGTCCTGCTTGCACTTCCCCCCTCATGACAAGTTGTTGTAGATCAGCTGTAGAGAGGTCTTCGCAGTGGGACTCAAGCAGCTGTTCAATATCTTCACTCTCCACTTCTTCAAATTCAACTTGCTTTGCAAGATCAACACAATGTTCTTTGATTCTTAGGAGCTCCTCTAACGGATCAAAGGGTTTAAAATCTTGGGAAAAAAGATCTAGGCCTCCAATTGCATGCTTGATGTTAAAACTGTTCCAAAATTGAAGAACAGTGTCCTTATCCCCCTCAGTGGCTGCAGTCAGCCTCTTAAATGTGAGCCTTAAATAATAAGCTTTAAAAGCTGCTATTGCACCTTTGTCCATGGGTTGAAGGAGAGAGGTTGTGTTTGGGGTCAGCAATAGCACTTAACTTTCTGAAAACATCAAACCAGTAATGGGAGCATGGCTTGGTGCATTATCCAGGATGAGGAGAAACTTGAAATACAGATTTTTTTTCATGCGACACTTTCTTAAAACATCTTCCAGGACATCAACAATAAGGTCAGAAAAAAATTGCCTTGTCATCCAACCTCTTTTGCTTGACCTAAAATAGATGCCTAGAGTGGACTTAAGGTAACCTTTTCAAGGTTCGTGGGTTGGCAGAGTAGTACACAACCACAGGCTTAAGCTTTAAGTCTCCACTGGCATTGGCTCCCAGCAGCACAGTCATGCAATCCTTTGTCACCTTAAAGCCTGGAGTGTGTGCTTCATTCTTGGAAATGTAGGTTCTTGATGACATTCTCTTCCAGTATAAACCTGTCTCTGCCAAATTGAAAATTTGCTCTAAACTGTAACCTTCTTTGTCACTTAATTCTATACTATGGGAGGAAATGCCATCACATGCTGCTCATCTGCACTGGCAACTTCACATAACTTTACATTATGAAAAGCATACCGGTTTGTAAAACCAGCAAACCAACCACTGCTAGCACTAAAGGCATGCACATCTGCAGGATTTTCAGCTTTTTTTGTTACATCTTCATAAGTTGATAAGGCTTTCTCTTTTATGGTGAGAAGGATGGTCCCAGATTGCTGTTTCATGTGATCTTCTATCCACATGTGATGTCAAGACGTACTCCTCTGTGCTCAGATGGAATTGCGTAATAGCCAACACAAGGTTCAAGTTTTAGAAATAGTGTTCCCCTGTTTGTCAGTCGCGTTGTAGCCAATTCGTGTTGCCGGAACACGTGTGAAAGCAGACCCCCTGTACAGTTAGCAGGCCAAGTAGCAATTTTTACCAACAGAACAGGCTTTTGAATTTAGGCAATAAATTTGAACCAGGCACTTAGACCCCAAAATCCAATTAAATTTAAACCTGATGGTTTTGACAACATAAGACTACTTCTATTTTAAGAAATATTGATATATCATCAAGGGTATAAAAAGAACAGGCAGTTGCGAAAAGCCCCAGAGCTAACTGACATCTGCCAGAGCTAGCAGCCCTCAGCTCTCAAGAGAGAATTGCTGGCTGTCTCAGTCTCCTCTATGTCTTCGAGAAAGCACTATCTAAATAACAGTACCAACAGCACAACGAGTTAATATTCCTGACAGAAGAGGCACAGAACATTCTGGAAGACATGTAACCTGCCTGTAATTTTGAGAGACTAAATTCTGTATTTTTTATATAAGTGGGACTTATTTATTGGAACAGCATGCCATTAAAAGCTTGCTTTATTATAGTTAGTAGTTGGAGGGGATTTATTAGGTTTCTTTAATAGTTTAGTTAATTTGTTCACTGTTAGATAAATAAATTGTTACTTGTTGATTTTAAAGTGAGTGTCAGGGATTTATTTTATGTAACCACTAGAAGTTGCTTAAAAGCTGGTTACACCACTTCTCACATTCCTTTTACAAATTCTGGGTGAGGTACTCCTCTTTGGGTGTTTCGGTTTTAGTTCTCAGATGAGCCCCGACCTCTGCTTTATAACACTTGACAGTTCTTTGTCACTTTGCAAAGGGATTATGAATTCTTATATATATGACCAAGTTCAAAATTTCTTCTAAGAATGAGTAAAATTTTATTTATGGCCATTAGTCTAATATTATAATCCATTCGGAAAACCTCCACAACGTTTTCTACAGACTATAATCCTAATTGCATTTTGGATAAACTGAATAATTGTATTAAAGCCGACGACAAATGGAAGGTATAAGTTAGCATTTGAAATGCAGTAACATTTACAGTGTGTCAAATCACTACAAAACAGTATAATAAGAACAAAAGTAAATAGCTTCAACCTAGACATTGTTGATAGCATGAGACACATCTTCATTGATCTTGCAAAACATTCCTCGCTAATGTCTGTGTACTTCAGCCAAAATTGGAACAACTGTGCCACAGGCTATCCAATATATTAACAGCCAGCATCCTATGCTCCTCTCCAGGATGTATGCTGTCTCATCAGGACCGATCCACAGAGGTGGAGTACAATGGAATCTGAAGTGCATGTTCCTGGCAATCCTCAACATTCTAAACCCCATGAAGCCTGATGGTGCAAGGTCAATGTTGGGATAGAGTGCTCCTGCTCTTCTCCAGCATAATTGATACCACAAGTAAGAAGCATCAAAGGAAATAATGGCACACAATGGATGGGAAATCCTAAGAGTCCTTTACCAAGCATGGTTTAGAAACCTCCTTAGTGATTGAGTCGTAAAGGACATAATTGCCAAATTGGCACAATCACACGTGCTGAGAGAGCTAGCAGAAGAAAATAAGTCTACTTGGCTCCTTCCTCACTAATCTTCCTATTGTTAATGTGTTAATCCAACTCAAAAATAGACGCCCACAAAGCATGGTGGGCAGAATTGTATTCCACTACAAATTTTAATCTGGCATATTCTCCATTCCGTAATTAATATCTATACAGGTGACCAAACTGACTGATGAGTTTGAGAAGAGCATGGCAGGAGCAGCACCAGATCTGTCCGAGAATGAGGTACAATACAGTGAAGTTAAAACACAGGACTGACTACATGCTAATTGGTGGGATTAATGTGTCAGTTCCAAGCTAAGCAATCCAACAGATCAGATCAAGGTTTTGCTGTTCTGCTGCATCTGGTTGTGAAGGTAGTGGACAAACTATTCTTTTAGCACTATCATACCTGGCATGGGTCAAGATGAATGTCTCCATTCTCGAATTGGGCTGCACCATTATGGATTGAACAAGTCAATCTGAACCATCTTCATCCAGAAGCCTTGGAGACAATGTTCACCTTAGCCTTCTCCTACAGCCCCCATCATCACGGATGACAATCTGTGCTGTCAATTCATTCCACCTGTAACAAGAAATGGCTTAGGTCATTGGATACTCTGGATCATGACAGCATCCTGGCTGTAGTGCTGAAGAACTGTAATCCAGAACAAGCTACATTTCAGACCAAGGTGTTCCATTATAGCTACAACACTGTCAGCTATTGAACAATGTGAAAATCATCTGGGTATGATCTGTTCACAAAAAGCAGGTCAAATCCAATTCAGTCAATTACTGGTCCATCAGTCTACTCTTAATCAGCAACCTGATGCAAGGCACTGCCAACAGTGCTGTTACATTGCACTTAACTTCCTAATAATCCAGTCATTGCTCAAGCATTGACAAAAGAGCTGAAATCCAGCTGTGAGGAAAGGCAGAATTTGATGTGTTGCATTCAGTCCTTGTAAAACTGAAGTTAATGGAAAGGGGAGGAAGGTCTCTGTGTTTGGAGTCAGGCTTGGCACAAAAGAAGATAATGCTTGTTTCGGGGCAGTCATCTTGGTCTCAGGATATTGGTGCATGACTTCCTCAGCATTATTTTTGACCCAAAAATTTTTAGCTTCAGCAATCGCTTTCTCTCCAACAAAAGTGAGTGTGTCCACTGACTATTCATACCTTGCAATTTCTTGATTAATGGAACAATCTGTGCACACATGCAGCAGGACCAGAACAATTCTGGACTTAAGCTGATATCATGCACACCTCATAAGACTTAGGCAATGACCATTTCCAACAAGAGAGAGCCTAACCATATTTAGTGGCATTGCCATTAATGAATCTGCCCCATTAAAATCCTGAGGTCACCATTGATCAGAAATCTAACTAGACTCACTCATTCTGTGGGTGCAAAAGAAATTTAGAGATTAGAATGGTGTACAATGGATAACTTGGCTCCTGACTGTCCAAAGCCTATAAGACAGAAGCCTGTCCATCACCTATAAGACAGAAGCCAGTAGTGTGATGGAATGACCTGTCATTATCTAGATGAATGCAGCTCCAACAAAACTCCCGAGGCTTCTTCTCATCCAGGGCAAAGTATGCATATGTTCAACACCCTCTCCATCATCTTTAACTGGTGCCTGTGGCTGGAATGCATAAAATGTACAAGATACAGTGCAACTCACCAAGGTTTCTAAACTTATGACTTATATATGTTAAAATCAAAAAGGGCAGCAGGCACATTGCCAACTTCACATTTCCCTAATAGTCACCCACTGTTGTGACTTCTATAGTTTTTCATTGTTACTTCATTGAGCAACTTGGCAAATAGCATTGTGGGCATACCTTCACTACATGAGCTATATTATATATTAGTTCAAGAAGGCAAGTCACTACTACATCTTCAGGACAAATAGCATGGGCTGTATATGCTTGCTTTGCCAACTACACCTAAACCCAGTGAATGAAAAACAATTAAACTTAAGATATGCATAACTGTAGCTCCTGGATAACAATGTCTGACTTTTTAAAAAATGTTGGTTCAATACATCTGCCTCACAATATCACAGAGCATGTGATGAAATTTAATTTGTTCATGTGCTATTGATTTTTGAAACTGCACAGCCTGTTTACAATTTTCACTGATATCACTTCAAAATGAAAGATTATGCTTCAGTAAAAAGAGCAAACCTGGAATGTGCATCTTTGTAAGCCTAAGAGCAGGTTTTCTTCTGGCATGTAAGCAGTTGCATTTTCTGTTTATTGGTTATAATTTTGAAAATTAAAGGCAAATCTTTTAAATAGCAATTCTGCAAAGATTGCAGAGTTGCACTGAGCTGTCAGGAACTAATTGCAGAAATTACTTTTTAAAAAAAAAAGTTCCCTGAGAAAATGTGGCTTCAATTCTATGTTTGCAAACCGGGGATTTTAGATTCACCTTACAGATCCCTAAATTTCTAATTACTCATTCTTAAATATTTGTTTAGTTTTCTAGTATATTGCTGTAACTTAAAAAAAAAAGCTTCTGTAATAATAGCCTTTTTGAAATGAAGGTATGGTGTTTACAACTGTAATTTTTAAAAATTTCCTTGCTTTGAGATTTTGGCAAAATTGCGGCCTGTATAAATAGCTGTTAAGAATGTTTAGTGACTTCATTCTGTCTAATCAAGCTGCTTATGATGTTACCTGTGGAGGTTGGAGTCATCATGGAATTCTGATTCTTAACTGCACGCAGTATTTCTCTTTTCAAGAAAGTTAATGGATATGACAAGTTTTATAATAGTTGCATTTATCTGGAATTTGAATGATAGTGCTATTAGTAAGGTTTGATCAGTTCCAGACTTCATTTTCATCAATATATATAGTACACATGTCTTTAAAGATACCAATGTAGTGTAAGTAGTTACATTAATGAAATGGTAGATAATCTTTGCGTTTTAATTTGGACCATTGAATATAAAAATAAGGATGCAGTGTAAAATTGATTCAAGACACTAGATGAGCCCCAACTGGATTTCATTGAAAGACTGATTTGCCCACACTCGTTCCTATGGCCTCAAAATCAGAAAGTATCGTCCAAAGAATTTTGTTGTGGCTTGAAAGATAAGTCAGTTGAATTCCCTGTAGATTTTGTTCTGCTTACACAATAGAAAAGCAATATGAGTTTAAAGTAATCCTTTAGAAAATCTAGGCCCTTTAATGATGAAGTTAATTGCTGGATTTAGTCATATTGGACCAAGCCATATTGTAATCAATTATGATCAGTGTTCACAACAGTGCAGTACTATTGCTGCTAAAGTATCAAATGTAACCAAGTTTGATTGGAAAACAGATAAGAAATGAAATGCCAAAATGCTTAATGAGTGTATCTTTTCTCTGTCTATAGATGCTCCAAACGCTGAACAGCATGATCTCTTCTGTCAAAAACTCCAGCAGTGCTGCGTGATTTTTGATTTCATGGACTCTGTTTCAGACTTAAAGGGTAAAGAGGTCAAAAGAGCAACGCTGAATGAATTGGTGGATTTCCTCACCTCAAATAGAGGTGTGCTTCTTGAACAAGCCTATCCTGAAATAGTGAAAATGGTATGTGACCTGTGCCCATAATTGGTGTCATCCACTTTTTTGTTCGAATCTGTTCTGGGTCATATTTCAATGAAAAGCCACTGTCTATTGGTATTCATTGTGATTCACATTCTTGTTGGACTGGACAGAGAACTGATTAAGTACAAACCTGTAAGTGCATTTTAAACAATTTGAGATTCACTCTGAGATAATATCCACTGTAGCATTGCATTGGTATCAGAAGCAAACTTTGTAGCTCCTAAAAATAGATTAAGCTCATATATTGGCATACAAATACTTAGGTCACAGTGATGGTTGAGTAAGTATGAATGAGTGAATCCATACTTTTAGTAACTTTTAAGAATTTTACAAGTGAGCAATTGATAGATCAGGATTTCCTTCACCTGACTGTAGGAGGGTAATAGAAGTGATAGTGGGTGAAGAAGCTTCATAAACATGTAGAGGTGACTTCAGATCAAAGTAAGAAAGTATTGTTCTCAGTTAACCTAAACAGGGCAGCAGCTAGCATTGCTTACAAATGGTGCGAGCTTTATTTTTGCACTGTGCTCTTTGCGCCATCTAGATGTGGATTTTGTACAATTCGCAGTTGTACAGGTCACATTTCTGCTTCTATAAGATACAAGCTTCAACACAAATGGTGGACACTTGCTGTGTTGCCAGATCTGGCAGGACCACATAAAGCACAATAGATTCCTGTTTTTCTCTGTTAAAACTGTTCATTATAACTTCCAACTACTTTTTGCTACAACAAATCATCTTTCTAATTCCCTGTAATTCTAACACTGACTCCTCCACTTTCACCTCCAACAAATCTAAGGATCAGAACAGCAAGAAATGGAGAAACTCAGAAATTTGGGAGAATTTGTGGAGAGAAAATCTTTGTATCCACTTCAGTCACAGGAGAGGTCCCAGAAGACTAGCGAATAGTTAATGGTATCCCTTTGTTTAAGAAGGACAACAGGGATAGTCTGAGAAATTACAGACCAGTGAGCCTTAGGTCAATGAAGGGTAAGTTATTGGCGAAGATTCTTAGGGATTGGATTTACTCACATTTGGAAAAAATGAACTTATTAGTGATATGCAGCATGGCTTTGTGTGTGTGGGAGTGGTGGTGCTGGGTGTCATGTCTCTCAAACTGGATTGAGGTTTTTGGGGAAGTAACAAAGATCGCTGAGGGCAGGGTGGTGGATGTTGTCTACATGGACTTTAGCAAGGCCTTTGACAAGATCCCTCATGACAGTCTGAATCAGAAGGTGAAGTCACATGGTATCTATGGTGAGCTCATAAGATGGATACAGAACTGACTTGCTCAAAGAGGACAGAGCGTAGAAGTGGAAGGGTGTTTTTCTAACTACTGATTTATGACCATTGGTGTTCTGCAGGATCAATGCTGGGGCCTCTGTTGTTTTCAGTTTTTTTATTAAAGGATATATATATCCTCTATATGCCGATTATAATATATATGTTATGTAAATAAATATATATAAATAAAATATAAATAATTTGAAGGAGAATGCAGGTGGTCTGATTAGTAAGTTTGAGGACAACACAAAGATTCGGGGAACTGCGGAGTGTGAGGAGGATTGCCAGAGGATACAACAGGATAAAGATAGGCTGGAGGCTTGGGTGGCGAAATGTCAGATGGAATTTAATCCAGGCAAATGTGAGGTAATGCATTTTGGAACGTCTAATGCAGGAGGGAAATATACAGTAAATACAGATTCCTTAGCAGCTTTTCCGTACAGATGGATCTAAGCATACAGATCCACAGTTCCCTGAAAGTAGCATCTCAAGTGGATAAAGTAATCAAGAAGGTATATGGCATGCTTGTCTTCATTTGGGGCATAGTTTCAAGATTGGCAAGCCATGTTGCAGCTGTATAAAAGTTTAGTTAGACCACATTGGGAATATTGTATAGTTCTGGTCACCACACTACCAGAAGGATGTGGAGGCTTTGGAGAGGGTACAGAAAAAGGAAATTGCCTGGTGTGGAGGGTATTAGCTATGAGGAGAGATTGGACAAACTTGGTTTGTTTTCACTTGAATGTGTGAGGCTGTGGGGTAACCTGATAGGGATAGAATGGAGAGTTGGAGCCCTTTTCCCAGGGTAGAAATGTGAATTATTAGGGGATGGAGGTTTAAGGCAAAAGGGTGGGGGGGTAAGCTTAAAGGAGATGTGAGGGGCAAGTTTCTTTAACCAGAGGGTGGTAAGGATGGATACGTTAGAGGTCCATCCTGGGCCGCCTCCAGTGTCACAATGACGCCACCTGCAAACTGGAGGAGCAGCTCCTCATATTCTGTCTCGGGAGCCTACAGCCCAATGGCCTAAGCGTGGATTTTACCAGTTTCAAAATCTCCCCATGGCCTCATCCCATAACCAACCCTACCTCTCATCCCCACCTCCTTGACCTGACACAACTTGACCATCTTTTCTCCCACCTATCCGCCCCTCCCACCTCATGACCAAACCCCATCACACTCTACCCGCACTCACCTATCACTATCTCCCCTACCTTCCTCAGCTTGACGACTCCTCTCTCTATTTAGTTGTGAGCTCCCTTCCCCCTCCCCAATTCTGAAGAAGGGTCCCGACCCAAAACGTCAACTTTTCTGCTCCTCTGATGCTGCTTGGCCTACTGTGTTCCTCCAGCTCCACACTGATTAATTAGCATGTTTCTTTTAATTCCTTTATAAGTTTCTCCTTGTCTCTTTCATCTCAGGAACCAGTTTATTCCAGAAAGAGTTTTTACTGATTCTTTCAATTCCTGAACAGTTAAAGTTTTGAAGTTTACAGTATCGGTGTTAATAGAAATTGTTCATAGCAGAGAAAGATCAGTTGTGTTGAAAGCAAAACCATAAAAACAAGACACTGCGTGGGAGCAGCGGCAGGGGGAAATGAAAATGAAGGAGAATTCAAGGCTTCAAGTTGTTGAATGTAATGTTGATTTCAGGAGCCTGTACAGTGTGTAAGTGGCAAAACTGTTTTTGTCTCCAGTTTGGCAGCTGTTTTTATCCCCACAGATGTTGTTAGACCTGCTGATTTTTTTTTCCAACACTTTCTGTTTCTGTTTCTGTTTCAGAGCTTCAGCATTTTCAGTGTTTTGTTGCACGTCTTGTGGCGTTCTTTCTGACTGGGATTGAGACTATCTATTTAGTTGAGTCTGCTGCTTTCTTCCTTTCATCGTTCCTGTAGCCCAAAGGTTCAGCTTTTTTTTACCATGCTGTTATTATGCTGAGTTTGCATCTTTCTCTACTTTGACCCCTATCTTTCATTGTGTCTCTGAGCTTGTTTATCTGTGAGTCTACATCCTTCTCCTGCCACCATTTTCCAATTGCTGACGCACTGTTTCCTTTCTGGCCCCAGGTTGGCTGAAATTGTTAAAATGCATTCTTCTCAGGTACTCTAACCTATACTCACAAATCTGACATCAAGGCAGCATTTGACCAAGTGTGGCTTCAAGGTATGCTTTCAAAACTCGAGTCAATGGGAATCTGACCAGGAAGCTCTCCACTGGTTAGAGTCATTCCAAGCGTAAAGGAAATAATTGTAAAAACCGAAAGAACTGCAGATGCTGTAAATCAAGAACAAAAACAAAGTTGCTGGAAAAGCTCAGCAGGTCTGGCAGCATCTGTGAAGGAGAAAACAGAGTTAACGTTTCGGGTCCGGTGACCCTTCCTCAGAACTAAATAATTGTAGTTGTTAAAAGTCAACAATCTCAGCCACAGGTTATCACTGCAGGAGTTCCTGAGAGTAGTGTCCTAACACCAACCATCATTGGCTGCTTCATGAGTAGCTCCATCATCAGTTCAAAAGTGGGGTGACGTTTGCTAATAACTGTATATTGTTCACCACTATTTGAGACTCCTGTGACATTGACATAGTCTGTGACGAAATAGCGCGCAATATTCAGACTTCGTGGGTGGGGGGGCGGGGTACGATTGCAGCCATCAGGTCTGGTTTCATTTGCATCCTGACAACACAGTTGTATTTTACTGTCACCTCACTCGGTCCCTTCGCTGTCCAACTGCTTGGTAGACATACAGTATCAGATGAGTAGAAATTGCCTACAACTAAATATTAGGAAGACCCAAGCCATTGTTATTGGTTCCTGCTACAAATTCCATTTCCTGCCCATTCCCCTTCTTTGGTATCTGTTTGAGTTGAGACAGACTGTTCTCAACCTCTGTGTTACATTTGATGAGTTTCTAAACACATCTGGTTTGTCGTTAATTCTGTCTACTTGTATCTTTGTGACATCACCCATCTCTGCTTTTGCAACAACCCCATCTGCTGTTGAACCCCTCATCATTGCTTTTATTACCCGTAGTTGTGATTATTTCAAGAGTTCTGGCCAGCTCCGATTTTCACCCTCCACACAAAATAGTTCATCACAACTCCCTGCCCTCATACAAACTCATAGTCCTGTGCTTGCTGACCTCCATTGGCTCCTGGTTGAGAAGCTGTTCAATTTTCAGACTTTATGTTCTTCCCTTCAGTTCTCTCCATGGCCTCACTCCTCTCTCTCCTTGTAACCTTCTCTAGCCTTACAGTTGTTCAGTATATCCGTGTGCTTCCAGTTCTGGCCTCTTGCCTTTCCTGACTTTTAAATGCTCCACTGTTGACAGTGACATCTTTAGCTCCCAAGAGCATGAACCATAGTTGGGAAAACTATGACTGTGGACCACATCAGGCCCTTAGGAGCTTCCACATTTTCCCACTGTTGCAGCAGGGGAAGTATGCAGTGGCAAATGAAGCGTGTGCAATCTGCAGGTGCTCAGTGCTCCTGGTGTCTAACACTTGAGCACTAGGCAGCTGTAAAAGTAAAATGCAAAACCTCGAGAGCACCAAGACCAATAAATGTAATTGCAAGTAAATTGGAGTTGGTCAATGATCAGAGACCCATGCAAGCTTTTGTTCAGTCATGTGTGCAGCTGTCACATTTAAGACACAAGACATAGGGCAGCACAAGGCAATTGTGCACTTATGATTACTTATTAGACTCCTTCAGTTGATTTATTTTTGGTTTTTGCAAGTATATACACTAATTTCAAAACTTCAATGTATCAAATCAACTCATACAGTTTTTTTACGCCATTTTTCTCATTTGCTCACTAAAGGGTTTGATTCTTGTTGAGATCTGGTGGCATGAGTGCTGGTAGTCGAGGATTTGAATCTGGGTCATTGAGATCTGCATTGGCACATTTATCTAGTGCATTAAAGTGTACCTTCACCCAGTAGAATGATTGTCTTTATAGAAAGAACCTTGCATCTATCTAAATGCCCTGTCAACTTTTTGTATTGTTCATTCCTATACTGAAATTTGTAATGGTACCTGGGATATGGAACTTTCACTAAAAGAGCAGACTCTGCATTGTATATTTCCTCCCTTCCACCCGAACTCTTATCCACTCCCGTGGTCTAGTCTTGGAAGATGAAACTACTTAAACTTATATATTCAAAAAAATTCTAAAATACATCTGAAGTCTGAAAGTGTGTTCAAACCAAAACGCAACAGACAAGTTTCTGAAGTTTACATTGAAATTGGCTCCAACTGTATTTTGTTCTTTATTGACTTGTGGGACATGGACATTGTGGCTGGCCAGCATTTATTGCCCATCCCTGGTTGCCCTTCAAAGTGGTGGTAAGCTGCCTGCATGAACTGTTGCAGTTCATGTGTAGGAAATTCCAGGATTTTGACATGCAGCAATGAAGGAACAGCGATATATTTCCAAGTTGGGATGGTGAGTGGCTTGGAGGGAAACTTGTGGGTCAGGGGGTTCTCCTGTATCTGCTACCCATGTCCTTCTAGGTAGCCATGGGTTTGGAGGGTGTTGTCTAATGATCTTTGGTGAATTTCTGCAGTGCATTTTATAGATAGTATACTTTGCTGCTGAGCGTCGGTGGTGAAGGCTGTGGATGTTTGTGGACATCCGCAGACAAGGAACCAGCCAAAATGCAAAGGGAGTTGAAGTGTCAAGCCATAAAAAACATTTGTGGATCCAGCCCTTTTTGGATTGACAGCCAGCCCAGTGGTGAAGATTGCATGCGGTCTCATTTCGGTAAATCTCATTCTGT
Organism: Rhincodon typus; assembly: GCF_021869965.1. Classification (NCBI taxonomy): domain Eukaryota; kingdom Metazoa; phylum Chordata; class Chondrichthyes; order Orectolobiformes; family Rhincodontidae; genus Rhincodon; species Rhincodon typus. Next base: position 50,819,069 of record NC_063340.1, on the reverse strand, counting down.
AGCACATACCCAAGTGTCTTCCTGTGGCATACTGTGAAAGTTCCTCGGTGTCAGCAAATGCAAACTTTGAATTTAGTGCTGAGATCGTCATGTTGCCTGTGCAAAACCCGTGTCCTAGTTCTATCTGTGTCATTAGTACCTGCCAATACTCCTTCTAATTTTCTTTTTCAGTGCGCAGACTTCTGAGGTCCGTGCATGGTATCAAGTTCCAAAACTGGAAGTCTGCACTGGCGTGCCGTTTGATGTGTGCGGATAGGCCGCACAGATTCAAGGGAATGGTGGTACCACATGGATCATGACCACTGGATCGTTCCCATCCCACTGCAAGTTCCTTTCCAGCCCTGAGCAGGTGTTCCGAACCTGACTCGGGCCGACAATGCAGCTGTCAGTACTCAGTATTTTCTGCAAAGTAGTGTCAGTTCCCTGCACTACACCATTCCCAATCACTGTTTTCCTTGTTGCTTGTCCAACTTGAATGGCTGGTGCCATGTTCAGTTTGCCCATCCACCCTGCAGCCTCTTGCTATCATTCAAATAAGTTGTGAGATCCTCAAACTTATTGAACAAGTGCAGTGGCTATCACTCATGTACTCCTGTTCTGTGGGCCCTCATATCTGTATCACAGTCACACACTCATGTCCCTGATCAAATAAGAAGCCCTTGTTATGGTGTGGCTGTCTCCTGGTGCAAAGAATGCAGGTAACCATCCCTCTCCAATGCGTTTGTGTCTGTAGTTCAGCCTCCAGTTCTCGAACACTTAATGCAAACATGTTAGCTCTGCATTAGAGGTATATATTTTCTTCACCACTAATCTGTATACTATGTTAAAAAGTGGGAATAGAAGAACTTGACCAATTATCAGAGAATTGCCAAACAGCTAGCTCATTTTTTTGTAGTAGCACACAACCATGTTCCAATTAGCTCTGACTCATATAGCTATGTTAGAGGCAAAATATTGAGGATGCTGGAAATCTGAAACAAATGCTCAAAATGCTGGAGAAACTCAGCAGGTCTGACAGCACCTGTGGGAAGATAAACAGAGTTAACAGTTTTAGTCAGTTTTGTGTTACTCTCTCCACCTGACCTGCTGAATGTTTCTCCAGCATTCTGTGTTTGTTTAACATAATTCTGTTTCTGTCTGCCAGCCAAAGGGCTCTCTCTTTGTTCACTCTTCTTGGATTGCAGATCAGCCAGTTTACGTGTGGTGGCAGGGAAGTTTGGGAAACAGTTATACAAAATAGAATTAATGATCACATGGAAAAATGTGGGTTGATTAGGAACAGCCAAAATGAGTTTTTTCAGGGAAAGAGTAAGAACTGCAGATACTGGAGTCAGAGACAACACAGTGTGGAGCTGGAGGAACACAGCAGGCCAGGCAGCATCAAAGGAGTAGGAAAGTTGACGTTTTGGGTCGGGACCCTTCTTTCCTGAAGGTTCACATTGCATTTTCTATTTTTTCAGGGAAAGTCTTGTTTTTAACTTGCTGAATTATTTTTAAGAGATAACTGAGAGGTTGAATGTCATTCTGTTGATGTGCTGCACGTGGACTCCAAAAAGCATTCAACCCATTGCCATATAGCAGACTTAAATTTATAGCTCATGGAATAGAAAAGACAGCAGCAACGTGCATACAAAATTGTCTGTCTGAAAGGAAACAGCTTAGTAGTCGATAGATATTTTTTGATCTGGAGGAAGGTTGTAGTGGAGTTCCTTAGGGGTCAGTATTGGGACCTTTGCTTTTCATGATTTGTATATTAATGGTCCAGTGCTTTACGTGCAAGGAACACTTAAAGTTTGTCACATGCAAACTTGGAAACATTGTAAACTGTAAGGACAGTGTAGAACTTCAAGGGACGTGGATATGTTGGTGGGATTGGGCAGATAGGTGGCAGTTAAAGTTCAATGCACAGAGCTGTGAAGTGATTTGGTCAGAAGAACATGGAGACACAATATGAAAATAAGAAGTATGTTACTAAGGGAAATAAGGGAGCAGACAGACCTGGTTGTATATGTACATGGGTCACTAAGGTGGAAGGATGGAAAGAGCAGTTAATAAAGCAAACAAAATTTTGGGTTTTTTGAACAAGGGCATAGGGTGTAAGAGCAAGGAGGTGATATTGAACTTGTATAAGTCACTAGTTAAAGGTCAGTCAGAGTATTGTGTACAAACACTGTTAGAAGGATGGAAATGTGTTGGAGAAAATGCAAAAGAGATTTACAAGAATGGCTCCAGGGATGAGTAACTTCAGTCATGAAGACCGATTAGAGACATTGGGACTTTGCTCCTTGGACTGAAGAAGGCAAAGAGAAAATTTGATAAATGTTTTCAAAATCATGAGGGGACTAGTTTAATCAAAGCACTAAAGAGGACATAGGTGATTTTTTTCAATAGTATGTGGGATACAGGGAAAAGGCAGAAGATTGGCATAAGGTCAGTCATCAGCTGTGGTCATGATGGGATTAATGGCCTTCTGCACAACAATTTTGCGAGTGAGTTCAAGTGCAATTTACTTTCCTGCCTGAGGTTCAACAAAGATTTAGGATTTTAGATGAAGGATAACAAACAGAAAGTGATTCATGGCTTTCAATTATTCTTTGTGTTTTAAAAAGGTTTGAAAATTAGGAACCTGTGTCCAAACAAGTGTGAAAAGGTAAATTTGCTATAGTCCTGGTGGTCAATTGGCTGCAGTCTCATTAGAGGGAGATGGCAGATAGTAAGTTTAATCTGAGAGTTCCCTTTCTTCAGGTGAGGGGCGAGTTTGAATTGGCAGGACCTATATGGTAACTTTATCTGGTATGGGAACAGATTCTCAAAAACGAAATGCTGCAGATGTCAGAAATTTGAAATAAAGAATGGAAAACCCACTGGTTAGATGGCAACAGTCGCATCTATGGAAAGAAAAATTGACTTAATGTTTCAGTTCATTGACCTTTTTAGTTGAACTGTAGGACGAGATTTTTTAGTCAATTGAAGGGAAGTCAAACCTACCTCTCAGAACTTGATCCCATTTTCTCAAGTCAAACCTTACCTTTGTCATCCAATCTAGTGACGAGGGTGGGCCTGTTGAGTTGCTCACAAGATTCTACCAAGCACAGGCTGGATACCAACCCTCCAGCACTTTCTCCTACGTCCCTGGACCATGTCCTCATTGCTGGACATCAATTCATGGATCATTACTCACCCCATATCTGGAGGATTACCCTCCTCAGCCTCCAACTTCAGTCCACCAACCCTGAACAGCACAATTCGAGCTCCTTCCCAAAATCTACAAACAAGACCATTCTGGTATATTCACTGTTTCAGTTTTTCTTGCCTTGATGAACTTGCTTCCAATCTCATTTCCTTTTTCCTTTCGTAGTCCGGTCTGTCTGTACCTACATGTTTAACTCTTCTGATGGCCTGTGTTAACAGATTGCAGTTTCCTGGCTCTAACCGTTTCCTCTTCACTAATGACTTCCAATCCTTTTACGTCTGCATTCCCCACCAGGAGAGTCTTCAAGCTCTCCACTTCTCTCTCGAACAGATGTCCAAACGTTTCTCATCCATCACTACTGTCTTCCACCTAAGCTTGTTCTCACTCTGAATAACTTATTTTTCAAGTTCACTCGGTTTCTTCAAACAAAAGGTGTTGCTGTGAATACTTGTAATGGATCCTAGATATGCCTACCTTTCTGTGGAATACGTGGAACATTCATTACTGCAGTCATACTTGGCAGAGATGGGACTCTCCCTCATCACTTTATCTGGCATGTTAATGTTGAAACCGGGAAATCCATTGCTTTCTGAAGACCAGGTGTTCAGCATTCAAGTCAAACAACCCAGACCTTTACAGGAAATCTAGATACGATCTCTGCAAGGCCATTAGAGATGTCAAGAGGCAGTACCAGACCAGTTAGAGGCCCAAAATAACCCCACAGACATCTGGCACCTGTGGCAAGGCCAACACGACATAACAGGATACAAAATGAAGCAGAACAAAGTACCGGACAAAAACGCATCCCTCCCTGATGCGCTCGATATTTTTTTACACTTGGTTCGAGCTGAATGTCAGTGGTGTGATATTTACTGCCCCGATAGCCACGGGCACACCTGTTCCCTCAATCACTGCTGCAAAAGTCAATTGGCCTTCTTGAGAGTAAACCTGAGTAAAGCAACTGGCCCAGATAGAGACTCTGGCCGTGCACTCGGATCCTGTGTGGACCAACTGGTGGGACTGTTCACTGACGTCTTTAACATCTCCTTGCTACAATCTGAAGTCCCCATCTGCATCAAGAAGACCACCATCACCTCAGTACCAAACAAAGAACATGCAGCATTCCTCAATGACTGTTGCCTGGTGGCTCTGATGTCCATAATTATGAAATACTTCAAGATGTTAGTCATGGCTCATGTCAACTCTAGCCTCCCAGCCTGCCTTGAACCCTTGCAGTCTGCCTACTGGCACAACAGGTTCATAGCATCAGCCATTTCTCAAGGCGTATGATCACTCCTAGAACATCTGGATAGTAAAGATACCTACATCAGGCTTCTACTTAACGACTGTAGCTCTGCCTTCAACACTATAATCCCAACCAAACTAATCTCCAAACTGAGACCTAGGTCTCAGTTTCACCCTCTGTAATTGGATCCTCAGCTTCCTGACCCACAGACTGCAATCAGTGAAGATAGACAACAGCACCTCCTCCAAGATAATCTTCAACACTGCCCAAAGGATGGGTACTCAGCCACCTACTTTACTCCCTGTACCCTTATGACTGGCCAAATTTTGTCTGAACATCATCCGCAAGCTCGCTCACTACACCACTGTTTTAGACCAGATATCAAACAATGACAAGTCAGAATACAGAAAAGAGAGAGAATGCTTGGTGTCGTCATGCAAATATAATAATTTATCCCTGAATATCAGTAGAACTAAGGAACTGATCATCGACTTCAGAAAGAAAGGAGGAGGACACATCAATGGAGCTGGCTGGAGAGAGTCAAGAACGTCAAGTTTCTAGGCGTGATGATAACCAACAATCTGTCCTGTACGTTCCATGTAGATGCAACAGTCAAGAAGGCACAACAACCTTCAGGCAGTTTAGGAAATTTGGCATGTCCGTAAGGACCCTCATCAACCCTTACAGATACACCATAGAAAGCATTTTATCTCGGTGCATCATGGCTTGGTATTGCAACTGTTCTGCCCAGGACTGTAAGAAACTACAGAAAGTTGTGAACATAGCCCAGACCAACACTTAAGCCAACCTCCCATTCATGGACTCCATCTGCACTTCTCGTTGCTGAAGAAAGACAGCCAGCATCATCAAAGACCCTTCCCATCCCAGTTTATACTCTTTCAACCTCACCCATCAGGCAGAAGATACAGAACTTTAAACACATATCCTAACAGGTTCACAAACAACTTCTTCCCGTCTGTTATTAGACCACTGAATGGGCCTCCCTAATTTCAAATCTAATGTTGATCTTGCTTTTGTGTACCTCCTGTGCAGCTGTAACCTTGTATGCCTTGTTCCATCTAAACACCCCATCATCTATATGTCCTTCAGTGTTATGATCTGCTTGTACCATACGCAAAACAAAACTTTTCACTGTACTTGGGTACATGTGACCACAATAAATCAAATCAAATCACATGATATTGGTGCAATCATTTCTTGCCATGAACTGGAAACTTTTGTTGAGTTTGTTTCCAACTTTTCCTCACCTTCATCTGGTCCATCTCTGACTCTTCCTTTCCCTCCAACTTCTGTTTTTCCATTTCTGGAGCCAATCTATCAACTAATATGCACTATAACTCATGGACTGTTACACCTCTCTTGCCTATATTTAATTACACTCTGCTTCCTGTAAGGATTCTGTTTCATTCTCTTCAGTTTCTTCATTTTTGTCACATCTGTTCTGATGATTTAACCTTCCATATCAGTGCTTCTGTTATATCTTCCGTTTACTTCAACTGAGCATTTGCACCTGGTTTGGTTGACCGGGTTCAGCACAGTTGCTATGTGCAAGCCAGGATGGATTGGGTCCCCCTAAACTACACCTTCCTCCCTATCAGCCTCTGTGTTTTCAACAGATCATACTGTGTCATTTGCCAATTCTGGTGATGTCACCACCAAACACATTTTGCCCTTCTCTTTGTGTTCCCTTCGCAACATCCTACTTCATTCCTTACTCATAGAACATAGAACAATACAGCACAGTACAGGTCCTTCGGCCCACGATGTTGTGTCGAACTTTTACCCTAACCCTAAGGTCTATTTAACCTCCACCCCTACCTTATACTATCATCCATATGCCTATCTAATAGCCGCTTAAATGCCCCTAATGAGGCCGACTCCAGTATCCTCTCCAGTAATGCATTCCATGCCCCGACCACTCTCTGAGTAAAGAACCTACCTCTGACGTCACCCCCCCATATCTACCTCCACTCACTTTAAAACTATGCCCCCTCGTAATAGCTACCTCCACCCTAGGAAAAAGTCTCTGGCTGTCCACTCTATCTATACCTCTGATCATTTTGTACACCGCTATCAAGTCACTCTCATCCTTCTTCGTTCTACGGAGAAAAGCCCTAGCTCTCTCAACCTTTCCTCGTAAGACCTTCCCTCCATTCCAAGCAACATCCTGGTAAATCTCCTCTGCACCTTTTCCAACGCTTCCACATCTTTCCTGTAATGAGGCAACCAGAACTGGACACAATACTCCAGATGAGACCGCATAACTTCACGGCTCTTGAACTCAATCCCTCTGTTAATGAAAGCTAACACACCATATGCTTTCTTAACAACTCTATCCACCTAGGTGGCAGCTTTCAGGGAACTATGAACATGAACCCCAAGATCCCTCTGCTCCTCCACACTGCCAAGAATCTTTCCGTTAACCCTGTATTCTGCTTTCAAATTTGTCCTTCCAAAATGAATCACCTCTCACTTTTCAGGGTTAAACTCCATCTGCCACTTCTCAGCCCAGCTCTGCATCCTATCAATGTCCCTTTGTAACCTAGAACAGCCCTCCGCATTGTCCACAAGGCGACCCACCTTCGTATTGTCCGCGAACTTACTAATCCACCCTTCCACTCCTTCATCCAAATCAATTACAAAAACTCACTTGAAACATACTTTCCCTTCACTCATTATCTTTGTGTTTAAGTGCAGGAGATGCACAGTTCTCTTTTTTGACCTTTCCTTATCACCATCCAAGGCCCCAAACACTCCTTCCAAGTGAAACAGAGTTTACCCTTACTTGATTCAATTTAGTATAAGGTATTTAAATAGTTTTTTTTCATGTTTGAGAACTTGAGCATTGTTTTAAAAAAATACATTTTGTTGAAGTCAAAAATGTGGAACTAGAAAAGCACAGCAGGTCAGACAGCATTCAAGGAGAAGGAAAGTCAATGTTTTGTGTTGGAACTCTTTCTCAGGACTGGTGACGGGGAGGGAAGCCCAGAAATAGAGGGAGTGGGTTGACGCTGGGAAGAGAGATTTTGAAGCTAGTAATGCAGTTGGGGGATATTGTGGTTGGTCACTGGAAATGGACAGGTGAGTTAGAAGATGTACAGGTTGGGGGAGGAGAGACTTTAAAGCTGGTGAAGTCAATATTCACACCATTGGGCTGTAACCTACCAAGGCAAAATATGAAATGTTGTTCCTCCAGTTTGCGTTTGGCCTCACCTTTAAGTGGATAGCAACCAGAAGTTTGGGCTGATTGGTGCGTGCAGAGTGGAGATGCATTGTGATCTGGTTCCCAAGTCTGCATTTGGTCTCCCCAATACAGAGGACACCTCATCGGGAGCAATGGATACAAGTAGATGAGGTTAGATGAAGTGCAAGTGAATCTCTGCTGGATTTGGAAGGATTCTTTGAGGCCTTGGACAGAGGTGAGAGGGGAGGTGGGGGAGAGTTGTAGCACCTTCTGCGGGTGCAGGGAAAGATACCGGATGTGGTGGAACGGTTGGTGAAGAGTGTGGAGCTGTCGAGGGAGTTGCGGAGTGAATGGTACCTGTGGAAAGTGGACAGGCATGGGGAGGGAAATAATCTTCTTGATGGTGTGGTCCGATTGCAGGTGGCGGAAATGTCGGAGGATGATGCATTGTATTCAGAGGTTTGTGGAGTGGTATGTGAGAACTAAGGGGAATCTATCCTTATTGTTGTTGAGCGGAGAGACTTTGAGGGCAGAAGTGCGGGAAATGGGGGAGATGCAGTCGAGGACATCCTTAGTAAAGGAGGGGAAACAACGGTGCCTGAAGTAGGAGGATATCTGGGAAGTCCTAAAGTAGAACGCCTCATCCTGGGAGCAGATGCGGCGGAGACAGAGGAATTGAGTACGGAATGGTATTTTTACACCACCTCTCACCCACCTTTCTGTAATTAAGGTGATTGTGGGAGTCAGTAGGTTTGAAATGGATATCAGTGGTGAGTCGGTCGTCAGGGAGGGAGATGTCAGAAATGGTCCAGGTGAATTTAAGGGCATGGTAGGTGTTGGCAAAGTTGATGAACTGTTCAAGCTCCACGTGGGAGCATGAGACAGCGCCGATACAGCATCAGTATAATGGAGGAAGAAGGTGAGGGATAGTACCAGTGTTGTTGTTGAAGTGGGACTGTTCCACGAATGCTACAAAGAGGCAGGCATAGCTTGGGCCCAAAGTCACCCCTTTTGTTTGTAGGAAGTGGGAGGAATCGAAGGAAAAATTGTTGAGGGGACCAGTTCCGCCAAGCAAATGAGAGTGTCGGTGGAGGAGGACGTGAGAGGAAGAAGCGGAGGGCTTTTGGGCCATCCTCATGGGGTATGCAGGTGTCTTGGGACTGAATGTCCGAGGTGATGATGAGATTTTGGGGGCCAGGAAATTGAAAATTTTGGAAAAGGTGGAGGGCATGGTTTGTGTCCTGAATGTAAGTGGGGAGCTCCTGGACCAAAGGGGAAAGAATGGACTGGAGGTAAGAGGAGATGAGCTTAGGCGGGCAGGAGCAGGCAGAGGCAATGGGTCAGCCTGGGCAGTCAGGTTCATGGATTTTGCGTAGGAGATAGAAACGGGCAGTGTGGGGTTGGGGAACTATATCAAGTTGGACGCTGTGGACGGCAGATCTCCTGAGGTGATGAGATTGCTAATGGTCTGGGTGATGATGGCTTGGTGATCAGAGGTAGGGTGGTGATCAAAGGAACGGTAGGAGGAGGTGTCGGAGAGTTGATGTCTGACCTCCGAGATGCAGAGGTCAGTTCGCAAAACTACCACAGTGCCTCCCCTTGCTCGGCGGGTTTAATGATGGGGTTGGGGTTGGAGCAGAAAGAACAGGTGGCTGTGTGTTCCCGTGGGGAGAGATTGGAGTAAGTGAGAGGGGTGGAGAGATTCAGGGAATTGATGTCATGGTACCATTTGGAGATGAAGAGCTCAAAGGAGGGTAGGAGGCCAGGAGTGGGTATTCAGGGAAGATGAAGTTTGCTGGAGGTGGGAGAAGAGGTCATCAGAGGGTGGGTTGGATTCTGTTTAAGAGAAATAGATGCGGAGGCAGAGGTGGTGGAGAAAGAGCTTGATGTTGAGGTATTTATGGGTGCAGGGGGATGAAGGTGAGTCCTTTGCTGAGGACTGATCATTCAACCTCACTGAGGGGGAGGTCTCGGGGGATGGTGAAGACCTGGCAGGGCTTGGGGCTGGGGCTATGTGTAGAACTGGAACTAGGACTGGGCGTGGTGTTGAAGTCACCCAATCAGCACTGTCTCATTACAATATAAATCAGTGGTACTCAACCTTTTCAGTATCAAGGAACACTTCAGGAGGAGATCAGAAGCACAGAAATGGCCTCACTGCTCAGGTATGCAGGCATGGCATACTGGTCGAAAACCCCTCATGTTGATTTTTCCCTGTAATTTTGTAGGATAGGCTCAGACTTTTCTCTCTGGAGCGTAGGAGGTTGAGAGGTGACCTGATAGAAGTTTACAAAATAATGAGAGGTGTAGACAGAGTGACGAACGGTCAGTCCTCAGTAAAGGGCTTACTTCTGTCCCCCTCTACCCACACATCAACGAATACCGGTCACGTTTGGACATAGAGCAGTTCTTCTGCCACCTCTGCCTCCACGCTTACTTCTTCAACCGTCAACCTAACCCTCCCTCTACTGACCCCTTCTCCCGCCTCCAACACACCCCCTCCTCCTGGACACCACCCCAAGGCCTCCTACCCTCCCTTGACCTCTTCATCTCCAACTGCCGTCGAGACATCAATCGCCTCAACCTCTCCACCCTTCTCACCCACTCCAACCTCTCCCCCGCAGAACGCGCAGCCCTCCGCTCCCTCCGCTCCAATCCCAACCTCACCATAAAACCCGCGGACAAGGGAGGCGCAGTTGTAGTATGGCGCACTGACCTCTACATCGCCGAGGCCAGACACCAACTCTCCAACACCTCCTCCTACCGCCCCCTTGATCATGACCCCACCCCCGAGCACCAAACCATCATCTCCCAAACCATCCACAACCTCATCACCTCAGGTGACCTCCCACCCACGGCCTCCAACCTCATCGTTCCCCAACCCGCACCGCCCGCTTCTATCTCCTTCTCAAAATCCACAAACCTGAATGCCCTGGTCGACCCATTGTCTCCGCCTGCTCCTGCCCCACCGAACTTATCTCCAACTATCTGGACTCCATTTTCTCCCCCTTGGTCCAGGAACTCCCTACCTACGTCCGTGACACCACCCACGCCCTCCACCTCCTCCAGAACTTCCAATTCCCTGGTCCCCAACACCTCATCTTTACCATGGACGTCCAGTTCCTATACACCTGCATTCCCCATACAGATGGCCTAAAGGCCCTCCGCTTCTTCCTGTCCCGCAGGCCCGACCAGTCCCCCTCCACTGACACCCTCATCCGCTTAGCCGAACTCGTCCTCACCCTCAACAACTTCTCTTTCAATTCCTCCCACTTCCTACAGACAAAGCGGGTGGCCATGGGTACCCGCATGGGCCCAAGCTATGCCTGCCTCTTTGTAGGTTACGTGGAACAATCCCTCTTCCGTAGCTACACTGGCTCTAAACCCCACCTCTTTCTCCGTTACATTGATGACTGATGACTGTATCGGCGCCGCCTCGTGCTCGCACGAGGAGCTCGAACAATTCATCCACTTCACCAACACCTTCCACCCCAACCTTAAGTTCACCTGGACCATCTCTAATACCTCTCTCTCCTTCCTGGACCTCTCTGTCTCCATCTCGGGCAACCACCTAGAAACCGATATCCATTTCAAGCCCAACCGACTCCCACAGCTACCTAGAATACATCACCCCCCACCCACCTTCCTGCAAAAATGCCATCCCCTATTCCCAATTCCTTCGCCTCCGCCGCATCTGCTCCCAGGATGAGGCATTCCACTCCCGTACATCTCAGATGTCCTCGTTTTTCAAGGACCGCAACTTCCCCAACACAGTGGTCGAGAACGCCCTCCACCGTGTCTCCCACATTTCCCGCAACTCATCCCTCACACCCCGTCCCCGCAATAACAACCAAAAAAGAATCCCCCTCGTCCTCACGTACCACCCCACCAACCTCTGGATCCAACGCATAATCCTCCGACACTTCCGCCATTTGCAATCCGAACCCACCACCAAAGACATCTTTC